>NC_044505.1:17061052-17111052 GCF_902362185.1 Chanos chanos
CCACATTTCTTTTGCCGTCAGTGCGACCTTGTGATCACCCAGGAGGTCTTTTTAAAATGTCGAAATGTCGAGTGCTCGTTCACAAGGGTGTTTTTTTTTTTTTTTTTTGTAAGCGTCGCACCGGTCATAAGACCGCTTTTGAACGCAAATCTGATCAAAATATCTCTCGAACGAAATGCCTTTTCAAACTTCCCTCTCTCCCCATGATTTTCATCTAAAGCGAGACTTGAAAGAGGCTCTTTTTCCGTTAGGACAATCAGTGATGTTAGACGCAGGTACACTGAAGGCAACAGATTCTCAAAGGTCGTTTAAGGGCAACTCTGATCGAATCATAAATATGAATATATTTATATATAATATATATCATGAATATATGCCATGTAGTGTTCGATAACGCCTGCCTAATATGGCAGTTACAACAAAGTATGTGCAATTAAATAAGAAATGATACATTGTCATGACACGTATTCATTAATGGTTACAACAGTCGACAAACAGTGAATTGTAAGGGAGATTAATGTGTAGTTTGGAAGGGGAGGCTGAACGGGCTATCTGTACGAGAGAATTAGGCACAGAGGAATTGATTGAAGAGTTGTTAAATGATTGGTTGATTTTAAAACATGGCCACAGTTCACTCAACTCCGAGGTCGTCGGATTTCTGCATCACGTCGGAATCCGGTCCACACACACACACACACACACACACACTTCAAACATCTTTATAATTACAGGGTCAAGTTCAAGCGGTTATGGAAGAACTGTCGGTCTGGTGAGTGTAACAACGTCACTGACAGAAAAACACACTGGGTTTATTCCCACCAAAACAAAAAACACAGAAGCTCTACCGCTGACCCAGTTGAGGACGAAAACGTTTCAATAGTTATACACTTCGGAGAAGTCTTGGACAGCTCACGCCAAACGCCTGACACTTTGGGATGGGTTTTTTTTTTCTCATTGCAGTGACTGTGTTTCTCCTCCAATCTTAACCTCGGCCGTTACAAGAGAGTGCGCGAAACTGACGTCGGCTCATCCGTGCACTGTGGTTAACAAGTATGGAAAATACGGCAGTAATGAGACAGAAACATTGCACCAGTTGAGATCCACAGCTCCATCTAGTGGACATGGCAAATAAAATCTACAGTTTAATTACACTGCACGTAAACTGGCCAATAGATTATGATCAGCAGGGGAACCCTAAACAGGTAATAAACATTAGAAAAAAAAAAATACAACTTTTTTTAAACTTCAGAAAAGTAAGACTCCTTTGTTATTACTATTATAAATACAATAATATCAGAGATAACTCATAACCACTTTGCTTGAGCAATGAAACTGGACTTGTTGTCTCCGTTATTGGTTACTGCAGATCTTGCACTTTCCTTGAGTTCTATATACGGAAGTGATTTTCTGCCAACCACTAGGGGGCAGTATCACTGCAACTCAAATTTGTACTTTCACATTCAGTACAGATTACCTCAGACTACCTCACCTTCTTTTTTTTTTTTTTTCCTTTAGGATGTCTAAGAATGAGTCTTAGAATTCCTCAAACCTGTTCTCCCTCCCCTCGTTCTGTCTTTCTTTCTTTCTCTCTTTCTTTAGAATGTATGTGAGAATATTAAAAGTGTTTGGAGCCTGCTGGCGTGGGTGTGTGCGTAGCGTATGATATTACGGAGAGGAACGGTGGAGAGGTGTGGATCCACTGGTCTAATCACAGTTCTCTGAGAGTTGTTATGAATCTGTATCGGCGGATCAGTCCGTCAGACGTGTCTTGAGACCTCTACACACTGTAATTACATCCCTGCAGTATAGCATCAGCACCCCCCCCCCCCCCAAAAGTAAGCAATTATCCTCTCTCATACAGTCAGTCAATCATGGGAAAACGCCCACGTGTGTGTATACACATTAATGCACAGATATTCCCATAGACAGTCGCATGGAAACAAACACGCACACACACACGTGCACACTCAATCGCCCGCGCTCGTAGACAGTCACACAGAAGCACACATACGCCCACACACACACATACAGAGAGAGTAATAAGGTTATTGCTGAAAGCTCAAGAGTAATTGAAACTATTGCACGAAATTACACTGGAAATAGACAGAATAAGAGAAAAACAGAGAGAGAGAGAGAGAGAACGTGAGCAGGGTCAATAGAGACTACAGTGCTAAGCATATCTTTATGTGTGAAGAGGCATTTCAGAGTCATTGGTCATTAATTACCACAGACGGAGCTAATGAATGGACGTAAACAGACTCAGAGAGGCACCGTGGTGCATCTGTAACGGTCGTTATCACACAGAGAACACGGCTCCTTCCATTCAGCTCCCACCTGTCACACGGCACGAGGCGGCAGAAACATGAGAACTAAACACACACACACACACAAAAACACAAACATAGCTCGAAGTCCTACTTTTTCATTATTTCATTGTTGTGTTCTTATTTTTATTGTTATGTGAGGCTAAGGGGTATTCCTGGTGTATGTGTGTGTGTGTGTGTGCGTGTGTGTGTGTGCGTGCGTGCGTGTGTGTGTGTGCGTGCGTGCGTGCGTGCGTGCGTGCGTGCGTGCGTGCGTGCGTGCGCGTGCGTGCGTGTGCGTGCGTGCGTGCGTGCGTGTGTGTGTGTGTGTGTGTGCGTAAGACAAGGAGAGTATTAACATTAAGGCACAGCAGGTTGGTGGCTGTCATCAGTTTTTTTGATTTTCTCACACTGGGGTTTAAATGTCACCGTCCTGCTGACTAAACTGTCAAGATGCGTGTGTGTGTGTGTGTGTGTGTGTGTGTGTGTGTGTGTGTTAGTCCACTGCTTAATTACTCCATTTGATACATCTGAGAAAACAGCGGGACCAGACCAGACCAGGTTCTGATCCGGTCTAACTTTCTACCACGTGTCTCTTTCCTCAGAAATTTCTTTCTTTCCCCTCGTGTCCACAAATTAGAAACGGTCAAGTGAAAAGCATTTTCCGGAACTTTCCTCAAGCCCTCGTGTCACCACAGCGTGTTTGTTTGTCTCTACAATTTTTTTTTTCTTTTCAAATGCTTTTTCTTCAAAAAAAAAAATCAGGATCTGCTTCAGTGCATTAGAGCAAAACTAAAGATTAATTAAAGTTCAAAGTTAAATTCCTAGAAATAAGAACTGTCACTGTTTAAACTTAGAAAACATTTTTCCCGCCCACAGCCTCAGTCAAAAGGACCATTTTTTTTTTCTTTTCCGATAAAAGCTCAGCTCATGTGTTTTATTTCTCGGACGGGCTGTTTACGATCAGAAGAATGGTGATGAATACGGTTTTGTTCTTTAACAGACATTAAACAGAACGAGCCCAGAATTAAATGTCATGTCAGCCAAAACCAAAAAAAATCCAAATGAATAAAAATTAAAAAATTAATATATCAGGAGACCATAATCACACTGCGTAATCACAATCACGCTGACAATTTAAACACCCAGAAGTGTCAATGGGCATAAATTTAAGGCTAAAAATATCTTTCAAGAGAGTCTGTAGCTGGAATGTTCTGGAACCCACTGGACGCTAACCAGTGGCTTATCTTCCTTTTTCAGGTCTTTTATTGCTGTTTATTCTCTAGCTAACTGTCATACTTTTCTTTTTTCTTCTCTATGTTTATAGTCTGGACACTACACCTCCTCTCTCTCGCTCTCCTTCCCTCTTTCTCTCTCCCTCCCTCTCTCTCTCTCTCTCCCTCTCTCTCTCTCTCTCTCTCTCTCTCTCCCTCTCTCTCTCATATGCCAGTAGAGGGCACTGGATGTCAATAACATTAAGATTCTCTTCTCTTCTCTTCTCTTCTCTTCTCTTCTCTTCTCTTCTCTTCTCTTCTCTTCAAAAAGAGCATGTTCCTCTGTAGTTTCTTTACTGCTTACCAACTACTCACTTTCTCCGGCTCTCTCTCTCTTTCACACACACACACACACACATAAAGCACGTACATATGTATTATACATGAATGATCTGATCCTGGTCTAGTGTTGTTAGATATTTGCCCTCTTCTGTCCCTTCAGTGTCGTTTGTTAAAGTTAATGAATGAAATGTCACATTTTAAAATGAGACACGCTTCTGACGACCACGTCAGTAAAACACACCACGGTTAGAGCACCTTAAGAATTATACATGCTTCCTCTCTCTCTCTCTCTCTCTCTCTCTCTCTCTCTCTCACTCCATATGGGTATTATCATGCATGTCCGTACGTTGCCGTACGTGTGTGTGTGTGTAAGTGTGTGAGTGAGTTCCTTTGCTAGAAGGTCACCAGCATGCATAACAAGGTAACTGTGAGTGAATTAAAGCGAGTGGCTGTAATCTTGTAAAGGACATTGGATATCTAACAACCCACCATCTCCTTTCTCTAACCTCACCTGTTCTCCCTCAGGTAAGGACAGGAGAGGACAGAAAGAGAGGAGCAGTATGTCCAAAACCTCTCCCAAAAGGGCACCCTCTGCTCCTCCCCCTCCCCGTCTTCCTCCTCCTCCTCCTCCTCCTCCCCCACACTCCCCTCCTCCCCCTCCACGGGCGCGAGAGAAGGGAAGGCGCTCCCCCCTGGACGTGGACGGAGCGCACGTCGGGGATTCGGGGGGAGGGAGGAAGGAGGGGGAGCTGGAACGGGGTTTGGACGATGTGCTGGGGGATCTGAGAGGACGCAGGGGGAGGTCAAGGTCCGGGGTGTACCAGAATTCGGACCTGCCCTCGCTGGTCGCCGTCAAAAAGCAGGGAAGCAAGAGCGAACACGGTAAACCCAAAGCCACCTTCGTGTGACCCCCGTCACTCAACAAGGAGAACACGGTGAGGTCATTACAGAGGCTGCGTCGTCATGACGCAGTCGTCGAAGCTTCTTGTGGGACCCAATCAAAATCAATGGAATCTTCTCAACCTTGCTGGTGTTCTGGGGATACAGTTATTGAGAGGACGGTTATGTCATGGGAACAGGCAGAGAACTCGACGAAAGAGCCAGCGGAACATCGTCGTTTCCTTGAAATTGTTGAAAGTGGAGCTTTGGTTGGTTCATGCAGTGACTTTCTCACTAAGGCTCTGAGAACATTTTCTTCCTCAACGCTTGTGCTCCTTGGTCGCTCGTGAGGGGCGACGTCGGGAGAAGGCGTTCGTGACGCGTCTTGTTGTCAAGGGTGACGCTCTTAATCGCGTACAAGCACGTTTTTTCGTCTGAAAGAAAAACTTTACAAACTTTAAAAAAAATAAATAAATTCTCACACAGTTAGAAAAAAGTAGAAAAAGGTTTTCAGACTGTGTATTTATCCAAGGATCTTTCACAATACAGTTCAGTCTTGCTTTTATTTTGCTTTTTTTTATGTGAGATATCGTTCTCTGTTGGTTCTGCTCTTAAGTTCAAACTGTGGCAGACTTGTTTTTTTGTTTGTGTGTGTGTGTTTTTTTTTTTTTTCCTCAGAATTTGCTTTTGCTTTTTTGGATAATGCAGTCCAATGCGGAATGCACGACAGCGATAAGAGCTGAACCTTAGCGTCTGGACCAACACAGCTTTGGTGTCAATTACTTTATAGTGAAACTCTCCAGCAACACAGTTCAATAGATAGACACAGTCTCACCATGTATTATTGACCATCTCCTCGGGCCGCATAAACCGTTCGGAACGTTTACGCAACGACTGTAGTGTTCACATACATCTAACCCGTGTCCCTTACTGCGACTGAAATTGATTCTGTGTCATCTTTTTATCTGAGGTAATAAATTTCTTTGATATACTCACCTCGTTCTCCGGCACGTGTGACGACTCTAGATGACTTCTTATCTCCCTTTTCCTTCGATAGCTTTCCGAAGCCTTCCCTCCGGGTTTTTCCCCGTCGCCGTCTTGCTGAACTCGCTCTTTTGAATTTTAATAGGTGCTGTTTAACATCAGGCTCATCTCATTGACCCAGAGACAAGAGAGTCCTGTTTTCTGCCAGACACCCGTGGCCTGACTGATGGCGAGCGAAAACGGGGAGGAAAGGAGAAGCGGGGGGGAAGGAGAGATGAAAACGGAAAGAGAGCAAGATGCCAAGGGTTTTTTGAGGACGCCCGTCGGTTATGATGCATTCTCTCTTCCCTTTGTGTGTCAAAACCGCGCTGCTAGTGATATTTTAATTGCTTTTAATGATTCACTATGTCCTATAAAACTAGATTAGAGGACCACTGAATGTTTATGAAAGCCATTAATATTTTTGTGTTCGTATTTGATTTTATTGTGATATCGAGCAGGTCAGTAAATAGCGGCACAAAAGAAATCACAAATGAAATAATACTCACTCACTCACTCACTCACTCACACACACACACACATACACACGCACACACAGACAAACACACGCACAAACACACGCACACACACGCGCACACACAAACACACACACAAACACAACCTTATTCTACATTTACTCAATAACTGAGACAAAATGTCATTAAAATATTTCATCTCAGATTTCACATCTGAGAATTGTTTTTTTCCATTTCTGTCTCGCATCGCTCAAGTTAAACTCCAGAAGTACAGAAAGTTCCTCTAAAGTTTCTGGGGCTAGCCTCAGACAGTAGGACACCAGAGCTAAAACTTAATTTCACAAACACTGCTGTTTTGCCCTGAAGCACAACACTAGGGTAAAAAAAAAAATATGGTATATTACAGCAAGTAAACTCGTATTACTTAACATTTAAAAAAAGACTAATAATAAACAAGGAGAAAATGTTTTTTTACACCTTCGGAGTGATCAGAACAAAGATAATTAACGTCAGCAATTTTGACGTTGTGTTGGTTTTTGTTTTAACTGTTTAACTGCATGTCCCCGAAGTGCGCATAACTGTCTGGGACTTCAGAAAATGTCTTTAACGATCAACAGACGACGTAAAGAGCTGTTAATTAAATTAGGTGTTTTTGAAGCAATCAACATGACACGTTTTGACAACTGTGAAAACTAGTGGTGGTCCGTCCGGTCAATTGTGTTTTGTGGGTGGGCAGCTGGTAGACGCACTTGCGCGTCTGTATGAGAGAGGGGGAGAGAGAGGGGGAGAGAGAGAGTACGCCAATAGTGTAGACAGCTATTAAAGTTATTTTGAAAGTGACCTCCCTCAGACACGCTCGGAACCCCGCCGTAGCCCTCACACAGCTGTCCGGAAACATGACAGAAGATGACGGATACGGTTGTCGCGGAGGGACAAGTGAGGCTCCGAGATGGGAAAAAGGTCTCCAAAAGCAACTTAAGCCTCTCAGATTTAGTGAACTTTTATGCGTCAAATTATTCTTTGTGTCTTCGCGGTGTTGCGGATTGACATTCAGTTGGTTATCAATGTGTTTTTTCTCCCCTCTCTGATCCTACAGTGGAAGAACAGATGGGTGGTTCTACGGAAACCGTCCCCCGTGGCAGGTAATGACGCCAAAAAGTTCTATATTTAAAACTTAGCTCTCAACTAACTGTCGATACAAATGTTACTTCTGTAACTTTTGCAAACGCGCAAGTCGTAAATTTGTGCATCTAAACACTTAGTTACAGCGTATTAATAGTTGTGTTTCTGTGTGAGTGGGACTTGGGAAACTGCCACCGTTGGCATGCGACATATCTGAATGTCAAGTTTGTTGCACGTGCCCAGAAATTGCGCAACACTTGGATTAAAGCGCCTCATATTAACAAAAAGCGTTCTGAAGTTTCTTTTCATGGCTTATTGAAAATGTTCGTGTGCTTTACTACTGTTCCGTACTGATAAAAGACTTGATTGAGACCGGATTTAATTTGATTTGATTTGATTTTGCAGTGGGCATTCCGGTGCTCAATTTACAATTCATCGCGTTATGTAATTAATGATATGGGCCTGCTTGGCAAATTGCACTTTCTGGGGGTCAGGGCCCTGTTTCTTCTTCTTCTTCTTCTTCTTCTTCTTCTTCTTCTCTTCTTCTCCTCTCTCTCTCTCTCTCTCTCTCTCTCTCGTGTCTGGCCATTGTTTATTAAATGAGTTAGTTACGCAGCTGTTTTGAAGGATCATTCCGCTGTTTGAAATGCTTGTTATGACAGCTGCCTGTCTCCACACACACACTTTACTGGCGTCGCCTGATGACGTCGCCGCCTCTACTGTACTACCACTGTTTTGAAAACAATGACGATGTTCGCAACCAGTGTTGCCTGCACGCTTAGTCAACAGTGTTAATGTCAATAATTGTAACTGCCAATTACTAACATGTCAAAACCGTTCATCAGCCAGCTTTTGAGTTAAAACGTGACGGAAAACATGAGGTGCCTCTCATGCCGATCGTACCGTAGCCAGATCAAGATTTTGTTGAACAAACAGTAATTAAAGCTCCTGACAGTTTTAAAGGAGACAATGCTTGGTCTTTATCCAACTTGCCGACATTTCACAGCTGATAATAAATCATTTCAAAAAATACAAAGAACAGCTCAACTCAGCTCAGTACTTAACTTGTGCAGCTATTGCAAAATCAAGAGAGCTGTGTAGTCACGACCATCTCTGTCCAGTATATATGATTTATCACTCCAGTCTGTATGCCTTACGATTTCTGTATGTATATCTTACAACAGCTGTACATAGGCTTACAACTTTTCATATGCTCTACCATATACTTTCATGTAAATGCTTTATGTAAACTCTGTGAACGTTTTAGGCCTGTTTTGGAGACCAGCTTTCTTCTCTAGCTCATTGTCCGTGCCAATTCTGTGTAGCTAACAACCAATACGGCGACATCTATTCCCTGAACTTAGCCGCGGTGCTTATGGAACAGGCTGCCACTTAACGGCTGTGTGCTTGGTTTGTACTCTGTCAGTCTTGAAAGTTGCCTTGGATAAAAGCATCTTGTAAATGAATAAACGTTAACGTACGGTTACTTTATGAACACCGTGTGCACTCTCTGTGACTCTATGTCTTTGTTATGTCTTATTTATGTCTCAATAAAAAAAAAAAAAACAAACCCCTCTTTTCTCTCACAGACTGCCTGTCTCTGTTGGTGTATAAAGACAAGTCGGAGAAGGTGAAGACGCAGAGGGAGAGGAGTCACGTGACGCTGGGCGATATCTGTGGATTGGAGGCGTGGCTAGGGTACGAGGGAGTCAGCTATGCCCTGGCCATCCTGTGCATCACTCAGACCGTGGTGATGGGCTTTGACAGTAAAGACAGCCTCTTGGCCTGGGACACGAGAATCAGATACAGCCTGGGAGAGGGTGAGAGTTGTGTGTGTGTGTGTGTGTGTGTGTGTGTGTCTGTGTCTGTGCACACACGTATGTCTGTATGTGTAGGTGCGTGGATGTGTATGGGAGAGGGTGATAGCAATGTGCGTGAGTGTGTGTGTGTGTGTGCACATGCATGTGCACGTGCACGTGCGTGTTTCTATATGCATTCATATAGGTGTATATGACAGAGGGTGAGAATAATGTGTGTGTGTCTTTCTGTGTGTGCATGCTTGTATGTGTCTGTATATATATATGTGTGTGTGTGAGTGTGTGTGTGTTTGTGTGGCTGTGTGTGAGGCACTTGTGTAGATCAATGTTAAGAGTCTGTGGACATTCTGTTTGTTTTTGATGGTAGTTTTTTTGTTGTTGTTGTTGTTGTTTTTTTGTTTTTTTTTTCCAAAAAAAGCAGCGATTTGTTATTCGTAAATATGCATATGGTTATGTGTTGTGTATATATATATAAACGTCAGTTAACATAGAGTCATATTCGATAACTTACATTCTGTTCTCTCTCCTGATGGAACATCTGCTGTGGAGCTCTGCCTCATACCTCAACTCCTACATGCCGTAGACCCCCTTAGCAGACCCACCACAGCCTGTAACTGTGTGTGTGTGTGTGTGTGTGTGTGGGTGTCTTCTCAAGTCACACTCTTGAATGCTGTGCAGAGTTGTGTGTGATGCAAGCGTGTCCTTTGATGGATAAGTGGAGTTATATATGGTGTCTACAAGTGTTAGAAACATTATCAGAGCCCTCAGGCTTTTCTCTAGAATGTTCTTTAGTCAAAATGTAGCAGACGTAAAGCAAAGCGCTGCAGACACTCAGACGCCGTCATCGATTTCCTCAGATCTTTATTTATTTATTTATTTTTTTGAGCCTCCTTCTAACCAGGAGGTGAGTAGAAAATCACTACTCGTTTATTGTTGTTTCTAGGTCGCTTGTAGTAAACACGCAGCGGCGTCTGGATGTTTTTAGACGCTTTTCGTCACTCCTGCCCGGCCTTAGGGGAGTTATTTTAGCATTTTTTTTTTTTTTTCAAATTCTGTGATCAAACGAGCGTGAGGCGCTTTCAGTTGTAAACGTTATGTCTGACTGTCTTATCAGAAATGTCGTTTGGCCTTGTTGGGCCTGGTTCCTAACGATTTTGGCCCGGTTCAGCCCGGCTCATCGTAATTTAGCCTGGTTTATTATGATTTAGCCCGGTTTATGATGATGATTTTAGCCTGGTTTAGCCTGTTTATAATGATAGGCCAGGTTTCAGATGACATTGATGTAATCTGAGACAGCCTGGTTAATAATGATTTGGCCCGGTTCAGCCTGGCTCATCATAATTCAGCCAGGTTTATTATGATGATTTAGCCCGGTTTATGATGATGATTTAGCCTGGTTTAGCCTGTTTATAATGATAGGCCGGGTTTCAGATGACAGTGATGTAATCTGAGACAGCCTGGTTAATAGTGATTTGCCCTGGGTTAGTCTTGTACTTAAGGATCTGACCTAGTTCTGCACGATCTTATTTACTCTGTACTAACCGGGCCTTTGTCAACACGACTCCGCCCTCTTGTACTTATCTAGCTCGGTTAGGCATCGAATGATCTTCCGTGGCCTGGTTTTACCTTTGTCCTGGTTTGACCTGCGTTGGCCTGGTTTGACCCGCGTTGGCCTGGTTTGGGATGAGCTACCAAAACGCCGGCAGTGCCCCCTGTTTTCTGCCCAAACGTGTTTTTGATTAACGGTTCTCTGTTGTCGTTTAGAGCCTGAAAACATGCTTGGAGTTGGTTTGTTGTTGTTGTTTTTGTTTTCTTGAGAGGCTCTGTTGACAAACAGACTGATGATAGATTGGAGCCGGTGAAGTGTAGGAGAGAGTTTTCGTCTTCCTTCAGCGGCGTTATCAGTCTCCTGACCCCACAGCCCAGGCTCTGAGACACATTACTGTTTAGTTCCCTAAGTGTAGTCTGATCATGATTAATGGGTTGCTTACAACTAGACTCACCTGCTATTGGCCGTGTGTGTGTGTGTGTGTGCGTGTGTGTGTGTGAGAGAGAGAGAGAGAGAGAGAGAGTGTGTATGATAAAGGAATAGGAGTGTGAGTGTGTAAAAGAGGAGGAGTTGGCATATGAGAGAGAGAGAGAGAGAGAGAGGGAGAGAGAGAGAGAGAGAGGGAGAGGGAGAGAGAGAGAGAGAGAGAGAGAGTGTGTATGATAAAGGAATAGGAGTGTGAGTGTGTGAAAGAGGAGGGGTTGGCACATGAGAGAGAGAGGGAGAGAGAGAGAGAGGGTACCATGATAATCAGTTTATCACTGAGACATTGCTGATAATGTGTTTGACAACCTGTAGATGAGCCTGTACATGCGCACGCACGCACACACACACACACACACACACACACACACAGAATTAAGACCTCCAGTGTGATGATATTTAAAGTGTACTGATTGATTACCTCTCTTAACGCTGATAAATGAATTGAGGTGCTCCTGGAGATTTGGGAGCTGTTTTGTTGTCTTGGGAGGTAGTCATCCATTAAAGTGAGGTAAAGTCTACAGCTGTTAGGAAGGCTTCGTTTTTAAAGCTCTTTGCTTCCAGTGGAGAGAGGTATTTAGTATGCATTTTGTAGATGTTTATGTTTGACCAACTGTTACCTTCTCCCAGAAAACAAAACATAACAAAACAAAACAAAACAAAACAAGGCATAACCAGCGAGGCAAATACATAGGGGAACACACGGGTAAAAAAAAAAAATCTTATTAACATGTACACACGTCATTGTTGTGTTTAAGAATAAGATTGGTGCCCATTGGGTCTTTTGCAGTATTGAATGGAAGAGCACTGTAGGGACTTTATCACAAGACGCAATCGCTCACTCCCTTCCAATAACTCTGTGCTTTGATCATCGATACATGCATTTTTTCTTTCTTTCTTTCTTTCTTTCTTTTTGAAGCCTAGCTCATTTAGGTCTCATCGCATTCTAAAAACTAGGACGATCCCTCTCTCTCTCTCTCTCTCTCTCTCTCTCTTTTTTTTCTCTCAGTCCATAGGTTCAGTGTGAACGTTCAACCAGGTACAAAACTGGAGTGCGGCCCTGCTACTCTCCATCTGTGCAATAACCTGCTCGTCATCGCCAAGGACCTCCCCCCGGTCATCATCGGCCAATGGAAACTCTCCGATTTGAGGCGGTACGGGGCGGTGCCCAACGGATTTGTGTTTGAAGGCGGGACACGCTGCGGCTATTGTGAGTTTTCGCTGCAGTCTTTTTGTGCTTGGTGGTCGGCTAATATTAAACATGAAACTTGATTGTTTTGATAGATAGATAGATAAATAGATAGATAGATAGATAGATAGATAGATAGAGGTGTGTGTGTGTGTGTGTAGTAGTAGAATATATATAAACTTATGATTAGGGATTTGGGGTTTTACAATGTGGATACCACTGCGGTGGTAAAACGAGTGATTCCCTGATGCGGTAACCCGGTGAAAAACGTTTTTTCTTTCCTTTTCTTGGTTTCCCTTTTCCATTAACAGTTAGCAACAGTCTTAAGACTTGATGTAGTGCCGAGGAGTTTGCCAAAAGTCAATGTGAAAATTAGACACCCAGCCAGCCCCTCGTCTCTCGCCGTCTCACTCTCTTACACACACATAAACAAACTTTGCGAGAGCCTGTGACAAATCATTGGGTTAGCACGAGCGACAATAAAATTGCCCAGCTGGTTCTCTGACGCATTGGCTTCAGACCTACTACAGCTGTTGGGAGAATGTTTTTCCGCTGCCCACACAAACTTTGGGAAACAGCAAGAGAGATAGACAGGCCAGTCACGTTTTAGAGGAATAAATTGATCCCATGTTTAACTGCAATCGATAGAACCCGTAGATTCCAGTAAAGCATTTACTTCCTTAAAGGTGTCCTAAAATCTCCTTTAGCTCTCGTATGCTTAGAGCGCAAAGCTAGCCTCACATAAACATGCCAGAGCTCACGCGCAATGCTAAGATTACTGTAACTTAGTCATTTTTAAACACTTGTTAATTAATTCGTTGCACTGTCTATTTGTAATATTTTAGGTATGCGACGAATGCTCAGCTGTTGGTGTGTGCTATGTAGGGAACTTGCTGTCGTTTTATGAGTTGATGGTGTGGAATTGCGTGGTAAGGAAACCTTGCCGCTATGAATACAGAGTAATAGCTTAGTGGCTACATGGATTCGTCACACAGTTGATTTTGTGCGGTCCATCCAAATCATGAAATCTTTCAAAAGCGCCTGTATTTTTCATTTTTCGGTAAACAGGGTTTTGATTGGACGGTGCCTTTTGGCTGTCCGATCCTTCGCCGATCGATTTTGTACTCGTGATTAGTCGTAATCTGCGGCCAATGCATTTAGATGGAAATGCGTTTGTTTCCGGTTGTTGTTCCAGAACTTATGCATACGCAATGTTGTCAGGTCCAGCAGACCTGTCGCTGTCATTACTGAGAGTTTTTTTTTTTGACTAGCACCTTTGATTTGGAAACAGAGAATGTTTCTGTTTGTTTGACTGATTTGTTTGGAGGCATATCGACTGCAGATTGCAGCTTTGTTTGCCATCTGTGCCGACCTTTTTTTTTGAAGCATTGCTTTGTGGTCTGTCTGTCATCTTGTGGCTTCTCAATACCCGAAAAAGAACGTTTCATTTGTGGTGGTGGGGGGGTGGTGGGGGGGGGGGGGGGGGGGGGGTACGATGTCTTCAACTCATCGACTGATGTAAGATGGATTAGACAGAAAACTTTATGTAATGTATTATTGTTAAATTAATCTCTTAGTCTCTGTTTTGGAACAGCATAAACCTGTGAATATTATATAAGACCTAAGAATGATGTGTAGATTGTCTATTTGATAGTAGGAGTTGATTGTGATGTTTTATAAGTTTGGTTAACCACTGTGTTTTGATGTGCAGTTTCAGTAGCGTCACCTGACATAACTATGATAATACATGAAATGGGCTTCGGTTTCTCCTATAGTACCTTTTTCTTTTTCACACAGTCACTCACTCACCCACTCACTCTGTTCTCTCACTCACCCACTCACTCTGTTCTCTCACTCACCCACTCACTCACTCTGTTCTCTCACTCACTCACCCACTCACTCTGTTCTCCCACTCACTCACTCACCCACTCACTCTGTTCTCTCACTCACTCACCCACTCACTCACTCACTCTGTTCTCTCACTCACTCACACACTCACTCTGTTCTCTCACTCACCCACTCACTCTGTTCTCTCGCTCACCCACTCACTTAGTTACTCATTCACTCACCCTCTCACTCACTCACTCAGTTACTCATTCACTCACCCACTCACTCACTCACCCACTCACTCTGTTCTCTCGCTCACTCACTCACTTAGTTACTCATTCACTCACCCTCTCACTCACTCACTTAGTTACTCATTCACTCACCCACTCACTCTCTTCTCTCACTCACTCACTTACTCACTCACTCAGTTACTCATTCACTCACTCTGTTCTCTCACTCACTCTTCACCTTAAGTCAGCGATGCAGCACACTGCTTGACTGCACAAGCTTAAATCACTGGTCATTTGCCCGTGTTCGCGGACAGCTATGCTTTTGGCATGCAGAGCACAAACAGCCAAAGCACCTACTTATTCAAAGCCTGTAGGCAGCGTGTGTGCGTATGTGTGTGTGTGTGGAGTTACAGAGGCTGTGTTTTTGCCAAGTTCAAATCAGAAGTCTAGATACGTGTATGAGGGCCAGGCCTTGCTCACGGTTATTTACTGCTAGCCTGTTTGATAAGCCAAGTGTGAGTTAGAGCCAAGAAGTCATTCAGGACATCCTCAGTGTACTGAATCAACCTGCCAGAGTAGACATATGTCTTCCCCTGACTACTGATCTGGAACCAGTTTTTTTAATGCTTTTCAATGAGTTTCAAACACTGAACCCTGATCTGAACCCTGAAAAGAAAAAAAAAAACCAACAACTTCACAGTGACATTCAGTTTACAGTAATATTCTGCTAACCATATAATCCATAATAATGAGACAGTAACGTACTGTGTTGTTAAAATTAGTTAACACTGATACGAGAACAAAACGGTTTTAGCTCGAAAATTCGAAACGTGTCACGAATGCTTTTAAACAGAGTTCAGCCTATGAATCATTTGAATTATGAATCGGTACCTAGCATAGTGGAAAAAGTCTCGTAGTACTCCAAAAGCTTTGGCTTCTATCAATAGATTATGTTTATGAATTATGAAACCCAAAGCTGCGGCGAGCGTTATTTTTGTAAAGATCTCCGTGGTGACATTTAGGGATTTCGGGGGGCCTATATTTAACCCTATCAAACCCTGCCCGAAACCTCACACCTCAAAGAGCGAGGGGAACGAGAATTACAACCCCTAATCTCCCCAGGCTCACTTCTCTCTCATATTTCATACCTACTTCTCGTTTTCTGTTTTTTTTTTTTTCCTTCAGTAGTCTGTTTCCGTACCTTTTCTTCCCGTTTAACGCGCAGTTTGGGGTTTAGGGCGTTGCTGTAATTTACGTTTTTTGTAATCGAGCGCCCGAGCAGTAGCAGATTACCAAAGGGAGCGGTTTCCTTTTTTTGTTGTTGTTTCACGGTGTTTCTAACGGGGTTGGCGTTTCATTGGCTTTATAAAGTTCAATCGTTTGATTTCTTTCTTTTTTTTTTTTTTTTTTTTTGGCTCCTAACGTCACGTCCGGGACTTGAAACGATAGATATGCGGTGATCAGAGGTTATCTTCAGGTCAAAGAGAAGAGTGTAGGATGTGTTTTACTCTTTCATCTTCGTTCATAAACAAGCTTTTAAGTTTCTCTTTGTGTCCTGTGTTGTCTCCGCAACATTTTAAGTGTACTTGTACACACACCCACATTTAAGCTGATTTTAAGGAAAAAACCCAAGTTTACAAAATGCAGCCTGACCATGGCATAACCGCTCACCAAAAAATATACATTTGTTTTGTCTATGACTATACATTTTTAGATTCCTTTTGAGAAGGTCAGAATCGTTCTCCATACACATATCCTTACATCCAAGTGTATACACACACACATACACCCACACACACACATATATATATGTATAGTAAGAGTTTGTAAAACAGGGCAGCTAGCCAGACTTGTCTTTAATCAGTAAATTGGTCTCACTGGACTAGGGCCTTTGGTTTTAATCAAAAGAAAAGCCCTCAAACTCCCTGTAGAGTCCAGGAACCATCAGATAGGGAATGAGTTGAAGTAAATCAAATGCAGTTCCCCTGTCGTGGCAGGGGTCGGGTCTGGGTGTAGTCGATTTTGAGTTGAACTGCGGGTTCGGTTTGTTCCAGTTCAAGATGACTAGAGGAGCTCAGTTTTTCAAGAGGAGGTCTTAAAATTTTGAGATTGATTTCCTGATCCTGTTAATTCTTTCCTTCTCCCTCCTCCCTCCCTCTCTCTCTCTCTCAGGGGCTGGGGTGTTTTTCGTTGCCTGTGCAGATGGAGAACAGATCAGTTTTCTGTTTGACTGCATCGTCAGAGGTATCTCTCCGACCAGAGGGCCTTTTGGACTGCGCCCTCCTCTACCAGGTTAATGCAGAGTGTATGCATGGGCAAGAAAGAGAGATAATAATCCAGAGGAACTGATTTTGTGTTTGTGTGTGTGTGTGTGCATCAGAGAAAGAGAAAAATAGAGGAGAAAATATATGCGTGCGTATATCTGAGCATGAGCGTGTGCGTGTGTGTGTGTGTGTGCATGTGAGAGTGTGAATATGAACGTGAGTGTTTTAAGTGTGTATCTGCATATCTGTGTGTGCGTGTGTGTGTGCATGTGTGTGTGTGTGAGAGTGTCCAACTGTGTATCTGTGTGTTACTCCATGCACATATCTGTATCTGTGTGTGTGGCTGTGTGTGTGTGTGGCTGTTCGTGTGTGTGTGTGTGTGTGTGTGTGTGTGTGGCTGTGCGTGTGTGTGTGTGTGTGTCTGTCTGTGTGTGTGTGTGTGTGTGTGTGTGTGTAGTAAAGGGTATTAGATGACAGCAGGGAGATCTCAAAGTCGCCATGTCCTGTGCTCCTCGTTGTCCTCATTAGCCTGACATGGCGTGGGCAATGGGCTGGACAGCTGAAGCCCCGTCTTTCTCTCTCTCTCTCTCTCTCTCTCTTCCTCTCTCTCTCTCTCTCTCTCTTCCTCTCTCTCTCTCTCTGTGTGTGTGTGTGTGTGTGTGTGTGTGTGTGAACGGTATGGGGTTGAAGGCGTAAAGTGATTTTCATTCTGCTACCCTACTGCTACTTCTGCCAGTTCTTGGCAGTTATACCCCCCCCCCCCCCCCCCCCCACCCCCCCTCTCTCTCTCTCTCTCTCTCTCTCCCCCTCTCTCCAAATGAAAGTAACTTTTCATTTATCAAGTCTTGCCAGAGCTCATTCATAAGAACACGCAGTGACACATCAAAGCCACTCTACTTTCCACTGTAGCCCTGGCAACGAAGACTTAATCTCCACTAACCATGCACGTATTTAAAGTAATCAAGCGTTAAAAACACAATTTAAGCAGATTGCATTATTTTAAGATGCATTTCTGACTGTGTACTGAGTTAGCTACGTTTCCCTTCAGCCTGTGGTTAAAATTAGTCACGTGCTGTACAATGATTAGTGGAGGACTTTCTGTCTGTTATCGATTGGTTTGGGACAGATACATCACGTTAGCGACAATAGCAATACATTAAGGCTTAATGCACATAGCGCTTAGCTTTATAGATTATGGTACATTAAGGTCGTAATGGCTTCTCAGATGGATTATCATTTCATAAACTCTTGCTCCCTTGGAAGCAGATAATACAGTCTTTTATTTGTGCTACGGTTCGACAGTAAAGTTGAGGAATGGCTGTTGCGTTGTTGCTAACGTATATGAGCCAGGGAGCCGTACTGTTCTGTAGCCTTTTAAAACTTCGACATTCAGAGACTGCTTAACAGCTATAATTAGCTCCGGGGCCGCGTGGCTAAGAGTGACACACTGCATAGCTAGAATGTGTGCATGCGTGTGTGCGTGAGTGTGTGTGTGTGTAAGTAAGTGTAAGCGTGCATGCCGTTCAGAAGTGTGACGGCTAACTCTGCATTGCCGTGTTACAGATCAAATTAGTCTTTTTTCATAATGTTTGCGCCAATCTACAACGGTGGTCTGAAGCGCAATCACATCCTTAGAAACTTTTGCTCTGCGGGGAGCTAGTTTCCATAAGAAATATAACTTTGATTGCTGATCCCAGATCAGGTGTCTGTACAAAAACCTTCACTGTTATTAGTTCAAAGCTTAAACCCGATCTTTTCTGGGTCAACTTCAGTGAGACAAGGCTTCCAGAACAATCTGTTGAGCGTTGTAACGAGCTCATTAGAACTACAGTGTGCTGACATAGCCTGCGGGGTGATTACCGAAGTTTCTCCTTGTTCCTGTGATACGATGAATATTTTCCCAAAGCGAAATTTCAACTGTTAACCAGAGAACTTTAATTCACTCGTTATCGAAAATCGTCGGCCAATAGTAACGCTCCTAATCTTTTATCTCATTGGACAGTACAGAGAACGCTGCGCACTGAAGTTATCTGGGTGCCACGCCATGGCAGGTTTTTCAAACTGTGGGAGTCTCATAAGACAACATTGTTAGACTAAAAGAAGTTATTAGTTATCCAAGCAGTATAAACCAACTTTTATCTCAATTCTGATGAGAAGAGAAGAAAGGAAGAGAAAAGAGCGGGACTGCAGTACATGAAAACACAAAACTAGCGGTGGCCATCAGAGTAAACAAGTTTTGTTATCATTATGTTGTCCTTGTCTTTTTTTTTTTTTTTTTCTTCTTCTTCTTCTTCTTGAAAAATGATCTAAAACGTTCTTTCTTACTATCTGAAGTAAGGACAAGCAATGTTACATCATCCAAAAACAGTTGATCAGGCATCAGTGATAATCAAAAGCATCTTTGGAGTCTGTCTGTTCCCCCCCCCTCCCCCCAGTCCTTCCATCATTCGCTTCTTTCTCTCTCGTTTTTTTTTGTGACAGGGCAAAATGGTTTCATCGTTCGCATATTTTCAGCTCGGGCGGAAAACTCGTCTTAGTAGCAAGTGCCTCCTGAACAATTCAATTTCTTTTTCTCCTTCTGTGTTTCTTTGCAAACCGTCCAAATCGGAGGAAAAAAAAAAAAAAAACTTCTTCAGGTCTCGCTCTGATTGAAAACATGGAGTGACAATATTAAATTAGCCCCCAAAGGGGACTTCGCTCTCTGTCATATAGCGCGTTAATTCGGAGGTTTAGTCTGCATCCTGTTTTTGCGTCTCGTACTCGATGTCAGTGTGTACGTGTGTGTGTGTGGCGTGCATACTGAGGGTACAGGCTTGGTTAATTTGCTGTGAAACACCCTGTAGGCTGTGTCTGGTACCGTTTTCTTTCATCGAACCAGTACTCTGGTCAAACCTGACTACGGGCATCGGAATCTATTTTCAGTGTTTAAGCGGC
This sequence comes from Chanos chanos, assembly GCF_902362185.1. NCBI lineage: Eukaryota > Metazoa > Chordata > Actinopteri > Gonorynchiformes > Chanidae > Chanos > Chanos chanos. Next base: position 17,080,705 of record NC_044505.1, read on the forward strand.
GCGAAACTCCCTGTGTTTTATAGTTGGTTCTGCACCAGTGCACTGAAATATCTGTGCTGACAGATTGAGGTTCAGTTAGCATATAATTAGATATAAGATATAAATAATATAATATACGTATGTAATGTATAATTTTTCATATATATATATATAATACATACACAATTAGACACCACACCATTCAGTGTTTTTTAGTCTCAGTCTTTTACTTGTTTTTTATCAACCCTACACTTTTTCTCACTCCCCCCCTCCCTCTCCCTCTCCCTCTCCCTTCTCTCTCTCTCTCTCTCTCTCTCTCTCTCTCTCATCCTTCTTAGCAGGACTTTTCAGTCCATCACTTTCTTTTTCTGCCTTTCTTTATTTCCTCCTTTTCCTGTGTAAGTTGATGAACAACCTCCTCTCAGTGGTGTGAACACACAGACCAGAGCAGTGATGGTGTTTCCGGAACTCGCCTCCTCTCAGTGAATTTGCAAAACTCACTCAAATCCGTTCATTACACCGCAGCCCTGGAGCTGGTGCTCTCTCTCTCTCCCTCTCTCTCTCTCTCTCTCTTTCTCTCTCTCTCTCTCTCTCAGAGAGGCTCTGACACATTCACACTGATTGATAGATGTGGGTGTGTGGTGTCAGTGTAGTGGTCTTAAAGTCCCAGACACGAGTTTTCCATGTGATATACGACAACATAAAAGGACTCACACTAGCCCTGCCATGAGGTGTGTGTGTGTGTGCCCAAATCACAATGCATCTTTTTAATGACTGATGATCACTTCATAGTATACTGTAGATTGATGTTTGTGTGTGTGTGTGTGTTTAGATCCCGGCCAAAGCCCATCCTCTGCAGAGGAGAGAATAAACCAAGAGGCCAGCGCTCTGGAGAAACGTCTCAGCATGCTGTCTACATGCAGTCGCCAAAGCAGCACCGGTAACACCAGCCAATCAATCACTGTGATCTATACAGGGACTGATCAACACACACAAACACACACACAACAGCTCGTACAATATACCCTCTCATTGTGATCGCTGGATTAATCAGTCAATTTGCGTAAACACACAATAAACAAGCTGTCGGCCTGGTCGCGCAGTGAATAATAGCCGTGCAGCTTGTATGCAGTCATCAGCTTCAGTGATCGAGTCGTCAATTAATTAACAGGCATACACTGCTTATCAGACAGAGCAGCCCATGAAACATAACCCGCAATCAATAAACATTATCAGTGCATGGTTATGATCCTTCTGTAGTACATGAAATATGCAATCCTTTATAAATGAAATGTCCTTTTTTTTTCTTCTCTCTCTCTCTTTCTCACACACACACACACACACTCTCTCTGTTTTTTTTCTCGCTGTCTCCTGATTGGTCAGCTTCCACGTCCAGCTACAGCACCTCCCTGGCAGGAGATGACAGGAGCATCTCCAGCTCCTCCTCCGAGACCAGCCAGTCTGACAGCAGCCTAAGCAGCCGTTTGGCCCTGTGGCCGGAGCCCGCCCGACAGTCCGCCCCCGCAGAACCCTCTTCCTCCTCCTCCTCCTCATCGTCAGGGGCGACGGCAACCAAGGGAGCGTCGGCAAGCGCGGAGGAGCGCCTTTACGCGGCGGTGATGGGAGGCGTCCGTCCGACGAGCAAACCCCCGCGCCCCAGGGGCCTCCAGGAGACGGGTCGACAGGGGTCAGCCGACAGCGGCATCGCCACGGGAAGCCATTCCTCTTATTCCGGAAGCTTTTCCTCGTACACGGGAAGCCTGGACATCGGACAGACGGAGACGGAGGAGTTCGGTTCCTTGGTCAGTTTGCCCTTTAGCCCTGGCACGAACCCCAGCCTTGGTACAAACTCTAGTCTCAGTACAAGCGTCAGCTCTAGCACTAGCGCAAACCCCAACCTCAGCCCGTACAACCCGAACTTAGCACCGTGGACAGGTGGCCCAACCCGTGAGCAGGCGCAGTGCACGTGCCCGCCGCGGGCGCCAGGGTCGGAGTACCAGACGCCCGGCTTTGCCTGGCAACACTATGACACTCCTCGTAGCCTCCTCTCGCCAACATCTACCCTGAAGGAGGTTGCGGGATCCTCCCCGAGCGCTCCCCAAGACACGGGAGCCGTCGGCTGGGGGGCTCAGGGATCAGACGAACCCCCGGCAGACACCGCTGTTACGCCCAAACGGACTCTCCCGCCGAGGTTGGACTTAAGCGACGTCGAAGGAATGGCGCCACCCGGTGGCCTGGGGGCTGAAGGCGGCAGCTCCACCCAGCAAGCGGCGCGGGCTCCGCCTCCCGTATGCGCCGTGTGCGGAGGAGTTCAGGTACGGAGTCGCCCCCCACCCCACCCCGCCTCCACCCCATTTCTGTGAGAAACGCAGCGGACGTGGGATTGTAATGATCTCCTCATTTTCAAATGTTCAGAGATGCCTGCTATGAAAATCGATTTGTTACGGATGCAAAAGAACTCCGCAGGGGAAATAAATGAAACAAGAGAAAGCTCATTTAAAATAACACAAATCCTCTCTTTGTTTTGATTAAACATAAAGCCTGTTTACCATTTATTATGCAAATTCGGTTATCCCGACTCGTGTTTCAATCTTAACGCCGATTTGGTTCGGGGTTTTGTTCCGCCGTTGTCGAACACATTGTGTAACAGATTGTGACCACATGAGTCAGAGAGATAAGTGACAACATTGGGCTCTATTCTGACTACCTTCATTATGGCTTCTTGCGGTGCTTTGGCAGTTGGGTTTTTTTTTTTTGTTTTTTTTCCCTCCGAGCAATCTTTTCTTATCCGCAAAAGCTCACGCTCGTCGCTTAAGTGTCGGTTCCAGATCGACACCGACTTAAACTTCATTCGACTAATTTAAAACCGTATCGTCAAATCCCTACTTCTGACCGACGGAAATTTTTATAAATTTCCCTTTGCCGGGTCTCGGCTTCTCTCTCGCGCGCGGATGTCCCGGGGAGGACGAGACCCGGCAAAGGGAAATTTATAAAAATTTCCGTCGGTCAGAAGTAGGGATTTGACGATACGGTTTTAAATTAGTCGAATGTTGAGTGTTAAAAAAAAAAGACAACAACAATAAAAAAATAAAAAAAATAAACTTTTTCTAACCCCCATGCAGTGCGAGCATAGTTTTGCTCCAAACTACATCACTTTCGAAAAATGGCGCTCAGCTATGTCAAAACATTGTTTGGAGGTAAGAACGTGGAAGAATTTATGGAATTTCTGGCTGAGGCAGTTTTTTGTTGTTTGTTTGTTTGGTTTTTTTGCTTGCTTAACGTTGGGAAATGGGCCTGCCCACTACGTGTTTGTTTATTTATTTATTTGTTTGTTTATTAAGTGTTGTGGGCGTCTTTTTTAATCACGGTTGTACGGTTGATTCACATTGTTGAATTTAACATCTGCGCATTTATCTGAATCATGACACTTTTTTGGTTATGTAAATGGTGTTTGTTTGTTTGTTTGTTTTGTGTGTGCGTGTGTGGGATTTTTTTTTTCCGTGATTCATGCGAATTGAATAACACATGCACTCATTAACGTGGTCACAAAATATATTTACCAGCCAAACACACACAAAAAAAAACCACCTTTACTTTTGTCCTAACCAGTGGAAGTATTAACAGCGGCATTTGGAAATAATCGCCTTTCCATCTTACTGGGCCCGCTCTTTCTCTTTTTTCTCTCCTCCTGCTCTCTCTTCTCTCGTCTTCTCTGTAAACGTGTCACGTGTCTTCCTTTGACAGGCCACGCCCTTTTCCACCGCTGGGGTCTTCCACATGCCTGCTTTACCAGGTATGTCCATTGGAGGAAGAGAATTTTGGGGGGGGGGGGGGGGGGGGGGGGGGGGGGGGGGGCTTGAGGGTTGAGTCAGAGCGTCTTGACTGAATAATTGGGTGAATCAGGAAACCCCAGCTTAGTATCACGCATAATTTGAATTTAGACAAGCAATTTCTTTCTTTCTTTTCTTTTTTTTTTTTTGTGTGCTTATGAGTGATTACTACGTTGGAAATGAGCTGGTATTTCCACTCATGCAGAAGAACTAGGATATAAGAGGACTTTGACTACAGAAATGTGCTAAGATGACACTTACCTTTTTCATTTTATACTTTTACACAAACAGACAAAAGCCCAAAGGGAAAGCAGGGACTGGGAGGGACTGTACTCTCTGAGGAGGGTGAAACAGACAAAACCCCAGAGGTACCCCTCAATTTTGTTTTGTTTTCTACCCCTCTAGTTTGTACCATTTAAACCATACCTGTTGTTAGCCTCTTTTTTTTCCTGTTGTGAGGCACATTGGCTACCGCTGATAGTCGCTCATTTTATATTCGGACGGCTTGCATCTGAACGCGGCCTCATTTTTACATGCATAGAAACCGTTACACCCCCCCCCCCCCCCCCCCCCTTCCTTTATCGATTTCAATCAGACAAAAGCTGAAAACACACGTGAGCTTGTTTCTTCGAGTCTCCTGCTTTGTAAAATGGCCACCGTTTTTTTTTGGTCTCTCTGCTTCAGGCAGAAGACAGAGGCAGGTACGAATTAATGGGAAGCTATGGACAACAGAGGTCTTCTTTACCAGAGACGCAAGGTGAGTAAGACACACAGCAACCTTGTTTTCCCTTTGAAGGGAAACGTGAAGCCAGAAGGGGGTCACGTAACGGTTCCTTTGACTACCGGGCTTCGGGAACGCCCGCGGTCCCCGCGAGCTCTCTGAAGCTGCTCAGACAGCCGTCTTTGCCTGGTGAGGACAGCTCCAGGCCGAGCTTAAGAATGTCCGGCCTGTGCCGCCACTGATCTGAGAGCAGTTTAGAGGCGGATCGTTCTCAAACGTAGTAGTTCAGAGTAAGGTCATCGAGGAAGAACCTCATCCTACGTCACGACTTTTTTAAATTGGGTTTTTTTAAATTTGGGGATTTTTGATTGGTAGATCACATACTCATTTATTGATTTTCATTAAAAATTTTTAGTCTTCACCTCCCAAATATAACTGATGCACCTAAACGTTAGGGGCAGGCGTTCATCCCCGAGAGCTGACGACATCTGAGGTATTATGCACAGGTGTATGGTCTTTCTAGAACGTTCTGGTGATGAAACAGTATTTTCTGTTATTGCGTCCGTGGAAAAAGAGCTGACTGTTGTCCCGTCCTGTAGCAGATCCTAAAGGCGGTTACGAGCGAATGGCATTTAGCAGTGACGCATCTAGACGGAGTGACTTCGTTCCTGGAGAACACGGTGAGTTTCTGCTTTATGGAAACTTGTTTTTTTTTTTTTTTTCATTTTTTGTGCACTGTGCAGATGCACATATCCAGCCATCGTTATTGGCCCGAGTTGGTGAGGTTTGCCAATCGCTGTGTTGTCACAGGTGGGTTTTTAGCGTTGCCAGGAGACTCAGTGTCCATGGCGATGGAGAGGTCTGGTGAAAGCGCTAATTATGTGAATATCCCAGTCAGTCCTACATCCAAACGTCAGTTACACTATATGGAACTGGACCTGCAGGAAATAGGAGGACAGGAACTTAGCCATTCTGTCAGAGGTATGAGATGTTCTTCTCTCCTCTCCTCTCTTCTCCTCTTTTCCTCTTCTCTTCTCTTCTCTCCTCTTCTCTTCTCTTCTCTTCTCTTCTCTTCTCTTCTCTTCTCTCCTCTTCTCTCCTCTCCTCTCCTCTTCAGTAATAAATGAACTCCGTGACCTGCAGTTTCTCTATGATGAATAGTGTGTGGAATCTTATGTACACACTGCAGGGCGTCCTGAGCCGGAACATCACCGTCATTAATTACCTATTAACTTAAATGAGCTTTACAGCTTTAAAAACCCATTTTATATAGCAGAAGTCATTTAAAGTGTGTGTGTGTGTGTGTGTGCGTGTGCGTGTGTGTGTGTGTGTGAGAACAGGAGGAGATTCCAGTACCAAATACGCCCATATAGACATCACAGCGACAGAGACAGCCCAGAGGGTGGGGGCTCAGCACGCCCAAGGCAGAGAGGAGAGACTGCAGGAGCTAGAACAGAGGAGGAAAGGAGCGTTCAGCTAAAGACACACACACACACTCGCTCTCTCTCGCACACACACACGCATACAAACACACATGCGCGCGCGCGCACGCTCCCACACACGCTCACTCACCCACACACTCTTTCTAAAGTGAATGTTCAGACAATTTCCTCTTTATCAGTTTGTATTCTCCTGACCTCAGGAGATTTGGCCAAGAGAGAATTCAGTTTAAGATGGAAGGTGTCGCTGAAAGCGTTGCCTCCCCAGGTCAGAAAAAGCAGGAATGGTTCAGGAGCAACTGTCCAATCACCAAACGGTTGTGGGTTTGACTGCAGAGGATTGTGGCTCTCTGTTTTAACCCTTAGTGGTTATCCACCCCTGTGGATCAGAGTGAATGTTTATGAAATATTGTATGTACAAAAATATACTCTGTTGTGTGTTAAGTGTGATGCATTTCTCTATGTCTGTTATTTGTGGTATTCAGCTATTACATAGATATACTGAAAATATCAAATTTAAACCAGTTATGACTGTTATGTTTTTTTTTTTGTAAATATTATGTATGTGCTTTTTATGTGACCAATTTTAATCTGTACATTTTACAGATGAAATGTATTATTTAAAGTAGATACAGTATTTTAAATACATATTACTTCTCAATATTTTTATCTTGAATATAATAAATGAAAGGCATGGCAAGCCATAGCACTGCATTGTCTTTTTTTTCTTTTTTGATAACAGAGATGTTCAGTTTCATTTTAACAGTGCTTTTTATAGTAGACAATTTGTTAGTCTCCCACAGGGAGCCATAAGACACCTTTTCTGACACAGATTCAGGACATTTCAGTACACACCATTCAGTGCGGGACATTTCAGTACACATACCATCCAGTGCGGGACATATCAGTACTCACTGTCCAGTGCAGGACATTTCAGTACACACCGTCCAGTGCAGGGTATTTCAGTACACATCGTCCAGTGCAGGACATTTCAGTAGAAACCATCCAGTGCGGGATATTTCAGTACTCACTGTCCAGTGCAGGACATTTCAGTACACACCGTCCAGTGCAGGACATTTCAGTAGAAACCATCCAATGCGGGATATTTCAGTACTCACCGTCCAGTGCAGGACATTTCAGTACACACTGTCCAGTGCAGGATATTTCAGTACTCACCGTCCAGTGCAGGATATTTCAGTACTCACCATCCAGTGCAGGACGTTTCAGTACACACTGTCCAGGGCAGGATATTTCAGTACACATTGTCCAGTGCAGGATATTTCAGTACACACCGTCCAGTGCAGGACGTTTCAGTACACACTGTCCAGTGCAGGATATTTCAGTACACACTGTCCAGTGCAGGGTATTTCAGTACACATTGTCCAGTGGAGGACATTTCAGTACACACCGTCCTGTTCAGGATATTTCAGTACACACTGTCCAGTGTGGGACGTTTCAGTACACACCGTCCAGTGCAGGATAATTCAGTACACACCATCCAGTGCGGGACGTTTCAGTAAACGCCGTCCAAGCGTGAGACATTTCAGTACTCGCCGTCCAATGCCCACACTCATGAATGTGACGACTGAGTGACTCCTGACGGCTGATTACAGCTCAACTCTTGGGCTTTAGGGAGTGACCTCAGTATGATTTTTTCGAGGTGGTGGAAAGATGCTAATGACAAAGCTCATCTTCTACATGTGTACGTGTGTGCGTATATATATATATATATATATATATACACATACATATATATATGCGTAATGTTAATCCACACAAAGGTAAGAAATGGTCTTTATTATATTATAGTTCTTCATGACACATCTTTTCTCTCATTAATGCATATGAAATGGAACTTGCAGTCATACACAAAGCAATTTTCTGATAAAAGAAACTGACATTTATAATCCGTAATCCAGTCGTACCAAGAGAGTGCCTGCCCTTCATTAATTCATAGCCAAACACTTATGTTACAAATGGAAATTAAAAATGGAATCGTATCACACATATGAAATATATAACATCCTCTTAGCAACACTTTTTCTTCCCCCGTAACCAATGGATCTACGTCATAATTATAAAACATAATTAGATGGAGAAAAAAAAAATATGAAAGGCCAACGCAGGAGTATAATAAGAAGCGGGAACTTTTTAGAGCTGAGTGACATTAAACCCAAAGTTTAGACTCTCCAACCAACAGAGGTGTTCCTTACCGTTTCTCCAACCAAACGTCTCCACTTTGTGGCTCGATATTACTCGTCTAACTAAAAATACCCTGCTTCATAGTATACACCTCCGTCAATAAAAACAAAAACAAAAATTTGCTGTGTAAACTGTATTTTACGTGAACCTGTGTGGACGATTAAACGAATCGATTTCAGTGCAACTCATTTTGATCTGCCTCACTCATTGCGTGAGGTGGAAATGTATGTAACACAGATCTGGACCGCTAGAAGAGCGCAGCCCCTGCGGGAAAGATGGTTGTGTTTCTATTGCAGCCGGTCGCTCGACTCAGCAGTTAATTCTGTCGCCACGGATGCGACAAAAGGGGCGGGGTTTAGAGCTCATTGTGGTTCAGCCCGCTTTTTGAGATCTTGTTCGTCAAGTCCTGCATGTGTTTCTTCATCTGCAACAACAACAACAACAACAAAAACACAACATTATAATTAAAAACATCGATCAAACAAAAACATGAAATGAACACAAATAGGTCATTGCCCTGTTTCTTTTGTGTCTCCAGTCGGCGTCCTACCTTGTATCCCATTTCTCTGGTTTTCTCGGCCATGTTGTTGTATTTCTCCTTATTTCTCATGATATGCTCCTCGTCTCCCAGGGCCTCCACGTGTTTGAGTTTCTGGTGGGAGAGTTCCAGCTGCTCCAGGTAATGCTGATGTTTCTCCACCTTGTTCTCAAAGTGTTTCAGCTCCTCCTGAGGGGAGAGGGAAGAGAAGCGCTGAGCAGATCAGACGCATTTGAGCTTTTTAAAGACACTTAGACTCTTTTCAGTGGCCATAACGTTGGCTCTCGCACAATAAAACAGTAACTTTCAATTTCAGATCCTGGATGCTACACAAGGGAGTTATAATGTTTGGGCCAAATGTAGAGTTAATGGAGACTGATGCAGATGAGTAACTGTTTTAGCAGATGGCTCCATGATGTGTGTCTGTGTGTGTGTGTGTGCGCGCGCGTCTGTGTTCGAAATGTCCACTCGTCCACTATATGGTGCACTATTCTTTATTTTTAAACAGAAACATATTACATATTTTTAAATATAAAAACAGAAATTCACTATATGAAGCACAGAAATGCACTAAATTAGTGAATCGGCCATTTTGTAGCGCTATAAATTTACGACACTGTGTAGCGAGTGAGTGAGCGGACAAGAAGATGTTTCGAACGCGGTTCGTGTACGCGTCTGCGCGTGCATGTGTGAGTGTGTGTGTGTTTTCTCTCACTTTCAGAGAGTCAAGCTCATCGTCGCTGAGGTTAGCTCTTCTAGCCATCTCCCACAGTTCAATCACTCTGGGCTCCCGAAACTCTGTACGAGAAGAAATCAAAAAAATAAATAAAACAAATAAACAAAGAGAGCGAACGCAAAAAAGCCTTGGGGAAAACACCGATCCGTCACGGCTTAATGGCTGCCCTCTCGCACCGCGCGCGTTCTCCCGCGCACAACAAAATCCATCTGTCAACAAAGAGAGACGGCTCGAACAAGGAGTAACTGTCGGACGAACCGCTGTCGTCGCTGAAACCCTCGTGGCTGAGTTTACGGAGGCGCTCGAAGCCCTGATTCAGGTCCCTCATCTTCTGCTTCAGGTCCGAGTGCTTCTGATGAAGAACGTGCTCCTTCGCCTCCCCCTCCAGAGGGGCGATCACGTTTTTATGGATCTCTGATGAGGAATCACAGACAACCAGCGGATAACGTTACTGCTGTTATTATTATTACTATTATTATTATTATTATTACATGAACAATGAGTAGATGTCTCTACTAAAATGTTATATGCGTAACAGCATAATCCATAAACCTAAATAGAATGTAATATATATATTTTTTATATATATGTGTGTGTGTGTGTGTGTGTGTGTGTGTGTGTGTGTATATATATATATATATATATATATATATATATATATTTGAATCTATATTAAAAACAAAAAAAATCCCAGTATGTCTAATTTTCCAGTGTCACGAAATAATATTAATGGGTTATGTAATTATGACATAAGCATACACGTATATCATTTGATTTTTTTGTTATTCAAATGTTTCTGAGATATGAGGCACTTGTGTTTTCAGTTACGGCACAGATACAATGAGTATTCATACGCACAGGATTTACACAGTCTCAGACACTCTCTAACTCTCAGATTGACGTGTTCTCATGTAAGACTGTTCACTGAGAGAGTTAATGGTTCAGTGATTACTCCTGTTAATCACCTTCCGTTCTGCTGACTGTGTCCATGATGAGGTTGTACTCGTGGATCTTGTCCTTGTGATGCTGGAATTCTCGACGCAGGCTCTGCAGCTCCTCCTCGGAGAACTTTCCGGAAGTTTTGGCCTGGTAGGAAGGTAACGGAAAACCTAAATGAGAGGCTCACACAACAACAACCAGGTTCCGCTGATTGCATCGCAATCCAGCGTTGCCTGGAAACGATACGGCGCTTTGATATCCTCTGGTAACCAAACAAACAAACAAACAAACAAACAAAAACCCCACTGTCGAGGTACTTTTCCTATTTAACACACGTTTTACATCTGACAGACACGCTAAAGCCAAACTACTTCAATACTGGTGCTCCTCAAATGCTCTCTACCTACCAAAAAAAAAAAAAGCCCCATTTTCTCACCTTGTTCCACAGTTTGTCCAGTCTTGGGTCATCAAATGTGTCGCCTTCCTTCACATCATGGTCTTTCAGGCTGTTGCTTTCCATAGTTCTGGTGTCTTTCTTTCCATCCATTCCATACTTGGCAAGAATTACTGGAGTAGAAAATAAATAGAGGAGTATGAGCACACATCTCAGTGAAGCGCACACACAATACATGTGTGCAATTCACGTGTACACTGTAATATTGATTAGTGATGCTTTATACAATTGGCCAGCCCAACGGAAAGACAAAGTCACACACAAAGACGGAGTACTGTCTCGTTTAGTCATAAATGTTGCGTTATTACTGTTGAAGTTCCGTCTGAGTTTGGCCTCTCTCTCTCCGTTTTCGTCCAGTCCTTCGGCCTTCAACTTCTTCCAGTGGAGTTCGTCTTTCTCTTGCAGCTTCAGGTCGCTGTGGAGTTCTGCCTGTCGTCCTGGGGACAGCTGCATCTGCAGGGGGAAAACATTAGGCTAGTCAAGCCCCGGTTCAGCTCCAACAGACAAGTATTATTATTATTATTATAGTCTGCTACTCCCGGTTGCGGCAACGGACGGGTTTCAGTGTTCAAATAGGACTTCACTGTCGTGCAAGTTTACAGAAACATAATTTTTCCACTGAACAGTCAAGTCACATAAAGCGTCGTTAAAACACTGTTTCGATGTCTCACAAATAAAGGCTTAGACAGCACTGCCGCTGAGGAAGCAAACATCAGCTCTGACATATATGGTTGTATCTTTTTGATTGAAGTGTCACATAAAAAGGGAACTGGGCTCAGAAAACACTCACCCGTAAAGCCTTTTCCCAGACCTGATTGAGTTTGGCAATCCTAAATTCCACTGTTTTGCTATCACTTGACGGCTTTTGTTCATTCACTTCTCTAGAATATTTACTAGCCACTGCTCCAACGGCAGCGCAAACCAGTAAGAAAAAAACGCGCGGTTTCATTTTGAACTCGTCAAAAAGAAACTTTTACTCAAAACGTAAAGAAAGACAGAGATTTACAAAAGCATCTGCAACATACAGGAAGCAAAGTGGAACAATCACATGTTTGTGCTCCACCTCCGACAATGCATGATGGGATTTGTAGTGCGTTGGATACTCGCCGCTCCATTGTCTGTGTGCTCAGAGCGTCGGGATTACAAACCACAACTTCCATCGTTCTCCACTCATTTACTCCCTAGTAACGGTACTCAGTGGTCTTTTTGGGCAAATGAAAATGGTCCACGCACGGTTGAATAACGGGAAGCCTGATTGAGCAACAATGTACCGGCATCCCCACTGCTCTAACTTACTTTACAAGAATTCAACACGTCCATGGCAAAAGTCGGAAGTCTTTAATCCGCAGTTATAGTTTAAATCCTTCCATGAAACATTAACCACTCGCGTTGTCACAATTATTTTATTCGTAGTTACACACGTTCTCCTTTAAAGCCCAACAACAATTAGATTGTAGCCTCAGACTAATGTGAAAAAAGTTGATGTATTTTTGTTGTTGTCATAACAATGGAATGCAATCACAACAAGTGACGATATTAAATGTAATTGAAAATGTTTTTCGATAAAACAAAACAAAACAAAAAAAAACTTTTGAGGATGTAGATACCCTGCATCTCCACAATAGCGATCTGACTTACATCAACCGACAAAACAAAACAAAAAAAAAACATAAGCCAGATAATGGACAAACAAATTGAAATGGGTGACCGCGAGGTTAAAAACAAGGTGCCAAATTCACTGCAGACAACAAACTCATGTCAAGGTGGCGGATGGAGTCTCCGCGATAACAAGCAAAGGGCCAGGAATTGTGTGACTGAAGCAGACAGGCACACTACAAACCGACACAGAGAGGTAAAGTGCAACTAGTGCAGTTCAAACGCGGTCCACGCAAGCGTGCGGTGACAACTGGCAGTTGTACCAGTCCCATCCGTTTAATTAAGTGTGCGTACATTAACAATGCCAAATCAAAGCGCAAACAAACAAATACATACATAGATACGTTAATTAAAAAGCGAGATATTCCGTTGGATAACAAAAATGCGATATGAGTAATGTGCTTGACGGCATATCAGTCCTACGTTACGTTAGTCTAGTCTAGCTTCGTGATTAATTATATATTACTTCAGGACAATAGGTATAACCTTAAAATTTATGTTTGTCTTCATAAACTCTGCTTGCCTGTATGATTAAGCGACTAAAACATAATCTTTAAAAACATGAGTTTGGATCTCACTTGCCCTTTTCCGTTTGGTGAGGACTCTCTGTAGGGGAGAAAATGACATGTTTCTGACATTTACACTCAATAACGTCTCATTCAGGGGAGAATTCTCAGGGGCGTAACGGACAATTGTTCTGAATCGCTCTGAAGATCTTTTCCAGTGGAAAAAAAAAGTCCTCGACCCCTAAAATCAGGGAAAATAACCACCACCAAACATTAACGAAAGATTTTGTTTGGGTTTAAAAAGTCAATTACTCTTAGACCAACCGCCCTGAAAAATACATGAACCATCCAAATCAATAACCCAGGCCTTCAGCGTCTCAATCATTTATAGAGAAAAACAACCTGTGTATTTATAGGTGCTTTGCAATGGTGTTTGTCCAAGTTATCTGACCTGTCTTATTTTTCTGACCTGAGGGGGCTTTCAGAAGGGTGGCCGTTTGACATTATGAAATAAGATATCTTTTTCAATTAATACTTTTTTTTTCTTGTTGTTTTTTTTGTTTTGTTACAAATACAAAAAGCAGCTTGGACTTCTGAACCATTCCCTCCCCGTTCAAACCGCACAAGCTCTTTGTTCACATTTCACCGCAACAATGCTCTTCAATTTGCGAGCTTAAGAAGAGACCTTGACTTGTCAGGCCTCATTGCCCAACCACGGAGACTCGTTCAAAACCAAGAGTTAAAGAGCAACCACAACCATAATTGTTCTCTAGTAAATCTTGTTATGGCATTACAGCTATTAGAGTTTAGAGCTGAACTCACAAGGTCATGGCTGGCAAAAGAGTGTGTGTGTGTGTGTGTGTGTGTCAGAGAGAGAGAGAGAGAGAGCTATGTTCGCTAAAAGAGCTAAAGAGCTAAACATTAACATAACACACATAACAGAAGATTCATCACCTGCTCAACATTCTTAACACAACCATGTTTTATATTTCCTTCTGGCTGATGGTTAACTTCAGGTCAAAACTCACATAGGCAGCAGAACTGTGAAACTGAGACCATAAAACATGCATTAACCCTTTCTTTCACTGCTCACAATATCCAAGGCTTTCAGTACTATCACTCAACACACTGGACTGAACATCTTGAATGCCCAGAGGTTCATATTTTACACTCGTTCAACTCCAGCTACGTAATGTACTGTTAGTCACGTCAAACTCCTTTGGGAACAGCGTCTAACTATATTAACGCAGGAGGCGAAAGGCCACAGCGTATGAGGGGAAACTGTCCCAGAGGCGACTCAGTTATAAAGAACGATATTCAAATCCGTTTTGTTTTTTTTTTCTTTTATCTTCTTTTTTTTTTTTTTTTTTTTACCAGCCCTTTTTTCCTAACTCCATTCAGGTTCCATTAGCATTACTAGCAAAGCAAAGGCCAAAGAACATTCAGCCACTACCCAAACTCTCCATGAACACAGCCCACAGTAATGAGTATATTCAATCATGAAGCGGAGAGCAAACAGAGTCATTAAAAGGAGAGACATTGTACTAACGGCCTCTCAGAGTTCCTCGTTTGTCTTCATTTAAAAAACGGGTGAAAAGGTCCAGTTCTTCAGGGCTTTGCACTCGTAGTCAAAGAAACGTTGTAAGTTACCTCATTAAAAATTGACCAGGACATATCAAGCTTATCAACTCAGTGTAAACGATAATTGTTTGCTGAATTCCGCTGAGACGACGTTACATTAATTTTTGTACGATGGTAAGATTAAAGTAAGACTGATGATATTGACGATATGTCGTCTTTCATAATGATAATAAGAAAAAGAAATGAGAACTATGAAGGCACTTAGGGTCTTAAGGTGCGGCGCGGGTGGAGGATACACACACACACACACACACAAACACACACACACACACCCCTACCTACAAATCTACCAGCTTCTACACAGATGCTCAGTATTGTTTCAACAGCCTCATCCCCTACTTCTACATTCCAGGTGAAAGCGTCTCCAAGGAGACGACAGACGTCGCACCACCGTTCCAAGAGCCCCGGATCCAGAAGCACCAGAGGCTCCGGGGGCACGGATCCAACGCGCCCCGAAAGGCTCTACGAATTTTGGAACGGGGAAGGGAAGACAAACGACGCGGCGCACCTGTTCTCCAAACCGGCGGAGCGACTCCTACGAGACATGCTCTTGGAACAGCCCAGGTTCCACAGCGTCTCCCAGACCAGGCCTCCGGAATACTGGGAGAGAGCCGCCGCCGAGCTGCCTGACTACCGCGGCCCGTGGAGGCCCGCCTCGGAGACGAAGACCCCCCCTCCCCCCGCCTCCACCCCCCCACCACCACCAACACCACCACCCCTTCACTTTGAGTTCTCCCCTTGACTCCTCTTACTTGGGTACCTTAGCGACCGTTGCCGGGCCGTTCCAGTTCAAAACGTAATTCTATTCTATGTACAGCGGGTTTCGGATATAAAAGAAGAAAAAAAGAATCTTGCATCCTTTGAAAAAAAAAAAAAAAAAAATCCTGTACTTGAGTCTTTGCTTTTATGTAGACAGACGCGTCCGGCTTGAAAAGCTTCTCTAATGAACGCTGAAACCACTCGATGAAACCTTGCTCTCTCTTTTCAGACCGAAGGGGGAGAAAAAAAAAATGCTATTTATGTTCAGAATTACATATGAAATTCAAACACCCTTCAGTTCACAAGACAGAGCCCAGCCGTAGCGTGGTTTTTCCATTTGGTGATGAAATTCTCATTTATTACTCTGGTGCGGAGTGACTTTGTGTTGTGTTATGCTATGTGAAAAAGCATGTAGAATTGGGCTGAGTTGTAAGGAGCTGAAAACGGAGGCACTGAGGGAAGTGGATGGAAATGGTAAATGTGATGAACGGATCCTCCCAAATGCCCTCCGTCTCACGTGATTCTGTGGTGATGTTATTGAATGATATCGTGATTTGCCGGTAGATGGAGCTGAAATGCCCTGGTCTCATTGCATGGGTTGTCAGGGAAGAGAGAGAGAGAGAGAGAGAGAGAAATACACTGGACAGAGAGATATAAGGCTCTTGAGGTACCAGTGACCTCTTGTCTGTGAGTGATAAAGTCAATTACAGGTGTCAGACAAGTCAGCCACTATCCAACCACCCATAAAGATACACACACACACACACACACACACACACACACACACACACACACACACACATTCAGACACATATGTGCACGCGCGCACACACACACGCATACACACACACACACACACACATTCACACATGCATACACACACACACACACACACACACGCTCTCCTGCTTTTTAACCATGTCCACTCCCTAACCTCAGACACCAGTTTAAATGTATTCTGTCAGGGTTTGTCTGTTTTGTGCTTTACTATTCAAATAGCACATAGAACTGGCTCTTGTGTGGAATACAGAATTAACCTTCTGACAATGGTGTCTGGGAGTGGATATCACATGCTTACAAATGTCTGTTAATTATATTTCAGTGAATTCACAGTAAATAAAAAAAAAAGAAAGGAAAAGAGAATAAAAAAGAAAAAAAAAAAGAGAGCAAAAAAATTACTTTTAAAAGTCCGTAGGGTGTTTGTACAGACCGGTGTTGGCTACTCATTCAGTATTCTTTCATCCCGTTGACCTTTCTGCTCAGCTCTGTTCTCCAAACTGCGGCGCCTTTGCATTGTTAGATTCAATAAAAGCAGTTCATTTTCAGAGAATGACATTTTGCTCCCAGATGCCTGCAGGGGTGAAGTAAAGGGGTGGGGTGGGGGGTGCGTGCGCGTGTGTGTGTGTCTCGTTGCTTACGAAGACTGCCACAATCTTGTTAAAGCAATATTGTTTTCTTGGACGTGGCTTTTACAAAGATATATATATATAGAGAGAGAGAGAGAGAGAGAGATAAAGAGAGAGAGAGCTCTCGTACTGGTCATTTCTTCCCTCTTTCATTTTTTTTTTTTGTTTTTTCTTTTTGCTGTAGTAACATGATTACAGTCTGATAGCTTATTGAAACGTAACATTTGAAGAAGTGATCTGTAAAATAGATTGAGGGAGTGATGGAGAGAGAGAGAGACTAGAGAGAGAGAGAGAGAGAGTGTGTAAACGAGTGACTGGGTGCGTAAATGACAGTTTGAACAAATAAGAGAGGAGGATAAGATACGAATAAGAGAGGAGGATAAGATACGAATCTAGAAGGAGAATATAGGAGGAGGAAAAAAAACATACAGAAGCGTGATTAAAGAAATAGAAAAGATACATTCAGTTCGTAGGACCAAGCGGACTGCCTCTTAAAGAAAATATACAAATATAGTTACGTTACATGAGAGGAATAAAAAGCCGCAGGCTCTGTGTGCAAATAAATAAAATAAAGTAAAATAAAACCGCTTCAGGAAACAAACGACATAAATTCCATAGACAACAAATGAACTCTCTTTACCTCTGAACCCACATACAATTATAAATGCATACAATACACATAACACATACAATTATAAATGCATGGATGAGTTTTTGTGTAAAGAGAATCATATCTAAAGGACAAATGACCTTATGCAGTGTGTGTGTGTGTGTGTGTTGTGCTTTCCAGTGTGATCCACTTCACGCTGTGATTCATGCAAAGTGGTTTGCAGCTAATATAGATCTGTAGTAGTCAGTTCAAGGTTGATACAATGCTTTTGTGTAACCAACGTAATAGGATCTTTTGAAAGGAGCTAGGTATTGACGATTAAGGTGTAGAATAGATTTTCTGCACACTGATACCAAAATTTGACACCATAAAATGAACAAAAAAAAAATGCTATTTATGTTATGAACCATAACAGAAAATAAGTCTTGAACACAAATATGCACGTGAAACAGATAATACTCAAAGACCTTAGACTCAGCATCCTTTAAAAATTTAATGTGATGCTTGACTCCAATTGTTATGTATCACTGCATGTTAGTACTGTGTTGTCTACAGAGGAGAGTGGATGACACAGCTGTGGGTGGTTCCCGCCTGGTATCGAAGTCATTGATTGGTAAATGGCGAATGTCTGTCACGAGCATAGACCCGGACTGAACGAGTCAGAAAAGGAGTCACTGATGTTCTTGCCCAGCGGAGCGAAACTAGGAGGGCCCTCTGCCAACCGTTAATCCATAGCTTCTCCTGGCTCTAATCCATTCATCATTATAACTCTGGCTCGGGTTTTAAAACTCAGCTACAGTAATCAGCCCCCTTGCTATCAATTCTAGGGGTCTGCTTAGCTTCCGAGGTGGACTAATTATGTCAACTTGGGGCCTAGAACTTTCTTTTTCTCTGAGGTAAGCTTTTACTCTGATCTTTTCGGATGGGGCTAGCGAACGGAGTAATAAAACGTCCACTTGCTTACCCTCAGCTTCGATTAATATGCAACTTTTGATGCAAGCAGTTAGATTATGAATCCAAGAGTGGAGTCAAAGTAGAGGACTGTGGAATTATTCTAGAAAACTTCATTAGAATGTCTCAAATGTCAAGTGCTGTTGTTCACACTGGAGTGGCAGTGTTGTTTCAGAATAATGTGCGACTGGAATGTTATGCTAGAAAAATCAGAGCACAGTCAGAACTAAAAAAAAAAAAAAAAAAAACCCAAACAGTTCATTAGCATCTTGATAAACACTCACGCCAACAGCTCTCAATTAACACCTTTCACTGGCCGATGAACATCTCGAGCTTTTCAGAACTCAAAAAGGGCCAAGATGCAAAACAGAGTCGAAAAAACCTGCGTGGGAGAAAGACAAATTATAATGGCCGAGACGTTCTAGAGTTTTCTAAAGGTTGTGACCCAGACAAGTGAAGTTTGTGAATATGAAGAGCGTGTTGCTCCTGAGTGTCTCCCCAGTTCAATACGGGCTCCTATTAAGATGTTTTTAGATCAGCTTTCAGGATGGTCTCAGTGTGATTTTAGATGACCTGGGGCTGGTCCGGGGTCAGTCCTGCTTCTTCTGTTATAATAGAGTTAGTTAGTTAGATAGACAGACAGACACACACACACACACACACACCAGATCAACATTCCTCTCCTTCTCCGAGGGGCTTTTTCCTTTTGCGTGTCAGATGTCTCATTCTCACTTAGGCCACAGCGTGCTGGGAACCCTCTGGAAACCCACACAGTCTTCATCTAGGGTTAAGGTCAGGCCTCTGAATGTGACTTCTCCACCGCTCTAAAGACTGATGAAGATTCAATGCATGTCAGCCTCCTCAACCCAGCAAACAGACCAGAGAATTGATGTTTCTCTGGTGAAAACTGCATTTCCTTGCTCTTCATACAAACATCTATCTGTCTGTCTATCTATCTATCTATCTATATATCTATCTATCTATCTCTCTGTCTGTCGATCTGTCTGTCAGTCTATCTGTCTGTCTGTCTATCTGTCTGTCTGTCTACAGAGAGGGATATGTCTTGTGGACATTCATTGACTCTGTGCTGTCTTGTGGACCACACACACACACACTTGGGCAGGGGTGGGATAATGTATGAGCTAAGCACACATGACCCCTCAGAGAGTCATACACAATAACAGTCACATCAGTCATGATTATAATCACATATTTATATACCAACAACAACAACAACAACAATAATAATACTAAATGAGCCCTGTGATGGACTAGCGACCTGTCCAGGGTGTTGCCCCGCCTATGAGCGCTGGGATAGGCTTTAGCACCCCGCGACCCTAATTAGGATAAGCGCCTTAGAAAATGAATGAATGAATGAATGAATAATAAGTGATATAGCCTGGGGTAGCGTTAAACTATGTGTCGTGTTCAGGTAACACCACTACAAAAATATCAAGATATGACGTCTGTTGACACGTGTATGGTATTCTTTTAATGAAGCGTGAGGTGGCCAAACACATGGAGGATCTAAAAACGGAGAGCGTTACCGTAACAGTCAAGGCCACAGAGTGTATGCACTTTAATCAGGAAATTTTAATACTTTACTGGCTAAAAAAAAAAAGCAGAATTCTACAATTCTGAGAGCGAGAGAGAGAGAGAGGGAGAGAGAGAGAGAAAGAGAGAGAGAGAGGGAGAGAGAGAGAGAGAGAGAAAGAGAGAGAGAGAGGGAGAGAGAGAGAGAGGGAGAGAGACAGAAAGAGAGAGAGAATGTTTCATCTTTTATTCATCAGTGCCTGGTGCCCCACTAGCTAGAAAAAAAAAAAAATCAAGGGTGAAACGGTTGAGAGGTGAGAGGATAGTGGACGTTGGGCCATAGAAAGGCAGTCGATGAACATGTAAATATCATTTCCTACAGAGCCTTTCTGCTGCTCTTCGGCATTATGACAGGATGTGCCTCGATTGGATGATGGCAGGTCCAGGGCTGTTGTTGATGCCGTTTTAGATGGAAAAGCCAAAAGGAGAAAAATGCACCATTAGGCACCAATAATGACCGAAATTAGAGCTGTTACCTGACACACAGCTTTAGGATTAAAGACCCCTCCTCCTTGTCTCTCTCTCTCTTTCTCTTGCTCTCTCTCTCACTTCCTCTCTCTCTCTCTCTCTCTCACCATCCTGTTCTCTGTCTCTCTCACTCCATCCTGTTCTTTCTCTCTCTCTCTCTCTCTCTCTCTCACTCCATCCTGTTCTCTCTCTCTCTCTCTCTCTCTCTCTCTCTCTCCATTCTGTTCTCTCTCTCTCTATCTGTCTCTCTCTCACTCCATACTGTTCTCTCTCTCCCTCCATCTCTCTCTCTCCATCCTGCCTCTCTCTCTCTCTCTCTCTCTCTCTCTCTCTCTCTCACACTCCATCCTGTTCTCTCTCTCTCTCTCTCTCACTCCATCCTGTTCTCTCTCTCTCTCTCCTGCTCTCTCTCTCTCTCCACCCTGCCTCCCCCCTCTCTCTCTCTTTCTCTCTCTCGCTCTCTCACTCCATCCTGTTCTCTCTCTCTCTCTCTCTCTCTCCCCACCCTGCTCTCTCTCTGTCTGTCTCTCTCTCTCTCTCACACTCCATCCTGCGCTCTCTCTCTCTCTGTCCCTCTCCCTCTCTCTTCCGCTGTCTGTCTCTTTTGCTCTCTTGCTCTCTCTCTCTCTCTCTCTCCATCCTGCTCTCTCTCTGTCTGTCTGTCTCTCTCTATCCTGCTTTCTCTCTCTCTCTCTCTCTCTCTCTCTCTCTCTCTCTCTCTCTCTCTTTGCCCACATCCCTTCTCTCTCAGCAGTGACCTTGGCCATCACACCTTCCACAGGCAGTAACACAGGAGAGAGATTCTGTTTCAGCCAAATGAACATCAGTGATTCAGCTCTGCCCTCAGTGTTTCTCTCAGCACGTATAATATCATCTTAATCCCCCTTGCAATCACCACTGTGATCTTCATCATTATCATCATCATCATCATCATCATCATCATCATCATCATTTTCATCATCATCATCATCACCATCATCATCATCATCATCATCTTCATCATTATCATCATCATCATCATCAATGACTTCCTCAGTATCCACTACCAGTGTAAGGGTTCAAATAAAATGTTCAGTATGTTTGAGGAGACATGACAGCATTGGAGCATTGAAAACGTCTCTAGAAAGGGAAGAACATGTGTAATTGCTCAATTTCGTCCCCTGGGAACATCGTAAAACAGAATCAATAAATGACACTTCACTGGCCATGGCTCAAGAGACAAGCCTGAATACCCTAAGGACTGCAGAAGAAAAGAGAGAGAGAGAGAGAGAGAGAGATGGAACAAGGGGAAGAAGAGAAGAAGGAGGAGAAGAAGAAGAGGAGGTGTTAAAGAATAGAACGGAAAGTCCTCAGCACAAAACAACTCCATACATCTAAAACCGAACACCTTCTCTCTCTCTCTCTCTCTCTCTCCCTCTCTCTGTCTGATAAACGCCTACACCCATGTGACAAATACCTTTTCAGAGCTCTCCGTTTCCAACTTTTAGCTAAAAAAAAAAAAAAAGAAAGAAAAAAATTCACTAACCGCTAATTCCAGGAAAGTACCTGAAACAGTTCTGGAGGAAGATAATCATCTAATGCCTAGCTGACACGGCCGCAATTATCTCTTTTCACCCCCCCCCCCCCACCCCCACCCATCCACACCCCCCGGAAAATAACAACTCGTAGGATAAAAACACCACCGATTAAACACCAACATTCCCGTCAAACCTACTTTTAGACCGAACATATAACCCAGACTCACATACACAGTGGTAATAATCTGTCATATACACAGTGGTAATAATCCGTCATATACCAGGTATTAAATGAACCCAACCTGTCTTCATGTCTCCAGCAGGCATGATTAATGTATAGGGGGGGAGAAGTTTGCTCGCAGACGTCTTGTAGGCAGGCATACATCTTGCATGTGATGTAGAATTTTATGGGCGGATGTCTTCCCTGTCGGGAAACACGCATCAAAACTCATTATAAAGAAAGCCCAGGGAGGTTATGCATGAGCTCTCTGTCATACTCCTCAATACTGTGCTGGAAAAGCTGGAATGCACTGTGATAAATAGAAATCATATAGGGTCCTTTACTTCATTAATGTAAAATGAGGTGGGTATTCGGCTGTTGGATGTGTTTGTCTGTGTGTTTGTGTGTGTGTGTGTGTTTCGTGTTGTTTTCTGTGTGTGTGTGTGTGTGTGTGTGTGTGTGTGTGTGTGTCAGTATTAGGTTGTGCGTGTTTGGTTGAAAATGTTGGTTCAGCTGTCAATCAGCTTGAGCGAGTATATGTGTGTTTGTGGTGTTTGTCTTGTTCTGTGTGTGTGTGTGTGTGTGTGTGCGCGCGCGCTTGTGTGGTTCTGTATGTTGTCTTGAGTGTGTGTGTGTGTGTGTGTGCTTGTGTGGTTCTGTGTGTTGTCCCGAGTGTGTGTGTGTGTGTGTATGCTTGTGTGTACTCTGTGTGTGTCTATGACTCACTGTCATGCCATCTGTGAGCCATCTGAGTTTGATGGAGAAATTTCATTGGGATCATTTAAAATCTCGGACTTTGATTTTCTCCGTGTTCAATATTACACGCTTACCTGTGCGTGTACGCATCCGTGTGCGTGTGCATGTGTGTGTGTGTGTGTGTGTGTGTCATTTTCAATCAAAGTAACCCCCCCAACACTTCTTCAAGTGTGTCCAAGGCTCTCTCCTTTACTATTTCTCAAACCCAGTGGAGTGAGAGCTAAGGAAAGTGCTAGAAAACGGGATGTTTCATCATGAATATTTCAGTCAGGTGCTGCTTTTCACAGTGCAAGTCACACAAAACCCAGACCCTGAACACACACACACACGCACACACAGACACACGCGCACACACACACACACACAGAGCCATCTGAGGCTCTCTCTGCACTGCTACTGTTTTTGTGAGAGGAAGGGATAAAAAGCCTGCATCAGTCCCAAACACTGAAATATCAAAGCCTAAGAGAAAATCTGCCCCCCTGTCTCCTCTTCTTTTCAACTTCCAAATACAGTTTATTAATCTGTGGAAAGATTACTCCGTTACTCCTGGGCATATTTCTCACTGCGTTGCGTTATTAAGTAGGCCTATATCTGTATATAATTCCCTGACACTGTGTAGTTATATACATTTACGAAGTTTACAATTTACAATTTTACAATTTACAATTTTGTTATTTGCCAGACGCTTTTAGCCAAAGCGACTTACAATCAGTGCATCAGTCAGATTCCTAATACCTCATAGACAGAGATCACAATAAGACTGAGCGTCAATTTGCCCCTTCGTATTGCGCCCCTGGAATACTTTGACAAACACAGATACAAGACAAGGTTTTTTTTTTTTTTTTTGTAAGGAAGGGAGGTTAGGCAGTGGGAGACAGGTGGGTTCTAAAGAGGTGGGTTTTCAGTTTCCTGTGGAAGATGGTGAGGGATTCCGCAGTCCTAACTGTATGAGGGAGGTCGTTCCACCACCTCGGGGCAATGGCGGAGAAGAGGCGTGGTCGGGAGGAGCGGCTGCCGGGTTCCCGAAGTGAGGGGACCGTCAGTTGACCAGAGGTCGTAGAGGTCGTAAGGTTGTAAGAATCGCTCTGTTCTGTATGTCTTATAGAGACACTTTGTGATTTCAGACATCAGAACGTCACTGAACTTCTTTTTAACACCAAACAATAACCCCCCCCCCAGTTTTATGGGGATATATCACGCTATCGTGTTTGTACTCGGCGGCAGTTTCACGTGACAGGCGATTCTGTATAACCGCGTTTTGAAATGCGAAGGCACGAAAACCCGCACGATTCTCTATACGGCGACAATTTAACTTCGGTCTGCAGGGAACACAAGCAATTATTCAAAAAGAAGAAAAAAAAAGGACAGCAATAGCGGATTATAAACAGGAAAAAGGAGCTGGTTAATCTAAGGGAAAGGGCCACCCCCTAAGACAAGACAAACGTTTTCCATCTCTTTCCGTGTCATTTAACAGCCGACATCAGGGAATCGCGATTCCGAGCAAAAAACCCTGATAACTCTGTGTGTAAGATGAGGGAAATGAAAAGAGGAAATTAATTTCACAAAGGTGGATTTGATAACCCGGGATAATTGCGATGTTTAAGTGGGGTCTCTCACTCTCACTCTCTTTCTCCCTGTGTGTGTGTGTGTGTGTGTGTGTGTGTCTCCATGGAGACAGAAACCATGAGTGATTGGGAGATAGCTCAGATGGTTATTTTTCACCTGATACACAGAAGGTGTTATTTATTTATTTATTTATTCATTTATTGGACGCAAAACACTGACTCTAAACCCAAACCCGCTGCATAACATATACATTTTCTCTGTCAGCCATACAACATTCCTTAAACCAACCGGTTCCATTTTCCAAACTGAATGCCTTTTTCTTTTTTATGTCTTTTGAAAATGTTTTTATGTGGGTGTGATTCTTCGTGTACTATGTCCAAGAAAGATCCAATGCTCGTGTTTGTACCCTGTCCACAACCGCACACGGTGCCATTCTATTTCAAATTCACCTTTCTCTCTCTCTCTCTCTCTCTCTCTCTTTTTATCGTGGCTTTCTGTGTGAAGCCCTCTTTTTAGTCGACCCTATTTTGAAATCACTATATAAAGGAGATTGGGTTTGACCGGTGCTCGGCCGGTCCAGTGATTCTCTCCACGTTTGTTTGGACGCTGACACTCTTGTTTCCTGTTTTATCCGGAGCCCGGCCGTTTGAATTGTAAGCTTTGGGCTCAGTCAACTCCGCCCCCCCCCCCCCCCCCCCCCACCCTCCCACCCCTCTGTTCGACTGTCTTTACTCTCTGTGCCTGATTAGCGAGGTTTGAACCAGATCCATTTCACTGAACAAAATCCAGGCTTCAGAGTTCTGGAATCAGCACCAAAGATCTGCAGATTCAGCAGCATCTCCCCCCGTGGCACAGCTTTACAATCCCAGCCAGGCACAATCCATCTGAGAGAGAGAGAGAGAGAGAGAGAGAGAGAGAGAGAGAGAGGGAGAGAGAGAGAGAGAGAGAGAGAGAGGAGAGAGAGGGAGAGAGAGAGGGAGAGAGAGAGGGAGAGAGAGAGAGAGAGAGAGAGAGAGAGAGGGGAGAGAGAGAGGGAGAGAGAGAGAGAGAGAGAGAGAGAGAGAGAGAGAGAGGGGAGAGAGAGAGGGAGAGAGAGAGAGAGAGAGAGAGAGAGAGAGAGAGGGAGAGAGAGAGAGAGAGAGAGAGAGAGAGAGGGGAGAGAGAGAGGGAGAGAGAGAGAGAGAGAGAGAGAGAGAGAGAGAGAGAGAGGGGAGAGAGAGAGGGAGAGAGAGAGAGAGAGAGAGAGAGAGAGAGAGAGAGAGAGGGGAGAGAGAGAGGGAGAGAGGGAGGGAGAGAGACAGACAGAGGGAGAGGGAGAGAGAGAGAGAGAGAGAGAGAGGGAGAGAGGGAGGGAGAGAGACAGACAGAGGGAGAGGGAGAGAGAGAGGGGAGAGAGAGAGGGAGAGGGAGAGAGAGAGAGGGAGAGAGATAGACAGAGGGAGAGGGAGAGAGAGAGAGAGAGAGCGGGAGAGAGACAGACAGAGGGAGAGAGAGAGAGAGAGCAAAAGAGACAGACAGACAGAGGGAGAGGCAGAGAGAGAGAGAGAGAGAGAGAGAGAGAGAGAGAGAGTAAGCAAGTGGGAGAATGGTGTCAAAAACTGACACCTTCAGTCTCTGGTTACTTCTCAGCAGAGAGGGGGAAAAGTATAATGCATTGACTACATAATTATACTTTAGAAAGGTCTCAATAGTTCATCTCTGAAATACTATTATGAAGTGTGAACGAAGCATTCTGTCTTTTTTTTTTTTTCAAATGTGAAATCTTTTGGCAAAAAGATTTTTTTTTTCTCAATATCTCGTTAATACTTAATAACGTCGGATATTTGCCACACTCAGTTTCCACATTTTGAACTCTGTACCCAATTCCCAGACTTATATGAAAACCATTCATTACAAAGATGAGTAATTTGCTTTGCTCCAGTGTTGTGCTTTCAAACTGAGCCGTCTTGTGAAAAATGAGATATTTAGCCGGTTTGTTCTGTTGCTCCACAGAACTTTCTAGGAGACATTTGAATGAAGACCATCTTTCGTTCATGACAGAAAAAGGGGAAAACCTAGCAAGAAACAAGCCCCAGTCTGACAAACATGCTCTAAAGTGGTTGGCTGTAACAGATGACTCTTGTTGGCGTGTGAGAAAAGACCGCTGGCAGTCGCTTCGGTCTCTGGGGTCGTCTTCATCGTGGTCGTTGTTGTTGTTGTTGTTGTTGTTGTTGTTGCTGTTTTTCTCTTTTTGCAGAGTCAGTGGTTGTGTGGCTGTTGGCTGCACCTCAAAGCATCTCTGCTGTTTTGTAGGTGTGATGGTCAACAGAGACAGAGAGAGAGAAAGAGAGAGGGAGAGTGAGAGAGAGGGAGGGGAGGATGGAGGAAGAGAGAGAGAGAGAGAGCAAGAGAGCAAAACAGACAGAGGGAGAGAGAGAGAGAGAGAGAGAGAGAGGGAGAGAGAGAGAGAGAGAGAGAGAGAGAGAGCAAGAGAGCAAAATAGACAGACAGAGGGAGAGGGAGAGAGAGGGGGAAGGATGGAGAGAGAGAGAGGGAGAGAGAGAGAGAGAGCATAGGTGAGCAGTGAACTCAGAAGGGAGAATAAATATGTGCTAGCAGGGATCACAGGGCTAAATAAGAGTAGAGAAGGAAGAACAGTTACAGCTTAAAATTTCAATCCATCAAATACAGAGAGATAACCAGGAGCACTCTCTAACTCCATCCTGTTCCTCTCTCTCTCAATCTCTCTCACGCCATCCTGTTCTCTCTCTCTCTCTCTCTCCTTCTCTCTCTCTCTCTCTCTCTCTCTCTCATGCCATCCTGTTCTCTCTCTCTCTCTCTCTCTCTCTCTGTTTTCTCTCTCTCTTTCTGCTTTCTTCCCCGTCCCTCTGTCTCTCTCCCCCTCTTATTCTAGAAAATATCAAAATTTTCTGTCTGCATTACTGATATTGTGTGTGTAATACCAATAGGCTTTGAGTATAAAGGCAGGACAGATTCCATGCATAGCCAATGTAAAACATTAAAAATGATACATCATAAAGATATGTTTTAGAGTGAAGAGGCAGAAACTGAATTCACTCAAATAATTCCCAACACCCAGGCTCAGCCCCTCACATCAGAACTGCATCGCTCAGACTAGACATCTGTCAATATGTGTGTGTGTGTGTGTGTGTGCGTGAGCGCGTGAGTGTTGGTGTCCCCACATTAGTCCTCTCTAGCAGTTAAAAGCAACTGGGTGGGTCCGGATGCCAATTCTATTCAACCGTCAGTTGTAAAATGACAAAAGCGTCGCCGACAGTTACGCGCGAGGTGAAACGCGGGCTCTTTTTTGGCGGCCGACATTTAATTATCTTTCTGCTTCACTTTGACACCTTGTATGAGGAGAGCAGCAACCTGCTGAGATCCCCTGCCACAAGCATGGGACAAACAGACAGCACAGATGGTCTCTTTGAACGTATGTGAGAGACAGCGAGAGAGAGAGACAAAGAGAGAGAGAGAGAGAGAGAGAGAGAGAGAGAGAGTGGAGGTGGGGGGGTGTGACAGCTAAATACACTGTGAATGGTCAGCAGTCTTTTGTATCTGATATCTCTGTAGTGTATAATTAAGTCTGTGAACACACTTTGTGTGTGTGTGTGTGTCTTGAAGTCTAAAGCAATAGGGAGGAGCCCGCTGCCGAACCAAATTAGTCTGATTTGTCTCAACCGGCGTGCGAAACAATGAAAGAATGTTTGATCTTCTTTGGTTCAATTAAATCACATTTTACATGTCAGCGTAGCGTTTTCCTAGCATATTCCGCGCCCTGAACGAAAGAGACCGATAGCATAAAATAAACAGATATTCAGAGATCTGTTAAATTAGCCTTTGTTAACCTTTGCGGATAAATCGCGTCGGCTGCCGAAGGCTCACCTCGCACTTGAACGGCACCCGTCCTACCCTGCGCCGAAGCGACAACTTAGATAAACCAATAAACACTAACCGCTATTGACTCCGCAGTGTCCTTAGATGTATCTCGTTCTGCCTGGGCTCTGGACCCCCTTTTTGTCATTTGTCCTGGATCGTTAACCCACAATGACTCTTCAGTGACCTCAAGACGTATTTTCGTTCCCTCTGGACCCTCTTATCTTTTCTTATAGACATTTTAGTATTTTCATTCAACCGAATAGCTTGTGGACCATAAGTACAGTGGTGCCGATCAGAGGAGGATGGGGTCCCCCTTCTGATTCGTAGTACCTTTCAAATGATTTCTTCTCATTTCTGCCAAGTAATGTTTGTTTGTTTTTTTTTCCCTTGCCAATGTTGCCTTAGTCTTTCTCACTAGGTCCACTGTAAAGAATTCTATTCCAGTACAACAAATTAAACTGGAAGTTTTGTCTGATGAAAGTGCTGTATCATCACTACCTAGTTAAACGACCGGCTGGCATTTATCAGCATTTGTGGTAAACACAAGCTACCACATTTGCTGGGTACACAGCAAATTCTCAAGAATTAAATTAACACTGATAATGTATCTGTTCTGACAGAAGGAAGTATAAAACTGAATTATCGTAACAGTGTAACAGCGGGTGTGAATGGGAAGTGATGAACTTCTGAATTGAATTCTGTGTAACTCCAGGACTTTGTCGTGTAATCTCTGTAATCTTCAGCATTAAAAGTTGTTTGCCTTATTGGATGAAGGAGATTACCGATGGGTCTCCCTCCTCCTCTCTTTTAATCTTTTTCTTTCCTCATACAGAGGAAAGCACTGAAGGTTGACAATCTCTCCCTCTCCTTCTCTCTCTCTCTCTCTCTCTCTCTGTCTGTCAGTCTCTCTCTTTTGGCCTCTCTCTTATTGAACTCCTTCCTGTCCTCTCATTTTTAGCATTCATCATCATCATCATCATCATCATCGCTGTTCTTCTTCTTCTTCTTCCTCCTCCTCTTCCTCTTTTTCTCGTCTGTTATTTCCATCAGTTTCATTCACTGTAAACTATTCACAGGTTTGAGAGCGTCTGAGTGTTGGACTGTCTCCGTCTGTGTAAGGACTCTTTCTCAAAGGAACAATGACTCCCTGTTCTTTCTAATGAATCCACTCTGCTAAAGGGGAACCTTTTTATCTGCTTTCCTTCCACACGTAATCTGATTGTCCAGTTCCCTTTAAACACAATGACAGAGAGTCCTGAGGAGGGTTGTGTGTGTGTGTGTGTGTGTATATATATGCAGGTGTTCTCTTCCTGTAGAGGGGGTCTCTAGGGAAGAGTGGTCTTTTCTATGACCTTCAGCAAAACCTTGATCATTAGCCTCTGTAAACCTAACCGCAAATCTCCTCTCCCTCTCTCTCTCTCTTCCTTTTCTCTCTCTCGCTCTCTTTTCTCTTCCTCTAAGCCTGCAAATGACCCAACTTCACTTCAAACAAAAACAAAATGGCCCCTGGACTAGCTGCTAACGACAAGAAGCACAAAAACGAAAACAAGGCCGAGGTAAACAAAAACAACATATAGACACATTAAAGGAACACAAATTGGAACATCTTCCCTCAGGCTCTCTCTTATAGCTACGACTTTGTACTGTAAGTTACTGTTAGTTACCGTGCCGCAGCGGAAGCCTCGATAAATATTTCACTCTTGTTAAAATTCACGCATAAAATGCTAACACGATGTGCTTCACTTGAAGACCTGACTGACTTCATGTTGGTCTTTATTTATTTATTTATTTATTTATTTAGGTTGTTTGTTTTCTCATGTCTGACTCAACGGCAAATGTAACGGCGTAAGAACAGGAGCCACTGTTTACGATCTTCCAAAACAAACTATGGCCAATCGCTATAGACCAGTCCAAAGCTCTCCGCGGAAATGTACGCAGGCAGAGTCACTAATAGGTAACGAGGCTAGATGAAAGTGCAGGCT
>NC_044505.1:17116052-17143552 GCF_902362185.1 Chanos chanos
GGCGCCACGCGAGACACGAGATGATCGATTGCACCCCCCCCCCCCTCCACTGTATCTTATTCAGTTATTTATTTATCACCTCCCCCCCCCCCTCCCTTTTCTTTCCCCCCCTGCTGGCATCATTGGAAAGAAAAGAGATTGGATGAATCACTCGCTTTTCAGAAGCCGTTTGGCTGAAAAGGATGAAAAGGAAGTTTGGTATCAAAGACAAATAAAGCAGTGCCGATTTGCATCAGAACTGTCAAACGCTGAACATCTGATTCACATTAAAAAGAAAAAAAAAAAAAAAGAGAAAAAAAAATATCAGCATCCACCGTACAGCAGGTAGTCTGAAAATATGACAAGAACAATGACACAACAGAGGAGACAAAAAAGAAGACGAAGACCAAGAGAAGGAGAGAGAGAGAGAAGGAGAGAGAGAAGGAGAGAGAGAGAAAGAGAAAATGTGAGCTTTATAATCCAGTCAGTAAGTAAATGTTATTTGGTATCCGGATTTAAAGAAAGTGAGAGTGTAGTTATTAGAGGGGAGATGGGTTGTGCTAAAGCAGAGAGGGATCAACAATGCAAGACCTGGTACTCTCTGGCCCTCTGCCAACGGCTGGGCATGTGTTTATATGGAAATGTGACTACCAACTCATTCATAGTTTCATTTGCCACTTGGGGAAAGTGATGGAAAGAGAGTAAGAGAGAGAGAGAGAGAGAGAGAGAGAATGGTTCATACTGATCTATGACAGAGGCCTGTTCTGGAGATGGTGGTCGTTTGTATGAGCTAGATGTCATTGGAATCACTGTGGAATTAATTAGAACCTTATGAACCCAAACATAAAAAAACTGGAATATGACTCCACAGACTTTGGGCTCACCTCATTAAGAGGGCCTTTTTCAACTCTCACAGAATACCAATGTTCCACGTTTTCCAGAGAAATGACATTATGAGCGGCTAAATTACTATTACATACGCATATGTATATATGCACATGTATATATTCCATCATTCATTAAACATAAGCCTCTAATATCTGTTTACCTCATCAGCCTGTGTGTATTGTCATAACAATCTCTATGATATTAATCATAATAATAAGGAACTGAAAGTGAAGGAGAGGAAAGAAAGAGAGAGAGAGAGAGAGCGAGAGAGAGAGAGAGAGAGAGATGGGATTTGAGGCTTAGTATAAGACAGAGCTGTCATTCTGTTGACTCACACAGTGTGGGAGAACAATTTGCATACAATCCCCAAAACTACAAATCATTTTACTTATTCTTTTAATTAAAACACTGCCACAACAAGTGCGCACGCGTACGTGCGTGCACACGTACACACACACACACACACACACACACACACAGCTTGGAGATCTAAATGGAATGGACTATAATTGACAGCTACTGAGAGAAATAACGGTGACAAGGGCCTATTTTGGCTTGCTAAAGTAATATGCCCCGGTCCAGTCTAATGCCCAACATCAGCGTAAACAGATGGGTCCTGAAAGACCCAGTGTCTGCTTTTCGACGTGGTGTGCGTTTTAGAGCGACTGAAAGGACTAATATTCACAGTTTTATGAGATGTGCAGCGCTGTCACAAACAACACATGCGGAAAACTACCACGTAGAAGGGTCGCCCGGGGCAACGACCCGCGTGCACAGCAGGTGGACTCGAAAACAAAAATAAAAACAACGTTCAGGATTTCACCCGGCGCCGAGGATTATCACCAAAACGACTTGTAATAACTTTAAATGTATCTGCCGAAAACAAAAACACTTTTCAAGGGGACATACTGTGAGAAATATCACGAAATTGCAAAGGATACTCATATTCCGTCGGAGAAGAATGTGTGTTGAGCGATTAAACATAAATTACTCATAAGTTTGATTTGTTTGAATTTATATGGGTTACTTTATATGATTGAAGTCCATTTTTGATCAATCTTATATTTAGTTTTAGAAGGATATTTTACCGTAGTTCTGGTTTCAACCATTGCCTTGTAGACAGCTGTCAGGGAAGTTGTCGGTTAAATGGATTTATGACTCATAAGTTCGACACCTTGAAAAGAGGGTCATCAGAAAAACAGACGGTACGTAAATTTCAAGTATAGTAGTTTTCAAGTTTCAAACACTCTTATTTCAAACTATTCACACTTCTCCTCTCTCGTTTTGCTGCCTCCCTAGAAGAAAACGACAAATCTTTTCTTTTTGTACCTCCAAACAACATCGAACTTTTTTTCCCCCTCCTGGGTCACTAAAGAAGCCCGTGAACTCCTGCTCTTGTTTTGGCAGTAAGATTGGTTTCCAGTAACGTAAGAGGGCGATTAGCTCAAAGATCCATTAAATAGCAGCTCCAGCGATGCCATTCGGTCGATTTAGACGCAATTAATTTTCTTCATGAATCAATATCAGTGTGTTTTGGGTTGCGCTGTGCGTTTTAGTTTAGCCCTCCACATGACCCAATCGAAACCTTCACATTTGGGGAAGGCGAAAAGACGACGTATATCATAGAAGAGAGTGTGTGTCAGAGTAGTTTGGTTTTGGATTGCGGTGTGTGCTGGCCTACCCTTACCTCAGGTGGTCTAGCAGTCAAGAGGACCCGACAGAGTTTAACTGTTGTTTTCGCTAAGAAGAACATTTTTTTTCCTCGTTCGCATGGTTCGCAAGTTTCGTATGAACTTTTTATTTGGATGCTACGGCAACACCGTGTCGGTTAAAACGCTTGTTTTACTCATTCCAAAAAAGGTGCAGAGGATCTTTTTTATTTACTTTTCTGAAATAGCTCAGTCATTCTCTGCCCAGGGTTATGTGTGGCAATTGTATTTATCTGCGTTTTGTACAGGCACGTACAATTTACAATTGGCCCACGCGATCAGCTTTTGCGTGGACTCGTTAGCGTCGGAGGCAGTTAGCATGACAAGGCACGTTTTGTAGCGTGCATGTTATCGTAACGACAGAGCACGTGCTTAACGCCTGTAATTAATATACATGACGGGGAAAAAAGGTGTCCCTTGTCATATGAGTGGAGTCAGACACATAACCTCGGAGTCTGCTGTCAAAATTAGATGAATGTGTCCTTTACTCACAGCCCACGTGCAGAGCAGGGGTTGCCCGGTATGAACCCCGAACCAGAACACAATCCCCGCATTTTAAATAAATCAACAGGAATTTAATTATTTACTCGACTATAACTCGATTATTTATGTGCTAGTATTAAAGGAATAGATCGGTAACGGGAAACAGTACAAGACTGAGATGTTTCGTAAAGTCTTTTTTTTTTTTTTTCAGTGTTCTTGACTGTTTTTGTGGGAAAAGTTCAGACGACACAACGCAACCGAAGGAGTGCAGTCGCATCGGTTTGCGGCTGGGGTGGAGAGCAGCTAATTACCTTTGACCAACACACGACTGGGAATAGCAAACTGTAACAAAAGAGCTTCGTTTTCTCATGTGTTATAAGGGTCATTTAGCAAAGAGACTTTCTAATAATCCAAAAGGGTCATTTGGATAGACTAAATGTGTGTGGCATTTATCTTTTGATGGCCTTTTCTCTCATTGGATCTTTGTGTCTTTGTGTTAGACTTTATGAAATCCTGACGCCAAAGAGTAATTTGGAAATAATTCAGGGCAGGATCAGGACACACACACACAGTCAAAGAGAGAGAGAGAGAGAGCGTGCGAGAGATAGAAACTGAATTACACCTGAATTATGCTTATGGTTCTATAAACTCACAAACACTGAGTCAGGTTCACAAGAACAGTTTGAGAACTCTGCGATATATATATATATATATATATATATATATATATATATAAAATTTACCAGCCTCTGTTGAAACCACAGTAACAGAATACTCGATATGCCTGGTTTACTGTCTCTATCCATGGTCCTGAAAATAAAGAGTCTCCATTGAACCATGTCAGTTTGAGTGTCAACATAATCCAATAATTACCCTAAACAGAGAAATGTGATAATATGCATTAATATGCATGGAATATGAGGGAGTTACATATTTGGGAGAGGGAGAGGGAGCAAAAGTGTGTGTGTCTGTGTCTGTCTGTGTGTGTGACAGAGTGAGAGAGAGAGAGAGAGAGTTAGTGAGATCAATTACACAGTTGATTTACTTTTCCCTGTGTGATATACCCAGGAAATGAACTCCCATGCCTCAATGAGACTCTGTGAGTGTGTATATGTGTGTGGGAATGTATGTATGTGTGTGTGTGTGTGTGTGTGTGTGTGTGTGTGTGGTGCTCTGAGGAATCTGTTAGTGGAACTGATGACCAAGTGTTAATCCTCAATACTTCTGATGCAGAGTTTAAACTGAGTTATAGAAAGTTTGTTGAATGACCTCATTTTAAAAATAACAAACAAACAAATAAATAAAGGAAACATGTTTACCACCTCCGTTGTTCTCTACCTACATTACCTCCTCTGAACCCATTTAGTATATTCAAGTATATTCTAGTGCTGAGATTTCAGCACTGGCACTGAGAAGAAGTCTGTCACCATTAACTTTACTGGATAATGATCCTTTTAGTCCTGAGATTCATACGGAAAGACACAGGGAATTTTCTAGAGTTAGACTGACTGTGAGAATGATTACATCAGAGATACGGAACAGCGTGGGACAATGTATACGCTGAGAGAAGCTGTTGTCATGGTAACTGAACTAACTTTTTTTCCTTTTTTTGGTGTGATGGTTTAAGCTTAATGTGTATCTGTGAAGATTAGACCTTTCTAAGTGTGAAAGGGAGAGCACAGCATGCCCCTCCCACACACACACACACACACACACACACGCACACGCACACGCACACGCACCACACTCACACACCTTCCCACGATGGACATACATGGATGCATGCACACATATATGCATGCAAACACACACACACGCACACATATATGCAAATGCGCACACACAGGCGTGTGCACATGTACTTGGACACATATGCATGTGCACACACACATACACCTACGCACATGCTCATACATGGACACGCACTCACATATGCGCACGCGCACACACACACACACACACACACACACACAATGAAGATGAATTATTAAGCTGATGTCTCATTACAGACGATGCAGGAGGGATGTGGTCTGTGTGAGCTTACATGTGAGTATACACAGCATGAAAGATTAATGTGTGGGGGAAGATGAAGACAAGACTTTGACCAGAGCAGAGTTTTTACACCAAAAACGGACACACGGACACACAGAGAGATATGTGCAGAAGAAATGTACGTAGGACTTCATACTGATAATTCAGCATTCAGGGATCTAAGAACTGAATTTTTTGGGGGGGCTTTTTTTTTTTTGGTCAGCTATGTAATGTATAGTAGCTAGCTCCCAGAGAACTTGTGTGCTGTACTTAAATCAAACACGAGATAGAACACAGGATATCAGGGTTTGAGGTCAGCTATAAGCTGTACACAACACTGATTTTTAACTCTAATTCAGTTCTTTGAACTTGAACTGGACTGACATCAGGATGAATCTGAACTGGTCTGACACCAGAGTGAATTTGAACTGGGTTGACGGCAAGTGTCAAGGATGTGAAATTCGCATGGAATTGGAATTGCACAAAACAATATTGTGTTCTGGCACGGTGGCACAGTGGGTAGCGCTGTTGCCTCACAGCAAGAAGGTTTTGGGTTCGGTTCCCGGCCGGGTCCTTTCTGTGTGGAGTTTGCATGTTCTCCCCGTGTCTGCGTGGGTTTCCTCCGGGAGCTCCGGTTTCCTCCCACAGTCCAAAGACATGCAGGTTAGGTGAATTGGAGACACTAAAATTGCCCTTAGGTATGAATGTGTGTGTGAGTGTGTTTGTCTGTGTGTCTGCCCTGCGATGGACTGGCGACCTGTCCAGGGTGTTTCCCCGCCTTTCGCCCTATGTGCGCTGGGATAGGCTCCAGCACCCCCGCGACCCTAATCAGGACAAGCGGTTGAATGAATGAATGAATGAATATTGTGTTCTGTTAAATTCTGTTTTCTGGAGTAAATAAAATATAAAAACAAATGAGACACTGCGCTCTCAAGATTCTGGATTATTAGTCATTCCAAGAGTTAAAAAGAAGTCCGCTGGCAACCGAGCCTTTTCCTACCGCTCTCCCTTCCTCTGGAATGGTTTACCTAAAGAAATTAGAGAGGCAAACTCTCTCAATACCTTTAAAACAAAACTAAAGACTTATCTATTTTCTCGAACTTATGCATGATATAATTTTGATTTGACTTTGTTATAGACATGTAAAGCCCTTTCAGACTATAAATAGTGATACTGGGCTCTAAATAAATATTATTATTATTATTATTATAGTTACATCACATAAAGTGCACATTACTTAACAGATCAGGAGTTTAATGGTGTTAATTACAACAACTCAGTTTTACCCCAAATTACGATATGATGTTTTAATTTATGTCATTATCATTTCTTAGGTGAACATAGTACTTTTAAAGTTATAACAGATGTCACATCAGCTTCAGTGTTGTATTTGGCTGTTCAGTTTTCATTTTAGAATTTGTTCTTCTGGAAAGTGCATACCATTAAATTTGAACAGCACTGAATCTCCACTCAAACATGAATAGTAATCAAACTGTGCTCAGATGTGAGGATTTTAGTTTGCATAACTTAAAAGTAGAGTGACACTGAATTTTACCGCATTCCTTTCAACTTCATAAATAAATGAACTCATTATTTCCAGCTCAATTCCTTACATGGATTGGAATTAATGAAATCATGGAGGAATTGACCCCAACCCTATGACACACACACATCAATGAACAAATGCTCTCGCACGCACACACACACACACACACAAAGAGTAACAACACACACACACACACACACACACACACACACACAGACTAACAACACACTTGCACACACACATGCACACACTCACACACAAACACAACAGGACTATTATAATCTTTCAGTCTGGTTTCTGATTTCAGTTTAGTTTTAGTTAGCTTGACGAATGCATTAGTAGTTTTGTTTTTATTTTGAGGAACTGGCTAGTTTTAGTTTAGTTTTTAATTAGTTTTAGTATTAGTTTTAGTTTTTCAGGTATTATGAGGAAAGCCTTGATTTATAGAAGCCGAGAAGGGTAGGATGAAAGAATGCATGACATCAAAAAGTCCCACGTTGTGCAAAGCCATTTTCATCCTGTACACCATGAACCGTTAGCATTCCAAGACCCACAGCAGAAACTCGATAATCAGCACCCGGAGCTAAATCAAAAGCGAAACT
Organism: Chanos chanos; assembly: GCF_902362185.1. Classification (NCBI taxonomy): domain Eukaryota; kingdom Metazoa; phylum Chordata; class Actinopteri; order Gonorynchiformes; family Chanidae; genus Chanos; species Chanos chanos. The sequence continues at coordinate 17,123,291 of NC_044505.1, forward strand.
TTAAGCAGTCTGCATCGATAGCCAGAATGAAGCCGCACCACACCAAAACAGTTTTAAAAGAAGACGTGAACCTCTAGGAACGAGGTATCTCGTTCACAGCGTCTGACTGTGAGCTTATGTTAGCGGTCTCCCGCTCTCTTGACTGCTGGAGCTTTTCGCGCGTTTCCCTGCGAGAGGCTCTCAGGTGAACTTTCAAATGAGTGGAATTGTTCCCTTTTAGCTGTGTCCAACAAATGTTACCACCGCTCCTCATCACGACACCGTTATTTTTTGGTCCTCCAAGGGGTCGTAGTCAAAGTATTCCCATTAAAGGGCCGTGTTGCTTTCCGCTTGCAACTTTAGCCATTATCAGAAAATCGTGTTTGCACGTGGTTGGTGCTAGATTGGATCAGCGGGAGGGACGCTCTGCTGTGATTGGTTACAGGGGCGCCCGCAGGAATAAATCTGAAGGCATGCACAGCGACCACAGTGCAAATCGGGAGTCGGGAAAATGGAAAACGATGCTGATTTTACCTTCAGTTCTATTTCGTTTGGGTTCGTGTTGCATTGTTCGCCGTGGTTTTTGTTTGGTTTTTGAAAATTGTCGTTTTTGTATTTATTTCAGTTAACGACATTATTTTGTTTGCCGCTAGCTTCAGTTTTAGTCTTAGTTTTCATTAACTGTAATAACCCTGACGCACACACACACACACACACACACACACACACACACACAAAATAACAAACCAGCCTAAAAGAAAACAGCTTTCATAATGGGAATGAGTGTTAATCTAAGCTGCATCCAGACTAAATGCACCCACATGCTGGGTATTTGTGCTCCAGCCCAGCTCTGAACAGGAGGATTCCTGTGGGGTGCTGTCCATTGTGATGAGATGAGATTGGACATGCCTGTTGGACTCATGTCCAGGTAGCTCTCATCCATCACTGAGAAAATGGCCTATCTGATTGGACAGATCAACAACACACTGTACAGACATGCAAGCACGCAGACACAGACACAGAGACACACACACACGCTTGCACGGATGCACACACATGCATACACATGCTCACAGCCAAAATTGCCTAACTCTCTCTCTCTATATATATATGTGTGTGTGTGCGTGTGTGTGTGTGCATGTGTGTATATATATATATATATATATCTCAACACACTGACACAGACAAAAGTGCACACAGATGCCAGAATAAGACACAGTCATCAGTAATGTTCGATGCTGGTACACTTTTGAAAAACAAAAAAAGAACTACTTATGAAAAAAAGGTTGTTCTTTTTTTTTTGTTTTTTGTTTTTTTTAAAAATTGGTTTTACCATCTGTCAGTATTTTGAATTCTCTATTTGCTTTGCACAGTGTGGGATTAGAAAACAAACAAATAGAATGAAAAACTGTTCAGAACGGATCATCTCACATTTATTCAAACAGGGTTTGTCCATCAGTAGCTGTCATGTATGTTCTAACCTGTTATTTAACATGTTATGAAAACTGCATGACAAGTATGAAAGGTGACGATTTATTTGTTTGTTTGTTTGTTTATTGTAGATGTTTAGTAAACCAAAGATGATCTGATCTGTGAAAGTATTGGTGGGCAGAATGGACTATGTTCTTATTCAGTTATAATTCAGTTATGAACATGTATAACCACAAAAAGGTGAAAGGTGGATAGAAAAACTGTATGAACAATGAAACGCACATATACACACACAAACGAACATGCACGCGCACACACACGCACACACACGCACACACACAGGGGGTGTGGGTAATCTGACAGTTTGGCAGTTCTCATTCCTCTCCATGGACTCCATGGACACAGATTCCATCACTGTGTGTACACTCCGTCAGACTCTTTTTACCACACATACACACACACACACACACACACACACATACAGAGAGAGATAGAGAGAAAGACAGAGGGAGAGATTCAGCAAAAATAACAAGCAACTTACTTTACCACACACACACACACACACGCACACGCTTAGTCATGTAACAACACAGACACACTGATATTATCACACACACATTCTCACACACAAGCACTTCAGCATTAGGAGACACACAAACACACACACACACACATATATACTGCTATATATAGCAGTCTCTTACTGCAACTACAATATCGCATCAGGCCAAAGATATCAACACACTCACACCTACACCCATACACACACACACACACACACACAGAGAGAGAGAGAGAGAAACAATGAATCCTCTTTATCCTTTCATCTCATTTTCTTCCTTTGTCCATTCTTATCTGTCTCCTCCTCCTCCTCCTCCTCCTCTAACTGCGTCGAACTTCTCTTTGTCTCTCCGTTCTCGTTCCCTCTATCACTCAGTCTGTAGAGATTCCACAGAAACATCATCACTCTTGGCTCCCCACTGCACTGCTCTATAATCCTTCACTCTGAGTGTGTGTGCGTTTGTGTTTGTGAGCTCGTGTGTGCGTGCGCGTTTGCGTATGCATGTGTGTTTGTGTATGCGCGCGTACGTGTGTGTGTGTGTGCGTGCGTGTGCAGGTATCCATCTTCCCTGGCTATCAGACGATTGTACGGGTTTAACACACATTTAAACAGCAGGGAGACAGACGGGGTCAACCCAAGACGTTGGTTACCCACAGTCACTCAGTCTCCTGACAGTTCACTTCATCCTCTTTTTTTTTATATATATTCTGTCTCTTCTTTCATTTTCTTGCCATTGGTACATGAAGCTCTTCTTTATTTGTAATATAATTAAGAACACATTTCCTTACCGTCGCCTCCCGCTTTTGATTAACACTTTTAAATCAACCTCAGTAAAGACACTTAGGCTTAATGAGACTTAAAATATTGGCACGTCAGGAACAATGAAGAGATGACAATGAAGAGATGGGGAAAGAAAGAAAGGACAAACCAAAAGACAGACGACAGACTGAACAAAGGGGAAGACTGAGAGAGACGCCCAAACACTGTGAGCCAGAGAGAGAGAGAGAGAGAGAGAGACAACAAGAGAGAAAAAGAAGAAAGAGAGAGAGAGAACAAGAGAGAGAGAGAATGTCTGAGAGAGAACAACAGAGAGAGATAGAGTGAAAATGAAAGAGAGAGAGATAGAGAGTGAAAATGAGAGAGAGAGAGAGTGAAAATGAGAGGGGGGGGGAAAGAGAGAGAGAGAGAGTGAAAATGAGAGAGAGAGGGAAAGAGAGAGAGAGAGAGAGAGAGAGAGAGAGAGAGAGAGAGAGAAGGAGATGTGTTAGTGCCTGAGGAGGCGAGGTCTGAATATTTGGCTTTATCATGGCGTCTGAATCCTGGGGGCTAAATTAATTCCTGAATTATGAGCGTGTTTAATCTCTTGCCTCAGAGAAACGTGGTCAGAATGGCCAACCTCTGCCCACGCCACGTCCCGGACGCACACCGAGGTCTTCTCGCTTATCTTACAAACAATGGCATGTACAGAATCACTAACCTGAGTTGCATAATTACATGACACAAACAAGAGTGTGGTTGTTCGTTCAGTTCTGTGTGTCTTCTGGAGCAATTTCACATAATGACAGAACTGTTAACTGTCCCTCACGGAATAAAAATAATGATATTATAATTATCCTAGAATACAACCATTAGAGAAATTAATGTGTCATGGGCAAGTATGATACGTTAACACTGTGGATACTTCAGGCTATATTACAGGCTATAATCCCTTGTATTTTTATAAGACAAAAACAGAAGGGTGAATGGAAAGCTGTACAGATGGGTTGTTGTTTTCTTTTATGTTTGTTTGTTTGTTTTAGAGTGGCGTGGTAAAAGTGGTATTACGTGGTATTGTTATTATTATTATTATTATAATGCAGTATTTTAATATACGAGGCTAATTGTAACCCTTTCATAATGAGGTACATTAATCTAAGGTACGCTGGGGGAAAAAAAGAAAAGAGAGTGGAATGAGGCTATAAGTTACTGTTACTGTTTGAATGAATGAAAACCAGTACGCTTTCCCACTCACAGTAACAATTGATCGACTGGTTCACACTGTTGTGGCTAAGAGCAAATCAAAAGGAAAGAATGAACATGATTTAAAAAAAGAAAGCGAAACAAGGCTACATCGACCGCTCACCCCTTCAGATCAACAAAGTCATCCCATGTTACGATATGTTTGAGGTAAAAAGTAAATAAGTAGTAAAATCTGCACTGCTTAGGCGTTCTAGTATGGTGCCAGAGGGGTTAACATAAGAAGTACCTCTCTTTTTTATGTTGAACAATCTTCACTGTAGACTTTTGTTTAATTATTATTATTATTATTATTATTATTGTTATTATCATTATTATTATTTGCAGTGTTGCACTCCATAGTGCGAGAGGTACTATATCCGAGGGGTAATAAGTCATTGATCTGTTTCTGGTGAAGACACAGATTGCTGCGTTTTTGTTTTTTTTTTGTTGTTGTTTTTTAAATGCTCCCATAGAGGTCCAGTGAAAACACCTGAAGAGAGCACCTCTCTGTTTTCCCCCCCTCGCTCTCCTTGGACGCCCCCCCTGGCCGCGTGCAGCTTTAGCGCGAGGAGAACCTTTTTGCGCCGGTCGATAGCAATGACGTTAAGAAAAGGCCAACGCGATTAACACTGGCTTGAATGGAGATTCGATTGAGCAGAGATCAAGGCGAATGAGTCTCTGAGAGAAAAAGGGTCGTTGCGAACCGTACGCTACGCCGAAACCGAACGCGGGACGTCGGGGCAAAGCCGTTTCCAGAGTTGACCTTTGTTTCATACTCCAGTCACGAGTTAAAAGTGTACCGTAAGACTGTTAAAATCTCCTCTGAGCTCGTTTTAAGACCCACTCTATGAAGTCAGGAGGTATGTAGGTAGAGGAAAGATTGGTGCAGAAAAAAACAAACCCTCTTTCTAGTAAAAAAAAAAGAAGCATACAATCAATCTAAAAAGCAAAAGTAAGTGAAACAAACAAACAAAAAAAACCCCCCACCCAAATGCAATGAGTAGTGCCTGTTGTCTGGTATCATTTAGGGGTGTCATGATATACCGGAATTGATGATAACCGTGATGTTTAAAAATGAAACATTGATATCATGTTAATAATACACATATGATAATATCGTAAACTGGAGATGCATATCCCTGAGAAAATGCGAATGTGATTGTGCCACAGCATCATTGAATCTTAACTGTAGAAACACTTGATCTGTCTCCAGCTGAAGTGTAGTCATTTGCCAAAAAAGAGACAAAACAAACAATATTCAAATTTAAAGATGAATTTGACTGGTAGCATTATTATTATTATTATTATATTGTTCAAATTTTCTATAGATATTGTGATAATATCGTTATTGTGAATTCTTCTGGCCACCATAATCGTGTAGTGAAAATCTGATATCACGACAGCCCAAGTATCATTATGCAAAAAAGGTCATATTGAGGCATTTGACAGAAATATTTACAGTGTTAAAATGAAACACGACAGGATTACAGGACACCTGAGCACTTATCTCCATTTGGTTCAAAAGCAAATGATTTTGACTTTTACTATTTTTACTGTTATCAGGCAAGGAACTTAAAATAAAGCAAATTCCTGAATGTGTGCTATGAAATTCTTTTTTGATGGATGAAATACGATTCCCTTGTGTTGAGTTCAACCAAGTTTAATTTTGTGTTTCAATAAATTTCCACTTTCAAAAAATGTTGCACAAAGCTGTTTTGGGAAACAGGGGAAAAAAAAGACAGACCCAAACAGTTTATATAAAGGTCAAAGTCACTGTAATGGAAGAGTGACTTGATGGGAGAAAAACAAACACTCTCTCTGGATACGACACATCTGTTTAGGGTTAAAACTAAGAATCCCTTGTGTTTCCAAGACGACAGCTGTTGCCATTTGTCTTAGTCAGTTCCACAGAGAGCCTCTTATCAATGAAAAGAGAGTGGAGCTAGCAGCTAAAGCTACTGTTTTGGGAGGAATATGTTTTAAAGAAAAAACACTCAGAGAGGGAATATAGGAATCCCTCACTCACTTCTCTTTACTCTGTGTAATGTCTAAAGGTAGGTAGCAGAAAAGTCTAAAACAGTTAGCATGGTAAGGTTAACCTAATTGCGAAGTAGGATCTTTCTGTACACTGGCTGACCAAGTTTTCACAAGCATTTGTCCACAGTAACATCTGACATGGACTATGTGTAAAAATAACCAAAAATATCCTTCGCTGTTTATCTGCTTCATGTTCATTTCAAAGAACACGTAGCCTACATGCACATACGCGCATGAATAGACACAAATTCTTTAGATTTTCATGTTTGTGTATATCTGTATGGAAAGAAAGACTTCAAGGACCTTCATGAAGGGAGACAAGGTGTCAAAAAACAGAAAAAAAAAAAATTGGTATCTGTGTACTCGGAGATCAATTACCACTCTTTCTCTTCATCTTAGCATGCCTCTTGCACTTGCTTGTCCTTAGTTAGCACGACGTCTCGAAACAACTCGAGACAAGAGCAACTGATCGTATAATCTTTGAATACCTAACAATTGTCAGATAATGAAAAGCTTTGACCTGAAATGGCCGTCAAACGTGGAGGAACATCGAGCCCAAATGTCTTAAGTACAATCATCTATCTGAAGGATAATTACAAGTGGTCATTTTGTTATCATGCTACAAGCCAAAGAAATTATTATTATTATTTTTTAAAGTGAACAAATGTTGAGCAGCTTAGGAGCTGCTATGAGGTTCCAAAATGTATTTTTAAAAAAACTCAAATGAATCATAAGCCCTGTCAAAAAAAGCAAAAAAAAAACCTCTCTGCAAAATTTCTCATTCAGTATTTAGCGAGCATTAACCTTGATGTTTTCCTCTTCGCCTCAAAACGAGAAGCATGTCAGTAAAAGAAAGCTTCTGTTTTTTTTTTCTTTTTCTCGTTTTTTTACTCCCCCAGTCTTCTTGTCTTGCCATAAAACCAATAGATAAATGACTTTGATCCAGCTCCAGTGGGTTGGTGCTACAAGACGCGATGTTGCTTGTTTGAGATCAAAACAGGTTTTTTTTTTTCTTTCCTCTTTTCTCTAAACCTTTCAAAAATGTTGAAAAGTCTTTTTTTTTTTAAAAATTTTTCTCCCCAACAAAACCGAACCAAAAGATCACTCAGAACTGCTAAAAACTTAAAGCGCCGAAAGACGTTACCTAGGGTACGAGCCTGACACGCGCGCGTGTCCTTACGTAAGCCACATGACATTCTGAGTTCTTTAATAGGGTTTAAAGAGGAAATTCAAAACATGCCTGGCAAATGAAATAACTAATTGCACACTTATAGTGAAGTAATTGTCTTTTATGGCACAGAATTAACGTTCCCCTGTCTTCACAGCGTTTTAACTCCCGAAATTAGCGTGCAATGAATCAATCAGCCCGCTGACTTTGAGGAAACCCATGTTAAAGTGCAAAGTACATGGAGAGTTTGTTATTTAAAATACAACAGTGAAACTCCAAAAGACTATTTTACCTTTCCTTTGGATCCTTCACCGTGTTGTGTCTTTAAACCAGTCGCTGTGCATTTCTAACCGTGACTCTCGACTGACACTGTAAAAAGGTGTGAAAACATCAGCGGTGTTAGTTTATAGTGAAAAAAGTTGGTCAGGAAATACACCCTTTATACAGTATAGATAACAATACGCACTCCACGTGGAATATTTGGTAAAGCAAAAGTGACACTGTCCATCACTTTATTATTATTATTATTATTATTATTATCATTATTATTATCATTATTAGTATTATTACTATCATAGGGTCATGGCTCTGGAATGGTTGCCTTGGTAACACACTGGCATAGTCTGGCACAGAACTGAATTTTCATGACTGTTGGGGAGCAGTTGAGAATTTTTTTCTCTTATCAAAAAATATCATCTGAATCATCTAAATACAAGCACTTCCATGCATAGGAGAACACGCACACACAAGTGCTTCTGTCATGAGCCAGAGAGAGAGAGGAGAACAGGTAGAAATGAGAGATTCATAAAATATAAGAACAATGTGTGTGGTAACATTAGGAAAGTGTGTGTGAATGACTGAGACAGAAAGAGAGAGAGAGAGAGGGAGAGAGAGAGAGAGAGAGGGAGAGAGAGAGAAAAAGAGAGAGACAGAGGGAAAGAGAGAGAGAGATGGAGAGAATGAGGGAGAGAGAGACAGAGGGAAAGAGGGAGAGAGAGATGGAGAGGGAAAGAGGGAGAGAGAGATGGAGATGCTGAGAAAGAGAGAGAGAGAGATGGAGAGAATGAGGGAGAGAGAGACAGAGGGAAAGAGGGAGAGAGAGATGGAGAGGGAAAGAGGGAGAGAGAGATGGAGAGGGAGAGAGAGATGGAGATGCTGAGAAAGAGAGAGAGAGAGATGGAGAGAATGAGGGAGAGAGAGACAGAGGGAAAGAGGGAGAGAGAGATGGAGATGGGGAGAGAGAGAGACAGAAGGAAAGAGAGAGAGGGAGAGAGTGGAGAGGGAAGGAGAGAGAGAGAGGGAGAGAGGACTCTGCTGAATGTCATCCAGGCCACCACACAATCACATTCTGTAAAAACCCAGAGACAGCAGCAGGACAAAGCAAGAGGAAACACTCCCTGCCTGCTTCACACTCATATGGAACCCCATGCACGAAATCAGCACAGTACAAACACCTCTCTCTCTCTATCTCTCCGTTTCACTCTCTCCTCTTGCTCTTCTTTTCTCCCTCCTTCCCTTTCCCTCTCTTTGTTCTTCCCTCCTGATCCAAAATGAAAATCTTTGCCTTTCTACCTCTCTGTTCTCTCTCCCACCAGCATATGAACGTGCACACACACACACACACACACACAAAAAACCCCCCACACAACTTTCATTCTCACTTTCTGTGTATGCCTTTAGCCATATCTCCATGCCTACCGTTCTCTCTTTCTCCCTCTCAACTCCCTCTGTTTAAAACAAGCACCGTTTCGTACTCTTAGGATCGCTTTGAGTGTTTGTCTGGACCCGTTCTCTGGGTTTTTTTTTTTTGGGTTTTTTTTTTTTTTGAGTGAAAAGCACTTTGAAAAAAAAAAAAAAAAAAAGTTGTATTTTTTGAAGCACGAAGCCAGAGGAATTCCAAATAAGTGTCACGACACCCGCTGTTGTGTGCGAAGGATAAGGAGTCATTCTCCTATGACACTTGCCTTTAAGCATTTCGACAAAAAAGCTTTGGAAGATGAGTTTTTTATTGCTCTTAAAGAGAGGCTTGGAGAGAGAGAGAGAGAGAGGAGCCCGTAGGTCTTGGGGCGAGATATACAACAAAGCATTGGTTTTGAAGATTGCAGTTTCCAAAAGAGAGCTCTCCTACTATTCCACAGAGCGACTTTCAGTATTATGAGGTTTACACAATGCTATGATCACACCAATCTGACTCTTCCCTACAGTCTTTCTTATGATTAAACTCCTATTTGGTGACATGGGTATATTTTATCTGCAGTCTGACCGTGTCTAAACCTTTCTACCGTTTATTGGCTTATCCGCTGAGATTGTGCTCTTAGCGTTGGCCGACAGGGGGCAGTCTCGCCGGTCCCGCGTATTAGCATGTCTACATGCTGCTTAGTAATCTCACTGAGGGACGAAAAAGACACTTCCCCTTTTAGTACTACAGAAAATCAAACACAACCCAAGCATGTGATGAAAATAATCTCTCCTTAGCAACCATGAGAGAGAGAGAGAGAGAGAGAGAGATGATCTATCGGGAAATGGAAGAAGCAGCTGTCATCTCTCCTACGCCCAGACAGAGGCATCGGAGCAGAAGCTAAAAGTTCTGCTGTTTGTTTGAACAGCCTGGGCTGCAGCTAACAGATAAGAGTAAAAAGACAGGAAAAACCGCTAATGGCAAACTCTCTAACATAATTACATGTTAATTAATCACGCCCTGCTATTTGTATTAGCACCCGCGAATGGTTACAATGTTAATGAATGCATTTGATCTCAAAGCCAATTCCATGGTGCAACAGGTTCTTCCCAAACAACTCTGTGTGTGTGTGTGTTCACTCTAACTGCATGGACATTTTTCCATCTAGATACAACCGCAATAGCCAACTTGACGGAACACATACATCGAAGTTTCAAGCACACCTGTCTCTAGAGAGGATCCCAAAAGTCTCCCATAAAGAAAACCCATTTAAGCATTTGGTTCCAACAGGACTCCTGCATTGTCACTGAACTAGCACCTCATAAAGCTAAGGTTCATTGAAGTTCTGAGCACAGAGCTGTAATCACTCTTGAATGAAAGGTAACTTGACCCTTCAAAAAAATGTATCATCTAGGTCACATTACGTATGAAAGCGGATTAAACTGGTCCAACAGTAACTCGCGCGGTGCTGGAGAAGATGCGCCTCCGCGTGGAGCGAGTGGTCCGGGTGCCTCAGCCCCGATAATTAGTCAGCGAGATATATTAAAAAACCCAGAGAATGAAATTCAAAGTCGAAAGCCGAAGAAAAAGGCAGGGCGCAGTCGTCTGAATAAAACCAAATGAAAGGTTACGCCCCTGCATATCCTTTTTTAAAATTCTGACCGTACGGTTTTATCGTGTGTCACCCCGAGTGTGCCTCATTTCGCCGCTGCTTTAAGATTTTAATGACGTTCCATTAGAATTTGTCTCTAAAAACTGCCTGGTATTAAATGTTGCCCTTTATTACTGATATTTCCATGGCATTTTTTTTTGAGACATTCTCTCTTGCAACAAAGCGTTTCAAATATCAGTGCCAGAACTGGTTTTAGTTGTGTGTCACTCCCTGGTTCTCTCTCTTTCCCTCTCTGGTGGTCATTCCTTGTCTCTTAGTTAACCTTGGTAATCGGATCATTAGTTGCACCTTTTCTTGGTTAGTGAATGGTACAGTCCATTTCTGTTGTCCGCTTTTTACGTATAGAGGTGTGTATTTTATGTCGGGCAAGCACAACTGGCAGGAACAGTCGTTCCATTAAAACACTCAATAAATATTGTCAAATAGAAAAGAAACAGTAAGAATTTGTCAAATACGACTACTTTTTCAGATCTGTCCGTTAAATGGGCTCGGACAAGGAAGCCAGTTGGTCCAGTGGTAAATTCCATTGCTCCCGTTTGCTGAGGTTGCCAGCAATTTTCCACCTGGCAACCTCAGCAAAATTGCTTGGGTTGCCAGGTAATTTTCAACCTCACCATCGGCTGGCTTTGGCATCACGAAAAACAGGCTGCCTTCTGGGAGGGTTCACCAGACAGGGTACTCTTACCCGCCGTTGCACTTCGGTGAATGGGTTGGTCAGCGGAGCGAATGCACAACCGCAGGCGCGTCCGAGGAAACAGGCCTGGATGTCTGCGTGCCTGGCGTTCCTGTGAAAAACCCTGCGAACCGTCAGCTGAAATCGAAACGCTGGCTGACTTTGCGTGTGTTGCAAGACACACCCCTCTAATCCTCACTAACACCCTCCAGCACTGGCACGGCGGTCTGGGCATGACGGAAACTACGCAGGGAGCTTCCCACTCCGAACTGGGAGAAATACACAGAGGGGCGCAGCGATGTCAAGAAAGAGTTCAAATGGTTGACCTAGTATCAGACCAGGAACACACGCTCTCCACTGACTTTCAGTAGGGCAGCAAACGAGGGCTGTATTTCAGTGTTGCAATTTGGTATTAAATCCATACAAGATGCAGTCTGTTCCATATTTTTGCATTTGGTTACTAAAAGAAAACATTAAGAGTCTCTTTCAAGTCTCAACATTAAAACCACAGTTGGTGAAAACACAAAGTCGATGAAAACACACATAATTAAAAATGTTGACAAAATGGTGTGTGAATTGAGTGAACTTTTGAGTGATAAAGTCATTTAAATTTGATAAACTGGATAAAAGTGTCGATTTGATAAAATATGAGCGAGGTTAAAATTCATCACCATTTTCTGTTATTCAGTTTTTTATAATTCAGACCAGAGAACTACCATTATCAGTGAAGGTAGTCTCATGCAAGGCTACAGATAACCAACGGTTTTTGACGAACAGAAAGGCGATGAAACAGCACGTGCACTACCGCATAAAACAAAAGGTCCAGGAAGTACAACCAGAAGCCAGTTCTACAAAAACATTTGGCAATCAAAAAGCTTTACTTTTTGGAAGAGAAAAGGACCCACCCCTTCTGGTAGGCTGAAGGCTGGCTGCCACACCGTTACACTCGGATGAATGGCTCTAAAATAACATTACACTGGACTGGCTATAACTGTACTTTTGTAAGCAAGTCCAGAATGTTCTCACCTTTGACCCGTCATGTTGTGACGGTGGAAAAAAAAGAAAGAAAGAAAGAAAAAAGGTTTTTCAGGGGGCATCGTTTTTCTTTAAGCGACTGTAATATCTTCAATTACTGGCATCGGCAGCTCAAAAAAAAAAAAAAAGACTCATTTTGTTTACTGATGTGAAAAAGCAATAAGAAAAAGATAAAACTCTACTAACATCACAGCGTTCGACAAACAGAACAGAATGATATAACCTCACTGCTGAGAATGGCTGATAGCTTGAAAACACCCACAGGACGCACTGAATTTCACTGGTAAAAACAAAGGCAGATACAGATACAGATCCAATGCTCTTTTTCAGGGAGCTGCATTGCGGAGTCTGAGATTTCTGTGGGTTAGCCCAAAGCTAACACTGCCAACAAACTACATCCAGTGGGCCAGCAAAGACATATGTTGGTGCAGGCTGACTATTGGCTGACCTACAGGGTTTCTGTGTAGGATTTTTTTTTTTTTTTTTTTTTTTAGCAGATCGGAATCGAGCTTAGACCGCTCACAGAATGCTCAATATGGCCCCACGTGGCAACGTTTACAGGGCAATTCCAGCTGTCTTATAGAAGGCTTGAGAGAGTTGGTGTCATAATATTCGATCGTCTGAAAATGGCCTGGGATGCACTACACGTCAGGCTGTTGACACCGTAGAGACGGTAGCTCACCACAGCTGTCAATCATCTTCAACACTTGTATCACGTAATGGAATGGGCGATGTTATCCTGGAATGAATGGGGTGAGTAAAACGATGGCTCAGTACGGACAAACGAACCGAGGTTTCTCGTAAAAACGCTCCCAAAACGGAACGGAACGTCGGACGTCCTGTGGTATTCAAATCGAGACGCGAGTGCCGAGTGTATCGCTATTACGATAACGCCACCGTGATCTTAGCGCTTTCTTGGATACATCTGCTCAGGTGACAGGAGTAGGCTAAACGTAACTGCTCTGTTACCTCATGTAATGACCAGAGTAGCCGAGTAAAGTAGCGGCGTAAGGGTCAGGAAACACAACAGAAAACAGTTTAGTTGAATGCAGTGTATCCGGTGTGCAGACTGACTTCAGTAAACCACTCTAAACAAGTTCCAATCTCTTTCATTCGACTCCACAATACACACAAGAGATGTTACACCTCAAAGTTCGCCTGACCAGTTTACATGCGTTACGCCTTTGTTTACAATGCAGGCTACTCTTAATTGTTTCTGAATTTCACGCTTTTTTTTTGAAAAGTGATTCATATCTGATTACAGTATTAAGTGAACTCCAACCTCCAACGGGCTGAACGCGCAAGCCGAAAAAGGCAACGAAAGACATCGCGTCTGTGTCGCGATTAGCCGCGATAATTATCGAACCCACCGTCGTAGCAATTCTTCAGCTCGAGACCATTTTAAGAAGGGAAAACGATGCTCTGTAACCGCCCGCTGGGTCGGCACCTACCGCACACCTGTCTGGCCAAGAAGGGGTCTCCTCTCTCCGTGGTCCTTCTCAAAATTTCCGAGAAAAATGAGTAAAAAAAAAGGAGAGGAGAAAACGAGGGAAAATTCAGTTCTCACCAGAACTTCTGCACAGGCTCATCTTAGGATGCAGGACAGGAGCCATCAGAGGGAGGACCAATACAGTTTTCAAAGAAACGTAGTTCTTGTATGCTGCAGAGTGGATTTTTTTTTTCTTTTCAGTATATAAATTTTCATATATATTAACTCCCAAAACGGCCCTATCTTTAAGGAACACAGCCCACTTCAGTCAGACTCCAATAACCAAAGGAGAAAAAAAGAACATTCGCCCAGACAGCCCAGGGAAAATCACCTGGGACAACAGACTTCCGCACCATGTCCTCATTCAGTAGACCCTTTATCAGGCAAGTCAGCAGATTCCCCCATTCGTATTTTTTCATTCGCTTTTATTTATTTATTTATTTCTTTTTGACTCACCTGGGTTAGAGATGGAATTTCACACCTATTTCTGTGCGGCACCGGTTGCGATAGGAATGGACAGGTCCCCTGGCTTTGTCTTTGGATCCATCCAAGAATCGTTCAAATCTTATTTATTTCGGTGATGTGACCTCCTCCTCCTCCTCCTATATATTTGTAGATTTATAGATATGGAAATGATGAGGGAGGAATCAGAATCAAAAATGTTCCCCCCCCCCAGAGGATTCGTGGATGGGGAACATGAATGCACATAAAAAAAAGTTGAGAGGGAAGAAGGTCACCTCCTCTCCGGGGGGCACCGGCGGAAAAAATGAGAAACCCCCCCACCTTTCGTTCTCTGGTTCCTCACAACCGTTCTCTGTGCCTTCTGCCTCTTTCATACAGTAATAAAACGAGTGTCGTGAGGGAGACAAGTTTGGATTGGTCAGCCATCCGAAAGCCAGACAACAGATAGATTTTTTTTGTTTGTTTGTTTGTTTTTTACTTTTTTGGTCATCCAGCTGAGCAGCCAAAAATTAGTCCAAAGGCAAATTGCATCCCCTGTGCCACTACCCCCCCACCCGACCCCACCCCACCCCACCCCAAAAACCTTAAAACAAAACAAAAAAAAACCTGATCACAGCAGTGTGGAGAAGGTGTGAGAACTGCAGACAAGGCCTGTATCAGAAATTTACCACTGTTGGAATGCAGGGTATGTAAAACTGGTCTCGCTCTCTCTCTGAGGGGTTAGGAAATGCTTTTGAGTTTTTTTTGGCAGGAACACGACTCCACAGAGACATATATACAGTACAGAACTAGACTGCCAGCCATAAACTGTAAACAGTTGTCTGTTTGTATTTTTTTGTGTGTGTGTTTTTTTGCTATATTTTAATGCAGTTGGATTTTTTTTTAAACAAAAGGACTTCATTTCCACCCAGTCTTGCTGTTATTTGGCTGCTCTCACACAAGGCCAAAATTAATTGTTAGAAATTTTCAGTAAACATGTAAGACCCCATTTACGTTATTGTTTTTTTCTAATAAATGTTTTTCATTTTTCCCAATCCACTGCATGGCATAATGCTTTGCGTATATATATAATAATATATATATATATATTGTGTTTATATATATATAAACACAATGTGTTGATGCATAAGTTAGCATTAGCTCTGAAGACTGAATACAAATAATAATCATCCCACTCAAATTTGAGTTGGGATGATTTTTATGACTACCCACTGTCACCAAGGAAAGACTGGGTCCTTGACAGTAGCTCCCGTTAAATGGGACAAGACCGACAACTGGTTAGTTAGCTAGCAGGTTTGCTACATTTGAGAAAACCCGAAAATATGGTGTAGCCAACCGGGACAATAATATGGAGCGCTTTAATGTTACTTTTAATCACAAAATACAGATAACGCAGCTGTTGGCTGATGATGCCAAAACGTATTACTGGCTACCTCAGAAACTACTGGTCATTAACCACTGTATCTGATGTATCATTTTTACTGTGTAGGCTGTTCCGACCAGTACTGGCTACACTGTTTTCTAATTAAAGGCTGATAAGTCATGCCTTTATTAACTGTGTTCATGCTTTGCACTAGGCCATTGGGTTGAAAATAAAGTAATGAAAGCACTATGATGTTTAACCTTGTATTTTTTTGTGGCAAATTGGGGAATTTGTAGTTTTAGAGAGTAACTCAAAAGTAATGAGTAGTGTAATGACTTTTCAAAAGGAGTAAAGAGTAAAGTAATCCCATCACAATTTAAAGAAGTAATTGGTAACTTATAACTAATTACTTTGTTTGAGTAACATACACACGTACATATACACACACACACACACACATATATATATATATATATGTATGTATTTATGTATGTACGTGTGTGTATATATGTGTGTGTATGTATATATATAATGGTTATATGGATTTTCATGGAATTTGATTGGGATGATTTTTACTCTTGTTCAGTCTTCAAAGCTAATGCTCACTGATGCATCCACACACTGTCCACCGTTTACCTCTAACTACTCACCTATAGACCTCTAGAGCTACCTATATGACCTTTAAGTGCAACATGCTAATCTTACTGATACAAACAACGGATCTGTGAAACCAAGTGAAACATTCTGGCCCTCGGTACATAGGTACATAAGAGCCTGATCATACAGACTTAAACTTGCATACGCCGGAAAAAAGGGAGCACATTTTTATAAATAGTTTCATGGATCAGTTACACGGTTGCAACAGTAACAAAATGCTTCACACCTCTACGTGTGGGCAGAACGAACGGTTTAAAACACTTGACCTTGTTGACAAAGTGTCGGTTTTAACAACTGAGCGTCTCGCGGATAGTCACGACTTTATTACCGCATATTAAAACAACTGGTATCGTTTATTTTTAATTGGCGGGATCATCCGTGGTGGGCAGAGTGTGGAGAGAAAGAAAAAAAAAAGGTGAGAGGGAAAAAACAAAAAGCGTCCTTTTGTTTCTAAATCTGCGACCATGACGACGGCGTGAGTCACAGCGCACGAAACAATGCGAGTTCATCCTCTATCACCTGCGTTCGTCAAGTTCCTCTAGGACATGAAAAGGCTATTGTTTTTGGTGTTTTGTTTTATTTTGTTTTGTTTTTTTTTATAAAAGTACAGTACGCAACGCCTTGTATCCTCTGTAACACTGGAAATATTCCACGAACGCACCTGTTACTTCGAGCGAATTGTAGGGGTCGCTGCTTTGAGCGTCAGTTGCTTTGTAAATTTTGAATTTTGAATGAAATCGTTTTTTTTTTTTCTCTCTCTCTTTAATTCATGTGCGACCTTGCGAGAGATCAGGATGGCAGATGTATTTGAGTGTGAATGCGTTTAGGAAGATGAGAGCTTCATATTCCTTTTTCATTTGTCCTTGTTACTGCTGCCCCCCCACCCCCATCCCCCAATTACTCTCTCTCTCTCTCTCTCTTTCTCTTTTTTTTGGCCTGTTAAATTTCTTACTACATCGGTTTTTCATGCAGTCTTTCCCTTCTGTTTTCCCTCCATCTCCTGCCTGGCTCAATCTTTTCTTTTCCGGCCACTACTCCCCATTTTTTCTTCAATTCCTTTCATCCACTTCTGTTCCCCTCTCCAGCTTCTCCTCTCTTCCTCTCTCTCTCTCTCTCTCTCTCTCTTTCCCCAGCCTCCGTTCCTTCTGTACCTCTTCTTCTTCTTACCTCTACTTCTCCATCATCTCATATCTCTACCTCCATATCCACGGCTCCAAGTTCATCTTTCAGACCGTGTGTGTGTGTGGGGGGGGGGGGGGGGGGCCACTTAATCAGGCATAACTGGTAACAGATCCACCGTACTCTCTTCTCAGGTCCCAGTTGAGAGTAATACAGATGTGCTCAAGATGGAAATGAGTCGGACCAGGACCATGACCATGACCATGCTGAGAGAGAGAGAGAGAGAGAGAGAGAAAGAGAGAGAGAGAGAGAGACCTGCTCTTCCCGTCATATCCATCACTACATCCATAAGACAAACCATAGGTATTGTGCGTCTGTGTGTGTGTGTGTGTGTGTGTATGTATGTGTGTGTGAGTGTGTGTGTGACAGAGTCCTCCTCTAGCTGTCAGATGTAATAGAGTCCTTGCACTCTGAGAAATGGCATATGCCATTAACCATATCCCTTACCTCCAGGAGGATAATAAGTATGTGTGTTAGAGAAATGTGTGTGTGTGTGTGTGTATGTGTTTGTGAGAGAGAGAGAGAGAGAGAGAGAGAGAGGTATGGGAAAAACAGACAGTGTGCAAGTGCTCACTTGTATTTACAGCTCTGCAGGGCTGATGTATTTGGCTGTGTTTTTTCATGGGGAGCTCTCTGTGTCTCTCTCTATGTGATTTGGGTAGAGTACATTGGTCTGTTTCAGCAGTGTTTCACAGTTATGAATATAGTGGAGACCCAATCACACCACTGGGGATGAAGAGCAGCTGGGTACAGCCATAAACACACACACACACAGAGAGAGAGAGTCAGAATATAGTAGAAGTACCAGGGGCTCTGTCATCTGTCCTTCTCTTGTTCTTTTTGTTACTTTATACCATCCTCACCCATTCCTTTTGTTTCGACCACTCTGTAATCTGCTCCTTTGAACAGAGAGGACAGGGAAAAGCTATTACCCCCTGTTAGAGGGCCGAGGCGCCTCCAGGAACATTTGTTCTTCTTTCTCATCGCCTCCTTCTTCTCCTCTCTTCTCCCTTTCTGTCTTTCTCCGTCTCTTCTGTCTCTTTATCCGTTATTCTCCCTTGAGATGGCTACATGGCCCATCAAAGCGCAGCAGTGTCCCTTTTCTCTCTCTCTCTCTCTCTCTCTGTCCCTCCATCTCTCAGCCTCTCTTCCACCAAGAGAAATAGGAGGCCATTATCTTTCAGCTGTCCCTCAAGTGTGTCTCTCCTTTTCCTTTTCCTTTGTCGCTCCATCTCTCTCTCTCTCTCTCTCTCTCTCTCTCTCTCTCTCTCCATTAACCTGACTCTCAAAGGGTAGAAGGATGGATGGAGTGGCATCTCCGTCAACATTTCTACCTCCACCCTCTTTCATTCTTCACCCTCTCTTCCAGAGCGTTCCAAAGTCCCCGACAATTACCGCCCGCGTTCACGGAAAAACACGAACGAAATGAGAACGCGTGGGATGCTTGAACTGGACGACGCATGTGTCACAAGACTCCTCTATTCCAATTCTTTTCCAATCCTGCACCTGCCTATTCTAGATCTCTCCCTGGTCTGTCACGTCTGCCTCAGCTCGGGGGCTAATTATCAAACCCTCGATTAATTGAGCGAGGTGTGTTAGAAGAGCAGGAGATCTAAATTGGGCGGGATTGTGGGGTCCCTCGGAAACGATGCTCTCTCTCTTTCGGCGTGTCCCCCTACAGCTAAAACGCGACGACGAACAACGTTTCTCTTCTCGTCTGCGTCCTGGCGAAGACCGTGACGAAGGAAGCGTTCCTGCCGCAGTTTTTCCCGTTATTTAAGCTAAACGTCAAAATACGCCGAAAGCGCAGTTAACCTAAACACGGGCACGGTGCCATGTCGCCGCACCTCCCAGAAATATTGTGGTCAAAGCGAACTTTGTGTCGCCGCCACTTGTGTCTTTGTTATAAAGTTGAGACGACTATCGATTCTGATCCCTAATGGCATGTTATCGCGGTGATTTAAATTTAGATCGATACACCCGCGTAAGATAATGTGTTTGCTATGCGCAAACACAGATAAGATAAACCAGTGAATTGGCGTGTCACATAGCAGGCTAGCGTTTGGCGAACGTAAACGTTCGTATGTGTGGGAACAGAACAGAAGGGACTTATCCATACTTATTCATCACATTTAAAGAGCAAGCCGATGTTCAAGTAAAAAAAAAAAAAACAACTTCCTTTTTTATTTTATAAAAAGCTTAAAACGTTTCCAAAACAAAGGAAAAAAAAAAAATCAGTATTCTCTTTTCAATATAAGGTGCCTGACACCCATGGTCGCTAGCATATCGCTAGCGGGAAGGCAACTGTGTGAATGTGAAACAGTTATTGATTTTTCTTTACACGCGTTACTCAACACAAACAGAAAGACAGAGGGAAAGAGGGAGGGAGGGAGGGAGGGAAGGGGGGAGGGGGGCTAAGGAGGGAGGGTAGGAAAGAACGGGGGAGACGGGAGGAGAACACTTTCCCTCAGCACACGAAATTCCGGAAGGTGCCGAGGGGGTAATGCGTCGCCCGCTGAGCCCAGTCGGAAAGCTTTAATGACGAGAATGAAGCTCACGGAGTGGCAGCCGGTCAGGAGTGACATGAATAATAAAAGCCGATAAACCGATATCGTTAATCCGTTCACATACAGGCCAAATTAAACAAAAGAGCCGGAGGTATGTACAAAAGCAAGGGGTGTGTGTGTGTGTGTGGGGGGGGGGGGTGAAGCTGACTCTGGGGATGTGCGTTTTTTTTTCCTTCAACTAATGCCCTGGAATATTCTGGTGACAATGCAAATATCTGACAAACGTGTGAGTAATTCGTTATTAATCCATGTCGTTTCATACAACACCTTTAACTCAGTTCCAAGGAAGAGAGAGTGAGAAACTGAGTGTGA
>NC_044505.1:17148552-17173552 GCF_902362185.1 Chanos chanos
TTTTCCCAATGAAGTCAACAGTGTCAGTGCAGTTCCCCAAAAGTTCAGGGAACAGGCAGCCGATGGCATTTAAGAGTTTCAATTATATATGACAACATCTCCCCAAAGCATACGACTCCTGTTTAAATGGTCTGAAGTTTAGGACGTAGTACTTATGTATAACGAAAAGAAACTTCTTCAATTATTAATCCAAAAATGTAAATTATTGAGATTAAAGAAATTACAGTGTTAAATGAAATTCCTTCGCTGTCTCTATACAATGTCGCCCGTAAATTATGCATGCAAAGCGTGCTGAATTATGTAAATGTTATTTTCGCATAATCCCCCCCCCCCCTTTAAATATCTCTTCGGAGAAAATGGGACCCGATCTGCAATTAGTGTGCAGCCCAAAAAAATCAAACCTGTTTTAACCTGTTTTATGTTCACCTTAAGCACATAACTCAAGTGCACTGTTCTGATCAGCATGTGTAAAACACTTACAGGACTCAGTAAACACTTTTCTTGAATAGCTATGCATAACTAACATATCTTTAAGACTTCTTAATGCATTATAAAGCCTGCAGAATGCATTTAACATAGGAGTTGGTTAGTACTCGCACTCTGAAGTAAAGATTCACATTAGTGTTTGTTACTCAGATTAGCAGTAGCGGTGGGAAGCAGCGTAACAACCGGAGGGTTATCGGTTCAAATCCCAAACATGGCAGTTCGCTGGCTGTAACCTCCGGAGGATACATACCAAACCAGTAACTGCTGACACATACAGAGACCTCTAAAACGGAAGGAAGTCATTGGCTGCTCTGGATAAGAGGGTCGTGTGATCGACCAAAGACTGAAGCTGATTGGAGGAAGGATACCCGACTTGTGGATAGCAGTTTGACTTCCAACTGTCGGACAGAGGAGGGCCGAAGAAATTAACCGGAACTTCAGTCGCACAACTCGGCTAAGCTAAACTTAGCAAAACAGCCATAAGCGTCCTCACTCTTCCCCATACAGTGAATCATAAGTAATTACAGTCATTACTTTTTATCGTCAGCGCTACGTCAGTCGAACAATGGAGACAGCAATCACTCTGGTTCTGTTGCGCAGGGGCTGCGGTATGAAATGTATGAAAAATAATGAGCGCTTTCACCATCCGGCCTCTTCCTCAGACGCAGCTGAATGCCTGTCTGATTATGTGCTAAGTTGAGCTCGCGGATATCACCCAGAGCTGGCGTGCTAAATGTACAGAAAATCAAACACACACACACACACACAAGACACAGTGTGAGGAAGAAGCAGCCAGACCCAAGCTCTGTGGTGTGAACGACCACTTAAACTACCGTTTTGTGTTTTAAATGTTGTAACACACACACACCCACCCACACACACACACACACGTACAAACCTCTCTCTCACATACATGCATCGTACATATACAAACCAGAGTTTCCGATAGCCGGTAAATACCATTTTTTGCCTGGTAAAATTTATTAAGAAAACAACCAATAAATTAAAAACTTGCCAGTCGAAACGTCCAGTTTATATGTGTGTGTGTGTGTGTGTGTGTGTGTGTGTATATATATATATATATATATAGACTTTAAGAGAAAATTAAACCGTCATCATGCTAATGTGTGTCATTTCAGATGTCAGTATATTAGTCTATTTTATGATTTGACGGATGAATATGTATGAGTGTCTGTATTTTCTAAAGAGGTGGGGGGGGGGGGCCGCCTCCACTATACTCTCCGTCTCTGAACACGGGCGTATGCGCACTCTCGGCACAACACAATTAAAACGGCTTAATGAAATTCATCTCACTCTGACGGCGGAAGCCACTCCACAGTTAAGTGTTACTGCGAGCTTTTATGTCTCTAAATTGATTCATATTATTCTGCATACAGTGATATTGTCTGAGTTTCTCAGGAGCTTGGCTAAAATAGCCCTCACTTAAACAAACAGTTTAAGCCGTGTAAACAGATGAGGTCCCGGCACTTCTCCTTTCTAAACAGGCTCTTCTCAGAACTACTCCGCCTCTTAATCATTTTCCATTAAAGGTCACAAACAACTCCAAAAAAAAACCAAAACAAAACACATTGACATGGTAATAGATATGTAATTATCATGTTTTAGAGCATGGACAATCAACAGAGATTGAGTGACTGATTCAGGTGCTGGAAATGGAAGGGTATGAAATGGAAATGAAAATTCTTTTTTTTTTTTTATGGTGGAAAGCACAACACAAATTCTCTGTCTCGCCCTCACGAACACAAGCGCTCATATACAGGGTATTATGCAGACAAGCATATTCACATGCACATATGGTCACACACATATGCAGGTAGACATATGCACATGCACACACACACACACATACAAACATATACAGACATATGTGCACACACACACAAACATATAAAGACATATGCACACACACACACACCTATATACATACATATATATATAGAAAGAGAGAGAGACAGAGAGAGAGAGCTAGTTCTGTGTTAGAAACCTCAAACTTTTGAAAAAGAAGAAAGAAAAAAGAAAAACTAAATGATGACATTCCATTTTAACAGGCAGAAGTCACCAGTCACCCAGAGTCATCTTTGTTCATCATCGTGGGAGGGATTTCATTCGGAGGGAGGGAAAAAAAAAGAGAGAGAGAGAGAGAGAGAGAAAATCATGGGCGTCCTTCACCGCTGAGTGGATAAGTGGCGCGAACGTGATTGAGCGAGTCGCTCTATCGAACGCCATTCATCGCCCAGAAGTTCACGGCGACGGCGCTCTGACACAGGCCACAGTTACGCAATTACGCGTCTTTATAAATTCTCATTGGATTGGGATGAGCTTTCATTAGCCTTAACATTTCTGTTATTCTCTCTCTCTCTCTCTCTCTCTCTCTTCCATTCTCTCCAAACCCTTCTGTCTCAAAAACTTGAGAGGGGAAAAAAAACCCCTCATTGTGGAGAGAACAAAAAAAAAAAGAAAAAAGGGAGAAAAAAAAATGCAATGAGAGCTTGTTCTAAGCCAAATAGGTGGTATTGTCTTCTGGTCCATAGATAGCACGTCCACGCAGCGCGGTCTAGGTACAGCTGGGAGTTGAAAAAAACCGCTTGGACCGTACTGCGGTATCCTGCGGCGCAAGATAAAAAAGAAATAATATTGAATAAAAGATAAAAAAAAACGATTACAAAAGGGAGAGAGAGAGAGAAAGAGAGCAGCTCTAGATGCCTCTCTAGCTGAAGTAGAGAGAAATGATGTTATTATTAGATTTTTAAGTAAGCGTGTCTATTTTTTTGGTAAATTGGTGTATTTAATGATTGTCGCGTCGAGAGTTTTGTAATTTCGAGAGAGCGCTGTTTTGTTTGAAGACAGAAGTTGTCTTGATTATTTTTTATGAAATGTTATTCATGGCATGACTAGATAAAATGGCAATGTTTAATTTATGTTGTAATTTGCAAATCCGGTTCCATTTTTATGCAGAAAGAAATCAGTTTAGCCAAATGCAATAACCATTCCAACACCTGCACCACACTGTGTATGCGTGTGTGTGTGTGTGTGTGTGTGTGTGCCTGTGTTCTTATTTGCGTGTGTGTCTGTGTGCATGCGTGTGTGTGTGTTTAGTCTCTCCCTCTTGTTTTGGAGGTTTTTAAACACAATAATCTTGAATGTGCAGGAGAGCTTCAAGTTTTCCATTTCATTCTACAACACTGTGATTCAATTACTCTAACACACACACACACACACACACACACACACCATGCTCCTCAGCCAATGATATGTCTAATTACAGCCATACAATGAGAGGGATCCTGTTTGGCGTGACGGGCTGACAGATGCAGAATGCACTAGGGGCAGGTGAGGGTGTAAGGAATTCGTTTCCGGTGGCGGCCGGGGGTGGTGACAGCAAGTCGTGGAAACCAAACTAGCGTGCTGTAGACATCTCTCTCAGTCTCGACGCCTCGACCCTGCCGTCGGCGCGGCCCGAGAAACCCACCGAGCCGAGTTTGCTGTGGTAAGAAGGTAAAAAACGCGTCTTCAAACTCAAAAGGACTGTTAACCGGAGAGAACTAATAGATGGAGTCAGAGGGTTTGAGAGAAGAGAAAATGTGTAGGGCTTCTATACTCTCTCCACGGAGACTTGACAGAGTATATTGTGAAGGAAGAGAAAGAGACGAGAGAGAGAAAGAGAGAGAGAGTAGGGGGAGAGAACGACTAAACAGGCCATGTTTCATTTGTTTCATCTCTCACCGGGGAGCAAACAGGAGGTGACAGCATAGAGAGAGAGCAAGACAGAAAGAGAGTAACGGTATCAGTGAGGCAGAGACTAAATCTGTGTGAAAGAAAAGTGTGTGTGTGTGTGTGTGCGCGCGTGTGTGTGTGTGCGCGTGTGTGTGTGTGTGTGTGTGTGTGCGCGCGTGTGTAAGAGAGAGAGAGAGAGAGAGAGAGAGGCACAGTTGGATTATTTTCAGAGTGGCACAGTTTGTAACGACCCTTGGCTGTTAGAGTGCTATATAAGAGCATCCTTAAGCATTCTTTAATCTATGTGAATGCATGACTGTATTCATATGCACAGTTGTCCACTGCACATATTAATGATCTCGGGGACACACGGGGCCCACTGGGGCGTGACCGCGGGCTCTGACCGGTGCTGACAGCTAAGAACAATGTAAAAGGGCAAATGCCCGATTCCTCCTCTTTTTTTCCTTCTTCTTTCTCCTCCTATTTATCCCGTAACTCCTTCTTTCGGGAAGGGGTGTGGTTGTGTGTGTGTGTGTGTGTGTGTGTGTGTGCGGGCATGTATGTGTGTTTATGAGTGTCCGAGAGAGAGAGAGAGAGAGAGAGAGAGATTGTGTTGGGTGTTTGTGTGTGAGCCTGAACAGATGGGTTCAGACAGCCAACGTGATTTCTCACATCCAACTGTGGCACTATTCACCTCTCAGCCACACAATCGCTCACACACACACACATGCACGCACACACACGCACACGCACACACACGCACACGCACACACACACACATGCACATGCACATACAAACACAAACACCCACACGCACACAGATCCACAGGTGACCAAGTATACTCTAAACTCTTGCTCCCAACCCTTATAATAAACCCTATAAAACCCGATGCCGTGGTTTTGCCCAACGATAAAAAGGCAGCACCCCTGCCAAGCAGACCCGAATAAAACTCTGATGTCCACACAGAATAAGACTGTGATTTCTCCACCCGTTGCTAATAAACACGGCTTAGCAAAGTTTATGAGATGAAATTCACATTACTATGGTAACTGGTACCTCTCTGCCGCCACCCCCCCCATCCCCCCCCACCCCTCAGTCAGATGCCCTCCGGTTTTATAATCGAGAGCTTCCCAAACGGGCTGTCATCTTGCTGGGTAGTGAGAGAGAGACCTAGAGCTTGACAGCTAATGGTCAATGAATGGTCAGAATGTCACATCAGCAGAGAGGAGGCTGTCACTACACACACACACACACACACACAGTGAGAGAGGGAGGGAGAGAGAGAGAGAAAGACAGTGAGAAAACAATCAGTACAAAGTAGCACATACCACAATAGCAGTGCCTCAACTAGTATATCTTATCAGATCAAACCTGATGATGGTGGCGTATTGTCGACCAGCTGCCCCGTCTGAGAGATTGCAAGCCAATCACATGTCTATGACCAACAAGTTAACATGAGGTGTTTTGATAATTTAGTTCTACACTTCATGTCTAGTTCTTATATGACCTCTAAATAAATGCTAGTGTGCATGAGGCAGGGAACCCCCCCTCCCTAAATATTATTATTATTATTATTATTATTATTAATAATAATAATAATAATGATAACATCAATAATAATGATATATTATTATTATTATTATATTGATATGTCACATAAATGTGAAACACGTATCATAACTTTATTACATGGTATTTCCACTGTGTTTATTCATTTGTAATTGCTATGCTAATACCACACATTAGCGCTAAGGCTAAGCAATTACATCAATCAAGTTTCTAGCAGCTTCCTGAAATTACTGGCACATAATCAGTATCATGTAGTTGGAGACTGTGATGAAGGTGATAAACTGATGCGAGGACAGCTGGATAATATTGATGAGGATTCATGTTCGGTGTATGAGACCGACGCTTTTTATGTTGTTGCTGCTGATTAATTAAAGAACAAGAGTCTTTAGGCTTCTTTGATCTATGACAAACGGTAGAAGAACAGCCACCCCCCCCCCCCCCCCCCCAAAAAAAGAAAGAAAGAAACAAAACAAAACAAAATTGAATGCATTGATGTGGTTCAGAGACAAAACGCTGTCAGTAGACATCAATCAGATGTTTTTAATTCTTAAAAGTTTCTTCCCGTGTGTCAAATATGAGAAGTTATAAAAAAGCAGACTTTTCTAGTGCACTGATGAGTCAGTCCGTCATCTCAAAGCAGGAACGGAGCGGATGCAGATTTCTCTCTCTCTCTCTCTGTCTCTCTCAGAGCTTCTCTTGAGCTTGGTCAACAACAGTTCAGTAATTTACATCAACTGCAGTAGTCAAACCTGTCTGGCTGTCTCACTCTTCCTCCTCTTCCTCTACCTCCCTCTCTCTCTCTCTTAAATCTTTCCCAGCAGTTAAGAAGTTTACAGCTTTTGCAGTAGCCCCCCCCCCCCCCATCACTATTTTTATGCCTCTTTCTCTTCCCTTTGCCCCCCCTCCCCCCCCCCCACCCCACCACACACACACCGCCCCCACTGCCCCTCATCAGCAGTCAGATTACCAGACAGAAGCACGTGTCAGGTCCCGATATGAGAGATGGAGTTTCTTCATGGACACTGTCTTTCATTAACAGGCTCTCTCGTGCTCTGGGCTCTGGTTGACAGCTCGGTGGTCTGGAGACTCATTACGGCCCTACTATCCATCTCTCTCCCCCCCCCCCCCCCCCCCCTCTCTCTCTCTCCCTCTCCCTCTCCCTCTCCGTCCTCCCTCAATCTAAACGCCATCTCTGTTTGC
Organism: Chanos chanos; assembly: GCF_902362185.1. NCBI lineage: Eukaryota > Metazoa > Chordata > Actinopteri > Gonorynchiformes > Chanidae > Chanos > Chanos chanos. The sequence goes on from NC_044505.1 coordinate 17,155,544, forward strand.
CACTCCGTGTTCTCCTTCACAGCTCCCGCGACCGTCTAATTGTTCTAATTGTTCAAGCTATCCATGCCCTGTCATTATTGTTTTTTTTTTTTCTTGTTTTATTTATTTATTTGTTTCTTTTTCTAGGAAAGTCTAAAAGAAGTTGGGCGATCTTACTGTACGGAGCGATGTAGATTAGGCTTCTTTCAAACGAGGGTAAAATTCAGACGGGGAATGTTTCATTAAAAACAACATCCCATCTGAATTTTAAATGAAGTGACGCGCAAGCTTTTTGGTATTCTTTCTCCTTCTCTCTTTTTTCGCTCTTTGACTCACCTTGAATTTATTGAAAAGTCTTTTGACGCATTCAGTGAGTGTTTTTATCTTCTGAAAATGACGGCGCGCAATAAATAAATAAATAAATAAGATAAAAATAAAAAAGCTCTTCAAACTCCATCATATCGCAAAGCAATGCCATACTTTGTAGCTAATGAGAATGGAAGCACTAAAATTATTTATGGTCTTGGGTTAACGGTTTGTTACTACGGTAAAAGTAATAAACAAGAACTCAAAATTTAAGGTCTGGTAACACGACAGATTTGTTTGGTAATTCTTATTTGGAACTTTATCTTCACAAAACACATTAGGCAGCACATCTGAAGCGCTTTGTGGTAATTTAGGAATGGATTTTAGAAGATTGCGGTTTCATGAATTTCTGAAAGCCTGCGGAGATAATAGGCTTGATAGAGAGAAGAAGGTAGTTTAGAAGAATTCTAAAAAAAACCGTGAACCCACGGATCACTCTAAAGGTAAGGAACCCGTTTAAATCTATTTATTCAAGCATAAAACTGGTATTAGATGTTGAAAGAAAGCCAAGGTACAAGTGAAGAGTTGCCTTTAAGCACTGTTGATTTTGAGGCGTACTCTCCAAAAAGGCTCTGCAAATTTTCTGGAAATGTTTTCACCACGTCTTAAACGACCAGTGCTGTGTTCAGTATGTAACACATTTAGCAAGCCAGACATGTCAAATGAACCAGAAAAGGGGGATTTGTACCATTTAATGCTTCTCTTGAGAACATTACAGCCTGATGCTAACAATGCTAATTGCATGTTTTGCTAGTCTGCCAACAGAACATTTCTAGATTGGAAGCCACTTAATTCCCACAAATATCAGTGGGAAAAGGATTTGCCAAATGTTACCTCAAATCCAAACCTTAATCCACTTGGCTGTTGAAGTGTCTGCAAAGCCCATACATGCTTGGCTGAGAAAATTCCTCAGAAGTAATGAGATGAGTTTCATGTCAAAAAAGTTAGCTGGAAATCCAGAGGGCTCTATTCAAACCCTGTTGTGTCCAACAGAAAATCGTTGTTATGGTATAGTAAGGGGGCATTAAGGCTCTAAAGGATGAAAAACCCTAAATTTAATGAAAGCAATGTGAAGAGCTTTTTCAAGAGTAGGCTATAACAAAACATGTAATTTCCTCTCCGAACCCCCGAAGCTTTTGTTTCTATGATAAGATATCTTTGCTGTAAAACTTCAGCAGGGGCAACAAAATGACCTTCTTCTCCTTCAGTGAAAACTCTCTCTCTCCCTTTCACGTGCTCTCTCTCACTCTCTCTCTCTCTCTCTCCCTCTCTCTTTCTGCCATCTGTGGTGTGTTTTGGCTTGGCTAACGAACCGAGTGTGTATGTGTGTGTGTGTGTGTGTGTGTGTTGGGGGGAGCAGGTCATGTAGATTCCTTCTGTCCTCACACTAGCTGTCTCACTGGGAGACTCACTTTCAAAGACTCCACGACTCTGACTCATATACATAAACACATACAGATACAGATCACATAGACAGAGAGATATATCTGGGGAAATACGCCACATCAAATGGAATGATGTGTGATTGTCCTGACCAAAAGAGATGGTAGAGGAAAAAAAGAAAGACAGGAGAGAGAGAGAGAGAGCTTTCACTGTGACTTTTCATCTGTATCATCCATTACTTCAACAAAATGGTTCCACTTCCAGGAATTTTTACTTACCAATCCTTAATTACCAATTAGGTTTCCTAACACATCTCCAAGGAAAACATCTACACATTGGCACATCAGATCTCATAGGCCCATCTGATCTGAGCAGTAGGTGCTACCTTACAACACACACACACACACACACACACACACTTCTGTGTCATATATTATCACGACAACCAACAGTCACTCTGAGAGTCACAGCCTTCTCAGGCCAGAGTGTCATTCCAGAATCTTCTCAACTGCTCCATCTGGTCACACACTGGCCAGGTCAGCATCACATTCAAACACACACACACACACACACACACACACACAGACAGTCCCTACATAAGTGGCCCTTCTGGAGGTAGGACAGGGTTTCCTGACAGACCATGACACATTAAAAGGCCAGAGCATAAAGCCAGGAGTCAGCTGCACTTTAACAGACTGACAGCTGAGTATCATATGAGAATCTGAGTGAAAGCATTAGCTTAGCCTTGTCATTGAACTATCCTTTTACACTTTTAGGAAGACTTGCCCCCCCAAAACTACTGTAGAGCTAGATGAACTGACCCCCCCCCCCCAAATTCAGTTCTCCATGTACAGTTACCTTCAAATGAACGTGTTGATGGTAATTTAAAATGTCAGGAGATGTCCACCAAGGTTTGGAGAAAGAACTCCATACTTCTCATGATTCTGATCTTATGATAAACTGTAATATTTTAGGGAAAATCACTTCTCACTAAGAGCTTAAATTTATGCCATGTAACCTTGGATTTGATGATATTATGAATGGTATTTGATCTCCGAGTTGATACGGCTGTCAGTAGCATTACTCCTTGGGAGCTGAATTACTTTACCAGTTACTTTGACCAACACATGTGTTTGGTGAAGCGCTGAATTCAGACCGTTGAGGGTTCGAATCCCAAACAGGTTGACTTTTCTCGGCTGGCTGCATCATTTGGGTGGAGCTCCTCATATGAAACGAGCCTCAAGGCAACAGACACAATATAAAGGTACACAGCTTGATTAAGGTTCATGATGTGGATCATTCACTTTTGCTCACTTCCTCTCTTTCTCTGTCTCTCTCTCTCTCTCACACACACACACACACACACATACACACACACAAACACATTCACAAACTTCAATTAGATGGACACAAGTTTTGCCCCAGGGGGCAAGTTAATGATCACAAGCTAGGCAGACTCGATGCTAATCAGCTTAGGGAAGACCAGAGAGCCAGAGGGGCAACTCCAGCTCATTTAAACAACATTGTACACACACACACACACACACACACACTTGAGACTGGAATCAGTCTTCAATTGCATATGTTGTTGTTCCTCACTTCCTGCCTATGGCAGAGTCTGGGTTGAAAACCCTGGATACGAGATACTGGGGGGAAAAAAAACAGAAGAAAAAAAAGAACAACAGGAAGTGTTGGATACCTGTGACTCATCTTTTAGGTAAAAATCATATACTCATTACAAGTGTTTCTTGGTTAAAAACCAAAGCCACATTCGCTAAAACAGAAGCAAAATGGCCATCAATTTGTTTATTTGTCTTTTTTTTCTGTGTCTGTGTGGTGGAGCGTCGGTGTTGTGGAATACCCTTATTCCCAAACTTCTCTCCAGACTGTTTCAGACCCCTCTGGTTCGATAGATGTAGTCTGGTTGTGTGTTCGTGGAGACCTGCTTGTGATTCAGTATGCATGGAGTTGATTAATGACCGCTACTAACAGAAACACGGTCAATAAACGGGCTGCTACTGCAACCCAATATCAACGTCGCTTGCCGACTCATAAGGTGTTCACATAAAAGTTAAGCGCAACAGCGTGTAAATGACATACGCAAAGTGCTTTTGAGTAACGTGATGGTGCTGTTCTCTTAGTGTTACGCTGATGTGATGTACATAAGTCTTATTCTTACTTTACAGTGCATTTGCAAAGCATAGGCTACAGTGTTTTACAGCTATTAGTTTAACGTCCCCTCGCGAGCATAAATTTAAACTACGCCATAATAGCAGACATATATTTTAACGATCACTTACTCTCAGAGCCAAACAATACGCACAGCCTGCATTGTTAAGAACTCTTAACCAAGGTTCCCATGCCTCAGGTAATTTCAATTAAACATTAATTACCCAATCAGTCAGAAGTGACTGGGGGAATAAGCTTAGCAAAAGATTAATTTTTCAAAATGCCATGCTATCAACAGTCCTTGACAAGTTGCGTCTATAAAGTAAATCCATGCATTTTTAAACAGCGCAACACTAATATTACTCAAGCTCCTGGTCGAGTAAGAGGTTATATACTTGTAAATACGTATTCCTTTTCATTAACATGAAAAAGGAGTTGGAGAAGGATGAACTATCACCCGCTTAATTAAAACCACTCCTCATTCCGAGCGAATCCTTATTACAGTTTTGTTGTATGAACTTAATTGATGGTCCCTTTCCCCTCGTTTACCACACGGGCGATGTTACAATACTGACATCCAGCGAGCGGCGAGGTTTCGAGTAAGGAATTACTGGACAGTCTCCCCTTTCCGATCTTTTTCGTCTGCTTTGAGTGGAAAAGCTGTTTCATTTGCGTGCTCTGTACATTTTAATTCGTTACGACACAACCAGTTTGTAAGGTTCTCTAAAATATAAATGGCATAAAACATGTAAGTGAAATTCATGATCAGCAAAAACAACCACAACGCTCGGACTGGAATTTGACAACTGATCTCTACTAAAAGAATAACTGGGTGTGAAATGAGCGCCTTTGGTATGATATAGGTGATATCATCTCTAATTAAAAAAAAAAAAAATCCACCCTATGACTATTATTGATCAGAATGATTTTTTGTAGTCTTTCCTCCCTTTAGTGGATTCTCCAGGGGCGGGGCGGCTCTCCGCCAGTTTAATGTGGGCAGCACGTGGATAGTGCGTTCCGGGCAAGGCATTTGGTGTGTTGCAGGAGAAGAGAGAACGCGAGGATGCTGTAGCGGACGGGTGAAGGAGGACAAACAGGACGAGAGGATGTAAAAAGGCAAATATCCAACTGTAGTAAATACACGAAAACTAACCAAGGATGGAGCTTTATTTTCCAAGACATTTAATAAATCTCCGACTGGTATAAATATCTCTTCGCACAAAAAAGGGGACATGAGCGGTACGGTAAAAACAGGCAAGTAATAGGAAAACGGTGGACCTTACTACTACACTAACAGGCAACTGGCACTGAAATAAAAAATGCGCTGACGTTACGAGCTATAATAAAAGATCTGAAATTAGGAAAATACTCTTCACTTCAAGATGGATAACTTTACTTTGAAGACGGATAGCTTTACTTACGGTCTTGACAATTTTTCCGAGGTTGATGGGAATTCCACGGGGACGAGTCAGTATTCCCTGGCAAGCGTCATTGGGCTCGCGGGGCTTGTAAGCTTTCTCATTTTGTTTACAATAGTCGGAAACGTACTGGTTGTTATTGCAGTTTTGACAAGCAGAGCGCTCAAACCACCGCAAAATCTTTTCCTCGTCTCTCTGGCCAGCGCGGACATTCTCGTGGCCACTTTAATCATGCCCTTCTCTTTAGCCAATGAGCTCATGGGCTATTGGTTCTTCGGGAAAGTTTGGTGTGACATCTATCTGGCTTTAGATGTTCTCTTCTGCACCTCATCCATTGTGCACTTATGTGCTATAAGTCTGGACAGATACTGGTCAGTGACACAGGCTGTTGAATACAACCTGAAGAGGACCCCACGGAGGGTAAAGGGCATGATTGTGATTGTCTGGCTGATCTCAGCTGTCATTTCTTTCCCCCCACTCATTTCCATGGACCGCAACATTAAAGGTGACGAACTGTTACCACGGTGTCAGCTTAATGATGTGACGTGGTACATCCTCTACTCTAGTATTGGGTCCTTTTTCGCCCCCTGTGTCATCATGATCCTAGTCTACATCAGAATTTACCAGGTGGCCAAGACCAGGACCCGAACCATGTCGGAAAAACGCCGCGAGCCGGATGGCGGGGCGGGAACGCCAGGAACGCCGCGCATGGAGAACGGGCTGAGCCGCGATGACTCTTGTCATACCAACGCGGACCGGGAAAACGGCCACTGCACGTCTCCCAAGTCCGGCGCACGGAAAAGCAGCGAAAACGACCCGGACGGCGAGCTAGACGACAGCAGCTCGTCTGACGAGAAGGCTAAAAGGTCACACCAGGACCAGGGGCCGAGCTCACGCAGAGACCAGCGTTCCGGCCGGAAAAACAGCTCCAGTTCCAAACACTCCAGCCGCAAATCCCGAGCCAGCAGCAAATCCCTGGACCTGTTCTCCTCAAGAAGGAAGAGGAGAAACACCGTGTCGAGGAAGAAGATCTCGCAGGCGCGAGAGAAGAGGTTCACCTTCGTGTTGGCGGTGGTCATGGGCGTGTTTGTGGTCTGCTGGTTTCCGTTCTTCTTCAGCTACAGCCTGTACGGAATTTGTCGGGAACCTTGCGAAATCCCAGAAACGCTCTTCAAGTTTTTCTTCTGGATTGGCTACTGCAACAGCTCTCTCAACCCTGTCATCTATACTATTTTCAACCAGGACTTCAGAAGAGCTTTTCAGAAGATCCTCTGCAAGTCATGGAAGAGGTCCTTCTAGTGTAACTTTTCGGTATGAGATGTTATCATTTAAACGCAGTCAGAGTACAGCATCACAGGTGAATGGATATTAAAGAGAGAGATGAAACAGATTCTTCTTTTTTTTTCTCACTGAGGTGGTGCTGTCCTGGTGCACTGCTGCCTTCACGTTTTTTTTGTTTTGTTTTGTTTTTTTTACGGCTTGACAATCTCAGATGCTGATATTTATCTGTGTGTTTTATTGCGTAATGCACTGGACAACGTGTCCTGTTTTTTTTTTTTTTCCTGTATACAGTAGCAGGTTGTTCCAAAGGCTTTACTGTACAGCATTAGAGGAAACTGGCCTGGCTTAATTACAGCCTCGGGCTTTTGCTGAGATTATCAAAAGACATTTTCATGAGGAGTTTGCACATATGGCTTTTCTCTATGTGGCTTGGGGTGGGGATGGGGATGGGGGGGGGAGGGTAACGTGAAAGGCTATTTCCTATTGTTTCGAGAGACTAAAAACCCAGAAAAGTGAATTATCTGCTAGCCTGTGCTTGTGTCTGCCAGAGGGAGACAGAGAGAGAGAGAGAGAGTGTGTGTGTGTGTGTGTGTGTGTGTATTTGTGTGTGCAGACGCTTTTTCTTTTCTTCATCATCAAAACAAAATGGACACTGTGCTTTACCCTCAGCATGACAGAACCAAGTGACTTTCAGAACGGTTTCACCGAATGACAGATACCCATGCGCTGTCATTCTGTGGTGGTGAATCACTAAGCAGACCCCTGAGGGTACAATCCCTCAGACGGAGCAGGACTCCACCATTAACTGCTCTTTATCCTGTCTTTCACTCATAAACTGATCATCTTATTGTTATTATCATCATTCCAACCTGTTATAACAAAGGGCACACAGAAGACATAAACGTGGAAAGGATGTTTTCGATTATTTATTTGAGATTTATTGCTTACGTTTTGTATTTATGAATTTGTTTTTGGGGGGTTTTTTTTTTTGTCGGTTCGTCCGCTTTCTCAGGCACCTTTGCTGTTTTGTGGCTAAGCTTGTGTAATTTTTTATGTCCATGTTTTACAATGACATTACAATGTGCTGTTATTAAGGTAAACCAAGCTACTCGAGTGAGAGAACAAGTTTCTTTTTTTTTTTTTTAAAGAACATATATGTGATATCTTTCAAAAGACTACGTCATCCCAAGCACACACGAGAAGAACACAGATGAGACGGAACAAAATAAACAATTTAAACTGTTCCAAGAGTGACTTCATGCTACAGCCGATATTTTCTGTCATTACCTGCCTTCTGAACTCCAGCAAACATGTGATAAACAGTACACGTCTACAAGAATAAACACTGGAAAGAAAGAAAGAAAGCAAACAAACAAACAAATGCATCCACAAACAAACACATTTCATTCTCGTCTCTCCTCCGCCCGGTGCCGGTCTCTAGCATGTTTGTTAGAAGCACAAAGCTGAAGTTGGGTTTGATCTAACTGAATCTAATCTCTCTCTTTTCTGTTTTTTTTTTTTCTTTTATGCTCGCAACATGGTTTCAGTATGACTCATATGACAGTTTGGCCGGTTTGCAGTAAAACAACTCATTCGAGGACAAAAAAAGAGAGAGAGAAGGGCTGTAACAATAAAAAAAAAATGCTGTAGAGTTTGGTACAGCCATCTTACTATACACATAACTCTGAAGAGAAAACCTATTTTTGACTTAAGCGCCTCAAATTCCATGCATTCCACATCATTACTGTAACTATAGTGACCGCTGTTTAAATACACATCAAGTGTCTGGTTTGTAAGCTCAGGTTGATTTTGTTGATATTTTCAGTAATAGCACCCCCTTTCTTCAAGACTCGTGTTGCCTTTGTTGCAACACACTAAACTGTGACTATCTGAACGTTCTAGAAACATCTAGAACATACTAAAGAACGGAACATAGGAACGACAAGGTCCTGAGCCATGAGAAATTCCTCATATGGGCCCCTTGATGTCAGATTGACCTGTTCTTAAATTGAACTCCAAACCAAACTCGTAACCTAATTTGACCTTGTTTCTGACTTCATGTCAATCCTTTGTCTTCTTCTCGAAAAACTAGATGCTCCTCAGGAAAAGACCTCTCCCAAAAAGCAGCTTCAATTCAACAAAAGCACCCCCAGTGCGTGTCGTCAAGAGCGTTGATGTCATCATCAAAGCAGACACCTGAACACATGCCTATGAGTGATAACGTCTCTTCTGAGCAATTTCCGAGCACGAGTTTGAGAGTTAGAGTAAGAGGAAAAGTATGGATGAAAGGAAGGAGGAGGCGTTTTTTTTTTTTCCCCTGCATAATTCTGGTGAAGAGACTTGCTGTTTTTATGGTGTACTTCCTCCTCTCTGTCTCAGTCTTTCGTTTAAAATATCCCAAACTGTCAAAATTTAGGATAAGCACGATAACGAGAGTTCCATTTTATAAAATGAACACCGCTCAGATCAGTTCAATGAGGGGAAAATTCCTCTGAATGCAATTTGGGGCAATTTGCTTCACCATTGGAGGTAACAAACAGAGAAAACCACCCTTGCAGCCATCTTAATGTGAGTGAATTTCTTTGAAATTCCTTTGAGCAGAAATAACTCTTTTTTTTTTTTAAGGTGATGGTTTTTACATATCTAATTCCAATTACAGATGTACATTGTATGAAGCTTAAAGCCATTTAAAGCAACCTTCCTGTACTCTAAAAGCTTTATGATGTACAGAAAACATGTTTCTTGGAAACCACTTTTGTGGGAGCTAGCTCATGTTTGGTGCATAGCTCCTCACGTATATAGAGCTAATTACTGTTCGCTAAGCTAGCTTTTATGAGAACTGCTTGATTCAGACCGTTACATTAAAAAAAAAAAAAAAAAGGGAGCTAACTAAATAGCTAATCAAGGAGTTATTGTCAGAGGAACTGGACTGACGTTAAAGGGTTTAGATGTTATCTCTGGGTTTAGCTAGCACACCTGGGTATAACAAACAAGACTAGCGTCGTCAGGCTCCTTATGATGTCACCATTAAACACTCAGATAAAGTGAACCTTGGTTGCTATGGTGATCAATATGACAGCACCTTTTCACTCTTTATTTTTCTGTTTACCTGACCTCATAATAGGCTACTGAAAGGGAGAGAGAGAGAGAAAGAGAGGGGCATTTGTTATTTGAAATACCAATATCATAAAACATGTATAACCAGGAATTTCATATGTGATCTTACCCTATTTGATTTGGAAATTTCTATTTTATTTCCCTTGAAACTCTCAGAGGGTTTGATTTATTCATCCTGTCAGTCACATTCAGGGACACAGATTCCGTAACATGTATCCATGTCTTGTGATCCTTTCACACTGATTCTCACTCTTTTCAATCTTCAGCACGTGCCAATAAGAAAAGAGAAAATGACAAATGAATAATACAACAGACTGAAATGAGGATCTGTGTTCGCCATACGGCACCCACTGCTAAGCTCTGTGTGTGTGTGTGTGTGTGTGTGTGTGTGTGTGTGTGTTTGCATGATTTGCCACAGTTTTCTTCCAAAAATGACCGTTAACACCTTAGGAAGATCCAATGGGTGTGAGAGAGAGTGAGCAAGAGAGAGAGAGAGAGATTGCTTACAAGTGAAACAGTCCTCAGAAGCCATAAATATGTTCAGAGATATTGCGGCCACAGATACACACACACACACACACACACACACACACACACAGAAAGAGAGAGAGAGAGCTCACTGAGGTATGGATTATGCTGTAATAAACCTTTGAATGCAGACACATATAACATCTGATCTCGTTCAGCTGATACACAACCCACCATAGCTCCTCTCCACCACAGCAAAACAACCATGTGATAAAGAGTAAATGTTCATACTGAAGAACCGACCTAACATACGGACATAAAATATATTAAAAACATAGATACAGATACGTTTAACGCGTAACATCTTGATCAGACGAGTTTAATATTGTATGGAATCGAGACAAATAACCTGTCACAAATGTATAGTACATTCAGATGGCAGATGCACTGCCTCCACCCCCAACATCTTTGTCTTTTTTGTTTTATTATGCTTGCATCCTCATGCCTTTTGACTTTCACTAACACTTGCTTCATTTTTTTTTGTCGTTCTTGGCCAGTCTTTCTGTCTTCTCCAAACTTATTTTTCATCCTCTTCTTATTTGCCCTTTCCATCTTTTTTTTGTTGTTGTTGTTGCTGCTGTTTTGCAATAATTCAGTTATAAATCTCTCTCTTCCTCTCTCTCTCTTTGTCTCTCCACCTCCTCTCCTTCCCGTCATGCGGCAGGACAAATGAACACCAGGTTCTGTCCTCTTTGTGGGCAGGAGTGATGGTGTGACATTGACTCAGTCATTTCGGGGAGGGGGGGGGGGGGGAGTTCTGGTCTTTGCCCCACCCAGGGGTGGATACCATAAGTACAGTGACACCCTGACGACGGAAAACAATTTATGTTTCCTCGAAAAGGTTAAGTTAGAGAAGAGAGAGAGAGACGGAGAGGACAAGACAGCTAGTGCGACAACAGGAGATGTACGGGTGAGAAGTGGAAAAGTGAAAGAGGAGAGGGAACAGAAGAACAGGAGGTGAAGATAGGTACAAGAGGCAAAGAGAAGAGAGGAGAGGAGAGGGGAGGAGAGTGTAGCTCCAAGACGTCTATACCTAATATTGGCCCCAGTGAGAGAAGCCTGAGAACCCAGAGCAGATAATGTCATAAACACGGTTTGGAGAGATAAGCTGGCACCTCTGACGGTGACCCCTGACCGTTGAAATTCAGAACCAACGGTGATAAGTCTTACGTTCCTCTTATCGAAAGAATTAGCACCTACGGGGAGCAGACACAATCAGTCAAAATCAAAAGGCAGAGGCTTTTTAAGACAGAGACAGAATTCTCCCCCAGCCTAATTTTACATTACGAAACGTCACCAAAAAAACGACGCTTTCAACACTGAGCTCGAAACTGTATAATTAACTCCATAAACTAAACATCTCTTTTGACGTGGTGTGTTCCATTGTGGTTTCCCCAGATTTTTTTTTTTTGCAAGCTTAAAGGAGAAAAACACTGTAATTTGATGACTCAGAATACAAAGAGATATGACAACTGCACCTTTTGTGCTGATAGGATGTTGAATTCATGGCAGAGATTTGGGGGAAAAACAGACCCTGTCAGTATTACATGATTTGTTCTTGTGTTATGAAAGAATATTTACTGTCAATGCTGCCATAATTTCAAAAGTGTGATAACTGTGTGTGGGGAGGGGGGGGGGGTGGGGGTGTGTGGGGGAGGATGGGGTGGACCGGCCCGTTCACTCTGCCTAACTTTAACCGACAATAATCTGATCCGTGGCAGTTTTTCCGGCCTTCTTAAAAACGCTCCCATGTTACATGCTGATAAATAGTCCAGACAACACTAGCATATCATTCTGTATTGTGATATTTGTTTGTTGTCACCAAAGATAGTCCCACATATATGTATATATATCCAAACAACACTTTCAGTGAATCTTCGAATTCACTCACTCGACAAGTGTCTGATCTCAGATCCCAACGACAGAGCGAAAGTCAGTACTCTTGTTTGGTTCCACATTTCCTTAGACGCTGCTATCGCAGGGCTACTTGTACCCGTGACCAGAAATCTTTAGAGCCCTTCCTTTTATTTGACCGCCTTGACCTTGAAAAGCTTGGCGCTGACCGACTCTGACCGGCCTCCAAAATCCAGAGACACACACGATACCTGTCCACCATCAACTGCAGTGTAACTGCAGTGGAGAATTATTGTATATAGCTGAGCAATTTTCTTCTCTTTCCTGCTCATTCCACTATCACTGCCTACCTTGTAGCTTGCTAGAACTGACTAACGTGCTAGAATTGATACAAATGATATAATACCATTACTTTTTACTTTTACTTTTGTAAATCTCCACCGTTTGGACAATACCAGAGTTCAAGTACCACCCGTGGAAACGTGGAGGGTGTGAGGGTGTGCCGATCCATTGGAGTCCATGGAGACACCTAAAACTGTGCAGGTGCCCTGCTGACGCTAAGGGCGCTCTGCCCCTTACCTGCCTGGCTTCTCCTCTGTTATGACAAGTTCTACTAATTTTAAAGACTTCACAACATCTTTCAGTTCTTAATTACTGCTAAATTTAACATACAGTATGTCACCATCATGGCAAATGGTCCATTTAAATTCACTCGAGGCCCAAATTATTAGCAGTAAGATTAATAATCATTTTAGATTAATTAGTCGTGACGTTCATTACTCAACAGTGGTAATAATGAACTAATATTCCCTTCATGAGCAAAGCTCAGAAGAAGAAAGCCTTCACGAAAATGTCTGTCCTTCTCTCCGTAACGTGAGTGCGTTGTTAGCGACCCAGTCAGAAAACTCGTGACGCCAGCTCGGAAACAAAATATTATTTTCGAGTCCTAAAACCCTTCTACTGCGTTTCAGCATGACTCACAAAGTCATAATTCTGCCTCTTATTCCTGAGGTTTGTCTGTTGTATCCTAACAGTCCTTTAATTAAATCTGTGTCCTCACAATGCACAAAGTCCTCACAATGCACAAAGTCCTCACATATCATTTGGAACTGAATTCTTATCTGCTGTGTAAGTATATGGGCAATTACAATGCAATAATAATGACAGTGCTGAGTCGCACCATAAAGTCTTGAGAAATTAACCCAGCTAAATGAAATGAATCGAAGGACGCTGTTTTTCTTCTTCAAATTCTCTCTACTGTTGTCACGCAGTATTACCTCATGTTGTCGTTCCTCCAACTGAATGGCAGGTACGATGTCTGCCAAGGCTGGCTCTTCACATAAAAACACAATGCTTTTTTTTCTTTTTTTTTTTTCCAAATGCATGGACAACTGGACTTTTACCATGGAAACAGAGAGGGAGAGTTGATGCCTGAGAACAATTTTTCCACATTCTCAGAAGGAAGGGACGCCTAATATGATTTTGCTGCCTGTCTATCTCTGCATCATTAAATAATAGATGCAGCTGTCACATTTGGACATAAACAGTATCCTCTGATTTTTGAGGAGGTATTTTGATACTGTTTTGTTTACCATTGCTTTGTGTTTAAAAGCACAAATAGAACACAACATGAAATGTATCTTTACCACAAAAGCTTATAAGCTGTTGTGGTCTTATCTGTGGAGAATGTTCTGGAGAGGAAATCTCTGACTTCAGTATACAATAGTCTAGGGGGGCTAGACTGTGTTAAATCAAACCTTTCCACTCCTCTGAACAGAACAAATATAGTTAAATGAATATTATCATTTAAAATGAACTGGAAATTTGGCATTAGTGAGTAAAATCTTGTGTGCCAAAGGCATTGATCAAATGTATTTTATTATGTCACCAACGATGATGCATGTTGTATGCCACCAGTAGGTCAAAACTGGTAGCAAATATCATGTCATTGTCCTTTACTGTTCTCATACTTCATTTAGATAACCGGTTAGTGGTTTTAATATAAATAAATACATATACCCCAAAACCTGTGGAAACTGTGGAAAACACTGTTCAGTTTTTAAGAGGCGGTTGAATGCAGACGGCTGTTTGGTGCCTGACTCACGGAGAATCCAACTGGCAACCTCGGGCGACTGTCGAACACTTCAGTGATGCTTTTGAAGTGACATTCTGGGTGGCAGAATGGCCCTGAGGTAAAGGAAACAGACAAGTGACCGGAAGGTCATTAGTTCAAACCCCAGTGCAAACAACAAAGCAACTGCTGGACTGGGATACTGTGGTGTGGTGTGGTGGGGAGGGGACAAAATCCAGACAGGGCTCCTGGTCATTGTACCCTTAAGCAAAGACTGTAACTCAACTACCTCTTTTAGAGGGAGCTGCACTGTGGTTGACCTTCTGCGTCAACCTCGTGAACTAACGCGTTTTCATCCAGTTTTCCCCCTCCAATAAGAGCGTGTTTAGACCTGTTTGTGCGTGGCCTTAAGGGGTCCTTAACAGCCTCAGCAAATAAAATCGGACAATAAAGGTTAGCGATGTTCTAGACGGTGGCCCAGATTTGGACAAAGTCGACGTAATGCTGATTCTCTCATTAGTTAGAAACACGCTGCGATGAACCACACACGTTGTTATTGGTTAGACGGAAGTAGGTCTAATTGATCCATATCAATTAGAAAACTATACCAACACAGACACGGTCGTTAAACCTACTGTGACGGGATTGGAGGAGATGGTCAGCGTTAAATGCGGAGGGGGTGGGGGGTGGGGGGGGGGGGGGGGGGCCGCAGCAAGGTTTTCCCAAACTGAAGTCTGTTAGCACTCTCCACTTTATACTCCAGCAGCTTCGACTTTGCACAGTCCTCAAACATTCGTGAGGCAGCTCCGCCATGTCTCGGAGCTCGTGTCTCGAGCAGCCTGTGTACGTGAGAAAGCCGGGGACCCGACTGCTTCGCGCGCTAGCGCAGCAAATGCCGCGCCAGTTCCCCCGCAATCTGGCCGCTTTCCCCTCCTGCTAATCTCTTACACTTCATTACACGCCTATTAAACTGTTACGAGCATCTGAGGAGTTAACGGCTCCTTAGGCTTCCAGGAACAAAAATAAAATCCGAGAGAAAGGACTGAGAGGTCTCTTTAGTCCGTCTTTAACGACTATCATGGATTTCCCGCGGTTGATGGCCAGTTTGTTAGTGATGATTTCCAATATCTCAGAGATTTTTTTTTTTTTTCAGTGGGATGGACAGTGTTTTGATGGTTGGATCAAATACGAGTGGAACCGCTGGATGGAGTTTTGCCAATTAGTATGTTTTCAGCATGGAGACATGATCAGATATCGCCAATAACTCATGTAAAACCTGAAAGCAATAGTATACACAATTAAGATTCGAGTGTGCTGCACAACAAGTGTTTCATGAATGTCTTTTTTTTTTGTTGCTGTCGTTGTTTTTTTAGATAAAAACTCTTGGATAAAAGTTTTAGATAAAACCTTAGATAAAACTTCATTTATTCTAATATCTGATACCTCACATTTCTTGTTTCACTCGGATTTTCACTTGGCTTCAAGAATCATCTCTCCAATGCTGCCTCAAACCTTCACTGCATGTGGTCTCACCAGCTGTTGGCACTTACTTCAGAGGAGAGATCAATTAGGAGGCCAAGTTTTATGACTCTGATATTAAAAATGCACACTGGCGGCAGAGTGTGACAAGCAGATTCGGAGAAGACCAAGTACATATTTGAAGAACCCTGCTGGAATGACTGTGAGTTGGTAGAAAGATTGCATTTAAGCTGTCAGAACATTCCACCAATATTCAATACAAAACCCAGGACTTTTGCCTTATTTTGCCTTACATTTGCCTAAGGCTATCTTTAATGTTACTAGCATTGCGACCTAGTCAGTGTAGAAGTTGGCAAAAGAAACCTAGAGAGAATAAGACACTGTGTACACACAATCCTTTTTTTTTTTCTCAGGGTCACTGCTTCTACATAGTACTGAAATATGTTTTCATCTCTTTCGGGACAACTCTCTCTGAAGCGTCACGTCTCTTTCCTAGCGGCTCGAAGATGAAACAAAACCAAAGCGGCAATCGATTAATTCTGCCTGGCGTGCGGCTTGGCGTGATTGATTGACTCCACCGGTGGCAGCACTTTCGAGTTTCTTTGTGATGCCGTTCCTCTCCGTATGCGAGGACGAGAGAGAGAGAGAGAGCGTTGAAATAATTGTTGTCCTCCTTTCCCTCTCGAGTTTGCTGGGAGAGATAGATAAAGTACCACAGGACAGGTCGGAAGGCTGTACTGTACCCAGAAACTCAGCCGCTCACGTGTTTATCTGTATATCTTACCGTTTGATACATTTTTTTAACTATCAGAATGCTGTCATCCAACTTCTCAGGCTACAAATACAAGTTTATTCATTTTTACGCGTGTTCAAGAGGGGCCCCTTTTGTAACAACAGCATCCGTTTGTCGCGAAAACAGTTTTTATTCAGAATGCTATGGAGATGCAGAGAGTGGAGGGAGGAAAAGATAGGTTGTTTCGCGTCTTTCATTTGTGTGAGTTCTGCTGCTGGACAGACAGTCCTGTTTACTGAGACCCCCCCCACCTCCCTCCTCCTTCCTCTCCCCTCCCCTCCCCCCAAGTGTATTTACAATAAAGCGAAACTCAATTGAGTTTCTGATCTTAGTGCTTCCTTTCCCGTCATCAGCTCAGCCCAAACTATTCAGCAAAAGTCTTTGCATCAGATCGCTTTGTTTGAAATCCACCTAAACCTTTCTGATTTTTTTGACAGAGTCATAAATAATGGGCTTTTTTTTTTATATGCCACTTTACCAGTGTGTGTTTGTGTGTGTGTGTGTGTGTGTGTGCGTCTGCTGAGTGCATTTAGAAAGTGAGACGAGGGGCAAACGTATATCAAGGTCATCGCTAACGTCGACTATTAAAAAGCCCCAGCGGTGCGAGTGTGGAGCAGTGTAAAATTCCTGACTCTTTGAGCCAATTCCCTGCCACGGGGGCTCTGGTATTGACACCATATCCTGCCCCCCTCTAATTAGCCGGAGCAGCTTGCCGAGATGGAAGAAAAACAACCCTCCTGTCCCGACGCACATCAGAGAGACGAGAGGAAAGGTGAGGGCGGCCTTCCAGAGGGGGGGGGGGGGGGGGGGGCGGGAGACCGGGCGGATGGTCAGGTGATCACCGGGAGACGGTCGTATCTGCATCTCGTTGGGGTAAAAGAGCAAGGAGCGAGTGGTTTTGAAATTCGGCGTAATTTCATTGGAGGCTTGTTACGAGAGAAAATGAACTCATCCGAGACAGCTGCGCAGCGTCTGCGGGAGAAAACAAATTGGATTTGAGAGGCGATTGAGCGTAAGATTGTGTCAGTTTTACATTACGCTTGATGTCTCTTCTGTAAAAATAAAAAAAAAAATAAAAAAAAACACACACACACACACACACACACAACAGACTGCATCACTCTGTGAACATCTGTAAAATAGAATAATGCTTTATCTACGTGTAGGTAACTGCACGGATGTTACACATGGATGTCCTGAGAACTGAAATTTAAATACATACATATGCATATCTGTGTGTGTGTGTGTGCGCGTGCGCGTGCGTGTGCACATGCATGTAGAACGCTTCCAGACACCAAGAAGAAGTGTTAATTGAAAATTCTTGGACCATGCCAAAGTTCTTCATGTCCTCTAATCACCCAGTTACTCCCAAAGCCTGAGAGCTGAAGGAAAACAGAATTTGTCGCTGAATCTAGAAGAACCATCTTCATCTTCAGTCACCACACGACTGAGCCGTATTCATGCACAACACAAAGACCTCAGAGGGAGTACTTATGCGAGTACACATTCCCTAACAGAGGCCTCATATACACACTGCTCCAGGACATATAAACACATGTGACCTTAACTCC
>NC_044505.1:17176052-17211052 GCF_902362185.1 Chanos chanos
TCCGCGCGGAGTCTGAACTTTCGGCGCTGCGTCTAAGCCCCCCTGCGTGGCGTGATTCATCGCGCCATCTGAGACGAGAGACGTCCTCCCACCTTGTTTCAGATCATTAACTCCTTTTCATTACCGTTCAGAAGAGAAGACGTCGTGACAAAACGACAGTTTTAACATTATTTCCCGTTTACTTTACGCCCTTGAATATACTTAGCAACAAAACTGTCGTATGACCAAACACCAGATGAGAAGATTAAAGCTCAAAATTATGCAGAGCTGAGGGTTTTTTCTTTCCTGTTAAATTACTTTCTGTATGCTTTGTTACTTTCAGCACTGTATTAACCGGCTGCCTCCAGACTTTGCAGCGTTTGCAATCCGTCATCATTGTGTTTAGCATTTTCTGATAATTAAGCTCTTTCAGTAGATAATTTGCCACTCGAAAAGCGACACAAAAACATTTCATTTACACTCTACTGAGTCACTCTGCTCATTTAAACATCCCATTTTCATCCTTTTGTCTTTTAAATACGAATCCTTGAAAACTTTTTCACGAGGTAAATGTCGATATACATCCTTCAGTTTCGAAGGAAAAAACAGCGCCAAAAGCCAAAGGCACCGGTGACATTGAAAATGTGATTTCAGATTTCATGTAAAGCTGACATCTTGCACCCAGCGGGGAGACTGTAAAGAGAGTTGTATGGAGCCGAGGGAGGTGACAGCCTCCCGGTTTTAGAGAACAGAAAGAGCAGTGTCTGTCATCGTAACCTCTCAATCTAACTCGAAGCCCAAGTGAGAGAATAAATTACTTTTAATTACTTAATTACACAGCGTGTAGAGGAGACTGGAAAGACAGAGCACTGACTGTGTGGGTGTACCCGGTAGAGAGAGATAGAGGCAGAAAGAAAGGTACGAGTGTGTGTGTGTTTGTGTATGTGTGTTGTTGTGGGTGTGTATATATTGGCGTGTGTCATTAAAAGAGACTGTGCTATTGTGTGTGTGTGTGTGTGTGTGTGTGTGTGTGTGCGCGTTCTAGTCTGAGGCCCCAAGTCAGTCCAACACTAGTTTTATTAATAGACATGTCACTCATTCTAAGGGCGATATTTTAAAGGCCTCAATATTCAACTGTCCTCTTTAGTCTTTCAGGCACCGATCATGTGGTTCCCCCCTGCTTTTAAAAAGCTGTCAAACAGTTCTGTTTACGCGAGATCCTCACTCGCTATGACCGCGTTCGCTCGTCTGCCAAGTCCCTTGCCTCCGAGAGTCAAGTCACTTCCCAGAACTCTCCACGATCTTGTCCTCAGACACACCCCCCCCCCCCCCACCCCCCGGCCCCCATCCCACCCTATGGTACGAGAAACGGTCGTGGAGAAAAAAAAATCGCCCCCTTCCGTCAACACCACCTGCCATCGCCCTGTCACGCCGCTGATTAGATCTCACGCGCTCGCTCATTATCGGCGCGACACTCTAAAACGTCCCTCTGGAAATCCAGGGTTATGCTGTTGCCAAATCATATCTTTAAATCAACTAATGGAGCCCACTCCACGACTGGCGAGTTTCGACCTGATGTAACCTCTCTGATCCTCCGGTCCGGCGTCTTTTGATAAAGCGTTCGCTCCCTCACTGCTGCTCTTGGAACCGTTTCAATGTTGAGAACATGATTTTGAAGGTGCGTAAGGGGCTGAAATAAAAGGCTGTTCTTAAATCAGTTCTGCTGTAAATGTGAAATCGCTCAGCTATGTCCGAGTTCCTTCTCTGTGATATATGGCCCTAATAACTCTACCCTCAAATGATCTTCAAATGTTCATATTTTATGGAAGTCTAGTCTACGTGACGTATTGGAGGCTGTACTGCAGACTGGTGTGTATGCTTTTTGCTTAATCATAAGTTTGGCTTGGAGTTGGAGTGGGCGGGGCCTAAACCCAGCTGTGTGATGCTCGGAACCCCGCCCCTACGGCATCATAGACAGAGAACAGAAGTTATGGGAGGGGGGAAGAGGGTTAAGGTGGAGAAACATGGGCTGCTGAACTGCCCTAACATCCTTATATGTTATGTAGGGGATTTGCTAGCATAACGGTAGCCAGTGAGTACAGTGCTGCACAGTAAGTAAACCTCACTGCCCAACACCTTAAAAGACCTTAAATAGCACCCATGGGGTTTAGCCTCCTTGCTATCGCACCCGACTCCCATGCCCGTGCCTGATGCGGGACTGTGTTTGTCTGTCAAAACAACGCAGGTTACACTAAGAGGGAACCCCAACGTGTTTTTATAAATATTTTTCTCCTCAGATTTCCTTAAAAAAATGCCATTATCTTATTAACTCTTGCTGGGTATTGCAATTATCGAGTAGACACTAATTATTATGTAGGTTATGTGCACCTGCAGGTTTGCTATTATCCGTGATGTGGAAGAACGGCGTAACCATGGATACCTACTCAGAGGTGGGTTAACTGCGCGGAGCCCCAGAGAAACCTGTTGGATGTCGCTGAACTTTTTCTGGCAAAAAGGAAAAATAAAAAAAAAAAAAAAAAAGGAAGAAGAAAAAAGATCGAAAATGAGACTGACAGTTCATTTCTGTGGAATGTGACGCACGTTGTAGAAAACATAAGATTATTTGTTTATTTTTAGATATTTCACACAGATTTTTCTCATACTGGAGCAGCTGCTTTCTTTTGTCAACATGAGCCAAATGACATCTCTGCAACTGTTTTATTTTCTCTCTCTGGTGATGTCAAATTCCTGGGAAGAGAATCTGAGAGGAAACTGGTCATAATGTTTTCCTCGCTCTGACGAGCTGCCCACACAATCAAAGTGACCCACTGCACACTCATTCAATGAATAAAACAGATGCTAAGTATTGCGGTGCTCCGGCAAGACAGAAAGCTCAGAACGTGACCAAAATAGAAGTCGCAGATTTATTTGCTTATTTATCGGTTTCTTTTTTAAGAAGATGTTTTCGTACTTTTGACCGTTTGGTTGACGGTAGACTATGAAACGTCCCTGTCTCTCAAGTTCGGATGTAGACATCTCAGAAAGCTGAAGAGGAACATATTTGGAACAGTTGCCGTCTTTAAGATATCTAATTATTTGGAATTAAAATAATCTTGTAACGCAATGACCTTTTTTTTTTTTTTTTTTAGGTCAACGCAACGCGATTCTACGTGCTGTTGTCTTCTGACAATACAGCTATTGGACATAACCCCATAATAAACTAAGTACGAAACCACACATGCATTGTCCCCGTCAGATAAAGAAGAAAAACATTGATCTTTGCCAGGAATAGTCAATAGACTGGGCCATGCATGTGATAACTCAACCTATGACCCCGTTGGCACTAAATCAAGACTATTTAAAAGCGATAAAAGCCACTTGGCTCCAGTTAGTCTGGAGGGTTTGAGAGGGGTCTGTTACGTTCTTATGTGTGTGTGTGTGTGTGTGTGTGTGTGTGTGCGTGTGTGTGTGTGTGCGCGTTCGCACTGTGAAGTACAGGAAATGGCAAAAAGCTGTTTTTACACAAGAATGTGTCAGTTCCTCATTAATCCACTTCCTGTTTAATTCCCGTAGGTGTAATTAAAACGGAGGGGAAAAGATCCCTCTGATCTGCCAGATCTGGGTCGTTGTCTCTAATGTAGCATGTGTGTGTGTGTGTGTGTGTGTGTTCGTGTGTGTGTGTGTGTGTGTGTGTGCGTGCGTCCTGGTCTATGTCTCTGTATAAGACATCTGCTTTGTGTCCTGTGTATATCCTGGTGCTTTATGTGTATGCTAGTGCTGGAGCATATGGGATGTGCACACGCATTTTTTGTAGGTTTCTCTCTCTCTCTCTCTCTCTCTCTCTCTCTCTCTCTCTCTGTGTATGTGTGTGTGTGTGTGTGTGTGTGTGTATGTGCGTGTGTGGCATCTGCAGTGTGTCCTGTTGTCGGGGGAAAAAGACTCTTCTGTAGCTAAATCCCATCCATCACACAAGAGATTTTCCCTTCATCTTCTGGAGTACTGCACGAGGTTGGACAGCTCAAAAATAGCACTACACAACCCGGTAAGAAAGAAAGGGAAAAGAAAGGAAAGAAAAGAGGAAGGCCGGAAACACGCGCAGACGCGCAGCTAGATCAGTACGACATCCCCCCCCCCGTAAATTCCCGTACGTCCGCACGTCCCAACCACGCAGTCCCAAACCTTTCCATCCACTTCCACCGTCTTCCCCGGGAACGTTTGAAGCCGTCTGTGAAGCATTCAAACGTTCCTGTATTTGAAACCTAAAAAAAACGTGAAAGTCACTACGCAGGTGAAGGAGAGTTCAATTCAGTATTGTCAGTCCTGTTTAGAGCCACCTATGTCTCAAGTTGAAATATTCATGTGTGCAAAAAACAACAGTGTTCATCTTTTTTTTTTTTTTTTTTGAGGGTCCCTCGTTTATTTGAAGCTGTTCTTTCTTCTGTCTTTCTTCTTCAGTTCTTGTTTTCTTTTCCAACGTGGTCTCATGAATACTGTTTCAAAACATCGGTTCGCGTAGCAAGGTTATTCATAGATAACCTTAAGCTTCGGGATGCGGTTTATGATAAGTGAGTTTGTTTTCACACGGCCATTTCAGTGAAAATTCATATGATTATGAAGCAAACTCACCGGTCACATCTTACGCGTCAAATGTTGACCTTTTGTTTTTTAACGACGTCAGATCTTTTTGCGTGAGATCGAGTTATCGAGATTCCGTAAACTATGAAGTAGCTTGCATAATTCCATACCGGCTCGCCTTGCTCGATACGGATCAAGTTCGGCGACGACCTTTCCGACGTTCAGCGAAAGAGTTTGGGTTTG
This sequence comes from Chanos chanos, assembly GCF_902362185.1. NCBI lineage: Eukaryota > Metazoa > Chordata > Actinopteri > Gonorynchiformes > Chanidae > Chanos > Chanos chanos. The sequence goes on from NC_044505.1 coordinate 17,180,850, forward strand.
CGTCACGTAACGAGGTTCTACGGGACATACGTTGCGCTTTCACGTTAAACACGTTTAAGATCTGACGACCAGAAGCAATTCAGACGGACTGTCTTTCAAAGACATCGATCTCTTTCAAAATCAATGTACAAGTACTTTACCTTAATTGCTGTCTAAAAGACCAGAGTATTCGTTTACAACCTACACTTGTATAGCGTGTCCAAAAAAAGCCAGATTTATATTGCTGGAATCTGGGCGTGCTGTACAATGCAATACAACTGTGTGCCAGAGAGACCAGTTATTCTGATAGAAGATGACTTCCCAAACAATGCCTGTAAATGCAGAGGAAGCTTAGACAAGGACAAGCAGGGCTCTATTAAAAGCTCCTCACTGCAGTTGGAATGACAGGCAGTTTCTCCTTGCGTAAATCCTTGCAGGCACTTTCACAGAGGGGTTTAACGCAAACCAAGTGAGACAGCCACGTAAACCTTACCGAGCGCCACACGATACTGAGGGTAATTAATCCACAGCCTTATGGCGATCCTTGCTTATGGGGGCGATGTGATCTGGTCGATGCACTTATTGTAAGTCGCTTTGGTTAAAAGCGTCTGCTAAAATGCCAAATTGTCATTGTAAATTGTAATCAGCAAGGACTGGTCAAACTGGTGGAAAAAAACTCGTGTCGTGGTACATGCTAATGCGAACGTGTGATGCACATGGACACACACACACACACATACACACACACAAACAGGAACACAGACATATACACTCACCCTATGTTGCCTCTGTTTCTACCACTCTATCTAAGGCATCTCATAGAGAAAATGTGTAAGCTAATGGCTGAACAAACCTGTGAAAAAAAAAAAGGTGAGATTGGCCTAGATCAACGAGCGAGGAAGATTCGCGTCAATCAATCATTTTTTGATATTTACAACTCTGTCAGGTCTGAACTCAGATATATGGCCAGGGAACCAAAGACGCAACTTTTTTCCTTGGAATGAACCAAATTTTTTGAATGTTCAAACCCAAATGATCTTTTTTTTTATGTTTTTGGATGAATTTGGAGGCGTTGTAATTATCGTATTTTTGTGTAACTGTCGGGGTCGATGATCCCCAACTGTGTTACTCTGGTACTGACTGCATTTAACGATTAGAAGTCTTTTAACTCTTATGTTGCTGAATTTCTCTCCTTTGGATATTGTTGTGATTAATTAATGTAATAAGATTTGCAAGTGTTTTAGAGGAAGGAGAGTTTTTATTGATTGTTGTGGTCATTATTTTGGGTGTCGCCATTAGCTGTTACAGTAAGGTTGTTTGGCTGATTGGCTTTTGGCTGATTGGCTGTTTAGCTGTGGTTGCTATGGTTACTGCTGTAGTGGTCATATTGTAAGTTTGGCCTCCTTCATCTCACGCCAATGGCAATGTGTTTTAGGTGAGGGTCAAAATAAGGTCATTCTCTGCTCTGAGGCACTAGCATCTTCAAACCGAGTCAAGTGAGAAATTTCAAAAATACAGCTTTCAAAATATGTTTTGTGCTATTATAAATAGTTAATACCAAATGTCTTTCAGTTACAGCCTGTTAGAATTTTCAAGGACAGCAAAGCTGTGTTTTAACTAATGTATCACAAATATTTCATAAAACCCTTTAGAAAAACTCCTCTGGTCCACATGTCCCAAATTCCTTTGCAGTGTGTCATTTCTACATCATTCGTATGTTTTGATATAGAATATGTAACATAAATCACTTTGTAGGAACAGACTTTAAAACTTTCAAATAGGGACGTCAGAGAGCAAAACACCTGCGTGTGTGTCGACGCCCTCTGCTTTGCTTTGTTCTTAAGCAGAGAATCTGTTTGTCACAGCACTGTCTTCTAGACAAGTCATACATTAAACATAGGTTGAAATATTTCATGTGTTCTGACATATCCGCCAGTGTGAGACAGGTTAATGCTTCCAGTCGTGTAACCACGACAAACAGGAACATTCGTCTTTTCTTTTTTCCTTTTCAAAAAAACAACCTCTACCAAAGCGTCCGCTGTCTGTGTTGACAATAAATACTTGACTGTTTTTGGAGGAAACTCATGAAACTATTTCATTATTATTCAAAGGAGAAACCCAGATTCAACAGAGCCGTTGTTTATCGAACCTGTCAAAGGTCAGAGATTGAAAAAATCGTGACAGATTAGAGGGAGCTGATGAACGGATATTGCTACCCGAGTTACAGTTTTTGGGAGTTTTTTTGAATGCTAAAATAAAATTTACCGAGACAAAAAAAAAAACATGTATTCTATGCTTTCTGTATATGACCCTGGCGTAGTCTGCAGGTTAGGAAACAGCGCGCTCAGAAAATTGTTTATCGGGATAAACAATTTTAGCGAGTTTCGATGATCCAATATGTCAAGATCTGACTATAAATAAGTTGACCAACACCAGCGATGTGGGTGGATTTTGACTCAGGCCTAAGCATGCGTTGGCAGAGATAAAATTCACTGCAGCTCTGTGAAACAAGCTAATATCCTCATGGTTTATGTATACTGCCAGCACCTCTCAACAATTCGCAGGCGCAGTCAATCGTACGTACATTTGCAGGGACCGCTGGTTAACTTACTTAACGTTAGCGACGTGCGGTCAGTATAGCGAAAAAAAAAAAACCTGAAATATGCATGTGCCTTGTCAATGCCTACCAAGTGAAGCCGTTAGCCTCCTGTCAAAATATGTTACCATAGCAACTGTGGGGCCTTGTTTTTTTTTGTTTTTTTTTTCTCTCTCTCTCTCCCTTTCCTTATGGACACGGTTAGTGTGAAATGCCGAAAAAGAAAAGAGAAACTGTAACACCCTGCGATATCTGAAACCTTGCGCAGAGCCATGTGAAATCACGGTTTGATTCGGTCGTGTAGGTTTCTCCCTGGTAGTTTCGGGAACAGAGACTTTGTACAGTTAGATTCAATTTTTTGTTTTTTGGTTTTTTTAAAAAAAATAATGCTGAATCATTTCTTTGCACATGCACTCACTGATTTTAGCTCAACTGTTTTATTTGTCACGTCTCAAAATCCGCAACCAGCGTGACATCATCACTACCATTTCGATTCTCATCTTCTTCATCTTGTCTTTAGACTGCATAAACTATGCTGGATTAACTTTACATTCTTCATATTTAAAATGAAAGTTTGACAGGCATTGCGAAAAACCGGTATTGCCTTCAAATTTTATTTCAGTTCCGCAAAGAAATGACTCAAAACAACATAACGCTATTCAGGATGAAACCTCCACATACAGTAATTGAATTATCTGTAGTTTGGGCTTATTGTGAGTGATTGCAGGTGGAACAGGGACGCACTTTAACTGCAGTTAAAAGTGGCAGTCACTGGAGGTGTGATGGGAGCGTAATAAGAGATGGTAGAGAGAGAAGGAAACTCTCTGCATGTGAAAGTTGGATGGGTTCACTTAAAGGGGACTCTGAGATGAATCTGCCGTGTCGGGGGGGGGGGACTAATTTCATATTTTTTTAAGCGGGTGCAGAATTGTCTCTTCTCACTCTCTGTCACAGTGGTTCCTCACTTAAATGTTTTTTTTTTTTTGCTTAATGCATCATAGAATACACACACACACGCGCGTGCACATACACTCACACACACACACACACACACACACACATTCGTGCACACACATACACACACATTCGTGCACACACGCACACACACACACATGCACAAAAGGCAGTATACGCAAGCAAGAGAGTTCAATAATTTAGAGAGAAGGTGCAAGAGATGGTCACAGAATGTTCTAGAAGACAAGACATCTTTAATACTCAGTGTCAGCTCTTTTTACAAAGTCATCAAATAACGCACATTCATTGATGCAAGTCCCTTTCAAATATGCACGATGTTCCCTCCACGAACACCATTTGGTCCCATTTAACAGCGAAACGCTATGACAGAGGCAGACCCACGTCAAATAAAATACATTAAGATTCAAAGGAAAAGCTAAACAAGTTTTTTTTTTTTTTTTTTTTTTAGATGTAGAAATGACTCTTTGTTCGGGGTCTGGCAGACTAAATTAAATGGTCCGACCCAGTGCTTGTGTGTTATTTAATCATTTTAATCAGGAAGAGTTTTAGCAAGATGGGCTCAGGATCAAAAATGATTAAGAGTGACATTTGTTCCTTTATTGAATGATTTTTTAAATAGATTTATATATAATAATAATAATAATAATAATATGTCAAGATAAGACGAGGAAGAAAAGGTCATTTCTGTAATCCTGTGAGAGACAGTGGACAAACCCTTAATTTGGCTTTACAACAGAATGATTAGACTCCCATTTAAACCCTCTCACCCACACACACACACACACTCACACACAGTGGGGTGCAGAGGGAGAGAGAGATTGCTGGGCATCGTGAAATGAAGAAGTCAGTTTTAATCCCTGTCAAAAACGCAGTGTGTCTTCTTTCAGAGAGAGAGAGAGAGAGACAGAGAGAGAGAGACGTTAGTGGGTTTTGTTTGATGAAATAGTCAGATATAATCCCTGTCAAACACATCATCTTCACTGGTTTCATCCTCATTTACCTTCAGCAGAGAAGCAACACATATTAATTAGCCCTGAGAAGCTGTTTTAATCCTCTGTCTACAGGCACGAAGTTTGTGCGTGTGCGCACACACACACAACACTGAAAGCTAAAAACTGTGAAATTCAGATGCTGACACATAAGTGCGCGTGCGTGAACACACACACACACACACACACACGCGCGCGCACACAAACATAAGCATATTATCAAAGTATCATTGCTGTGTTCCAAACAGTGCCACTTAAAATAAAGTATCCTCAGTGAGTCCATGTTACTTTAACCGTCTTACATTGTCTGGTGTGGAAACCACCTGTTGTGCTCAGTCTCCAAAAATGGAGAGGCAGCGAATACACTTCAAATCATCCTAACGTTATACGCAGTTTATAAAGAACAATGTCTACTGTCACTTAAAAAAACTGTAAATTATTGTTTCGAACTCTGTATTAGCCGTCACGCTAGCTGGTGTACCGTTGAGTGACAGAGCAGCGCTTGTTAAGTCTTTCATTGTTAATTTAGGGAAGTCCCGTTGGGTCTCCTTTTGTGACGATGGACCTCCTTCATTTTTTTTTTTCTAACTGTCCAAGTCCTTCATCGCTTTCACTGTTCACCAGCAGGGGTGGTCTCTACTTTCGTATAATCTGGCGGACACCCTGAAGGAGACCTCTTGTCGTCAGAAGCTTTTAGCTCGAGGCAAAAATTTCGTCTCAGGCATGGTGGGTGGATTTTCACTAACAACTTCAAGCAGTTTCTTCACAACGGGAGCCTGCATTTGGTCACGCACAAGTCTAAAATCACAAAGAACCTTGGAAAAAGTTTGAATGCTAATGAGCTCCTTCTCTGGACGGTCTAAGTGAAAACAAGGCGACACCGCATTTAAATGAGGACATAGGTTGCCTCTCTTTGCCCGAAAAAGGTTAATCACCGACCGTGTTACAGCATTTTACTCGAGAGCGATCTCTAGAGTTTGTAACGGCTCCCTCAGAACTTTTTAAGAGAGCCTCCCCCCCCCCCCCCTTTATTTGAATTTCATGCAGCGTTTTCACCCCCACCCCTCCCTATTCCTCTAATCTCAAACACGATAATGAAATCCACATTCCCCCATCCAAATCTCCATATTCATTTTGTCTAAAACGACCATATGAAAAATTAGTTCTAGTCGATCTCCCCCAAGACTATAATCTAATGGAGCAGTAGGCCTGTTTAACATTTTAACCCTCTAATAACCTTTCCTCTTAGAGGTTAGTGTGAATAAAAAACAAAACCATGCGGCAATGATATAAAAAATGCACATATTGACGAATTTAATGTAATAAAATCAGCTCTGTGTCTATTGTGAGAGTTCTGGAGATAAGTCTGAGGGGAAAAGGGGGGGGGGGGGAGACACCTGTGGTATTTGAGACATCACAGTGCTTGAGATATTGGACATATTTTGCAAAACACAAACTTCCAAGGGGACGTTTTCGCCTTCTTTGCTCTTAAATCTCTCCGCCAACTGAACCTTTTCTCTAGATTACTCTTCATATTTTTTTGTCATGTTTTGTTTTTCGTTAGGCAGGTACGGCAGTATGTGAGGTTGCGAAGTCCTGGCATTTACGGTGTCGCAATGATTATTCTCACACTGCCATAAGGGGTGTTAGACATGATTGAAACCTTACGCTGACTCATCAGATTATACTGGTACGTATATGACATTTAGCCTATTGCTCTGCTTTAATAATGTGTGCAGTAGGCGATATCCAAGACCCCTTCATCATTTATACCTCAGGGAGTCAGAAACCTTTCCAACGGCAAATATTCTGCTGTGCTAGCTTTGAGTCAGACACACACGCGCGCACACACACACACACCGTATGTGTGTATACTCTCTTAACTCCCTCGGTATAATCTTACCTCTGTACCATCGAGTATCTCAGATGTTACAGCCTTCCCAATAGAGGATAATTGCTTGTTTTGTATTTGGAGCTTGATTGATTTTGTCCTCATAACTTGTTTAGCTTCTGAAGCTATTACGAGACGGATGAGGCACTTACCTTTCGAGCCTGAGGGAAGATTACATAAGAATCATTTGTACAACTGCACACTCAGCTACATTACAGAATTGTACACGCTGAGTTGTTCATGGCCACGCTGAGTGACGGATCTTAAACGCCTAAAACGAAAGAGAGAATAGGTCCACCGCAACCCCCAAAACATGATGATTACTTTAACAACAGTGCTATCTTGTGTCAACACGCACGTATTACACAACCTTGACATTATTTCATGGCTCTCTTTTGAGTAAGTAAATAAATAAGACAAACAGAAGAAGAGTTTGAAAATGAGTTTTGACGGTGTAATTCTACAGCATAGCCAAATGTGTTTTTTTTTTCCTATACTCCTGTGAGTTGAGCAGAAAGAGCTTCAATTATTCCAGACTTCTTCTTTTAGGAGACGAATGATTGTGTCAAATGATAAAAAATATTCTGAAGCCTTTAAAGAGAAAACATTCATCTTGTAATCATCCGCTGGGAGAGTTATAAAACTTGCTCGTTTTCTTCCCCAAAACCCTCATAATTAAACAAATCGGTTAAAAACAGATCAAGAGAAGTTAGAAATAAGCGCTCTGTTTCCCTCTACCGGACGGCATTAGAACTGTTAATGTGTAAAAATGAAAACTAGCAAACTCTGCTCGTCATTTAGCAAAAAAAAAAAAAAAAAGAAAGAAAAGTTAGAAGCCTACGCGACTCAGTTTTATTACCCCAGGCATTTTATGTTTTAATATCTGACTGTTGAAACCTTTTTTAATTGTCTTTTTATATATATATATATCTTTTGTTAAAGACACGGCCATTTACAAACATGCCAAAGACATATACTCACTCTTTTGAAAATGTAGTAAAATTCATATACCTTGAGCTCACTTTACAATCTTATAAGGTGAGCTAAATAATCAAGATTGAAATTTTTAAAGCACAAAGATTTCTTTTTAGCAGAAAAGGAACTGGTTGGGATGTTGGGTTTTATTCATGGAGTGAGTTGGGTTTGAGCTGTCTTGCTTTAGTTGACTGCTCGATATTTCACACACATCTAGCTGCTACATGAGTGCTTTGGTGTGTGTGGTGTTTGGTATGATTTTATGTTTAAGTCTTTTTCAAATCATACACGTACAGTCGCAGAATCCTGCCCCTATTGGAAAACAACAGCAACAACAACAACAAACAGAAAAAAAACCAAAAAATTGCTTATTAACCAGTAAAAAAACATAGAGCTACTGGATTAGACACTGACAGTCATACATTTTGCTTTGGCATTTTGCAATATCATTCACCTAAAACGCGAACGCCACAACCGGGAACATCAACTTCTGGATGTTTCCGCAGGAGGGAGTGAAAGTATATGCCCATAGGTGTGTGAGAGCCCAGAGGTAAGAGGTCTTAAGAGATTAATGGTTGTTTTCCGCCGGGCTCACTAACCCCGGGTCAGGGGAGACGACACTTTTGGGTTTGATCTGTGGAAATGAAAGAGTTCGCTGACCCAAAACAAACAGCAAAGACCACATTGTGGAAATGGAAACTGACAACTGCCATACCTCAAAAAAAAAAAAAAAAAAAACGGCCTGAGAGAGAGAGAGAGAGAGAGAGAGAGAGGGAGAGAATGAAACTCATGACCAGTAAACTTAGCTTCACAGTCCATTCAACATATTTTTAAAATGCTCAAACCAGAGACAGGAACAGGTGCATCCTCACCAACAAAGGGGCCTTGGCCTGACAGAGAGATTCAATAAAGGACCAGCTAGACTTACACAAGTTTTTAATGACTTTATTTCTCACACTTATGTCACGTTGTTCAGTCGGTGTGTAAAAGTTTCTCTTTGTGAAGACTTTAACGGAATATATGAGTGTTAAGGTAATAAATCCTCATACAGGAGCTGACAGTTATAAACGTTTTAAATAAACCGATTTAACAAAGATAATAATAATAAAAAAAAGAACAGTTAATGTTATTTAGCTGTAATCTGGACACAGACTCTTTTAGACTCTTTAAAACATTTAAAAAAAGAATGAGAACCAGAACAGACTTGACTCATGTCTCATAAATTAAAAAAAAAACAAAAAAAAAAAAAAACAAGAGAGCAAAATAGGAAAGCAAAGTAAACAACAGAGGCAAGGTGACAGTTCAGTTGACCAAACAGATCACACAGTTGGGTGGAGGAGACACAGGCCCGGTCATAGAGTCAATGACCAGTCACCCACGGGACTGGAACGGACTGGTTAAAGATCAATGGGCGATAATGACCGCCAAGCCCTGACCGGGAGATCGATTCCGTCGACGTTTCATTACCTCCAGCCCGAGGAGCATCCAGATTACAGAAGATAAGTGGTTTTTTGTTTTTTGTTTTTCTCTTATTTAGTTCGTCCAATAGAAATTCTTTGTTTGCTGTTTATGGAGTGAGACAATCTCAGCCGTTTAAAACCTTTTAGTCTTTCATTGATTGATGTGAAAAAGAGATGGCGATGTTGTGAAACTATTCTTTCTTTTGTGACAAAATTGCACGTCAGTCTAAGTTGAAGCCATGTGTATCTGTGTAGACCGGCAGTAAAATTGTGAGTATACTACATACTGACCTCATATGTGACGTGATACCCAGATTTTTTATCATAACACCCCTAACCAAATAATCATACAAAGTCAACGTGTGATTAAAATAACAGTCTTAATGACAGAATATTAAAAAAAAAAGGCAACAATAACATTCTGACATGCAGGAATATTATAGTTTGACATATAGAATCATTAACATGAATTCTATTTGAAGTTCGGTTCAGTAATCAATTAAAAGAAGAATGAGTCTTGAATAAGCCCAGAGTTTTCTCTTTGATGGATTGTCCATAATATGACTACACTCATTTAAAACTGAGCCACTTTTTACTGCATTCAATAAACCTGAGGGAATTTATGATGGATTTTAAGGAAATATTGCAATAAAATACAATAAAACAGTTAAGTGTATTCTAAATCAATATTAAAATAACTTACTCTGAAATTGCACTCTCCATCTTGTATACTTGTATACTTGTAGACTTGTATACTTTGGTTGTTAATTTTGAGTTAATATTGACATATACACAATAACTTTTGATTTGGTGCTTTAAATGCGACTAAAATGTTCTATTAGATAATAAATCTCCTTTAAACTTCCGTTTAAATCAAACCATTCAGCGTATCAGCCTTTTACTCTAGCTAGATGGAAATAAGGGATATTAAATTAAAAAAAAAATTTAAAAATTAAATAATTCACTGTAACCCTTATAGATATAGTTCAGTAGCAGACAAAATCTTATGAGTTCATTTAGAGCCATTTAATCACGTACTCAAATAGATCTTTTTATTTAAGAGACATTTTAATTACAGAACCAGTAACTTTGTGAAATATTCAGTCATAAATCAATGCAGAAACTCTACAATTAGGCTTTAAAATCTGTTTTAAATCTGGGGAGTGTGCATGGTGTGTGTGTGTGTGTGTGTGTGTGTGTGTGTGTGTGTGTGTGTGTGTGTGTGTGTGTGTGTGTGCGCGTATGTGTGTAGTTGTAAAATTAAGTTTAGTTTTGGCGTTTGAGCATTGATGTATCACGAGTCCTATTATAACTTAGAAAGTATGACCTCAGTAATATCACTTCACAAACACTAGTCTGAGAACATTGACTGCCATGGGAATGAGGAATTACAATGAAATACAAAATCTTTCTTTCTTACTCATAAAAGACACTGTGGGTAATCTACAGTAAAAACTCATAATGCTAATTCAAAAACAATTCATATTTACATTTTTTGTATTTTAATTTTGAATTTGTCATTGAAAAATAGATCTAACAGTTAGAAAAACCTTTTCTTGACTCCACTACAGGGAGGGGAATACAATGAAACCATGACAAAAAAAAAGAAGTCCACTTTTCCGTCACGCAACGGAAATTTAGTTGGAGCACGCTACCTGAACATATCGTAGCTCTATCATTATGTAGCCTATTTAAGTTTCATGAAACGATGCAATGATATGAAATCCTCTACCGCTGAACAGGTTGTTTTGTTTACTATTACTAACTAGTCGAGTAACTTAAAATGATTTTGAAAGCTCATTTCAAAATGTTAAATAAATAAGATGGAAGACAAGCTTTTGATTTACATTGACAGTTACACATTTAACAGACGATTTTATCCAAAGTGACTTTTAAGACAGGAAGAACACAAACCAAGCGTATCAAGAGTTGTGTGTAATGAATGTGATGGTGCTGTATTGTACACACGTGCGGTGTCAGGGATCTGTGTAACAAACTCAGCTGAAGGCCGAATTTCATTATATGGTTCTATTCAGAGCAACAGCTGCAAAATTCCCACTTTAGGTGGAATTGCTGAGATTCCCAAAAGGCATTTGTGAAGGGGGAAAAAAAAAACTCTTAAATTGTATTTTGTATGCAAAACACCCTAACCTATTACTTTAAATTGAGTCTAAGATGACAGTGTTTATTGTTATAATTATTATCATTAGTGGTAGTAGTAGTAGTAATAGTATTTTTTTTTTGTATATTTTTTTTTTTTACAAAATAAAATGCAGTATTTATCATCTCAAAAGAGTCCAAGGTGAAAAGCCATAATAACTAGACCAGGTTTAATGGCACTTGGTCCTTCCACTGTTACTGTTCAGACCACTGTAAGAGTCTTCTCCCATAAGAAACAGCTCAATACACTACGACAGGGATAAAGACGTTATTGGGAATTTCGATCACCGTCTTCCGCCGCTCCTCCCGTCTGCCTCCGACTCGCCGTCGGGGTGGGGGGGGGTTCGCGTGCCGACATGGCGACCTCGCCCAGTTTTGGGTGAGAAGCGGAGGGCGCAGGAAGAGGGAAGTCATGTTGGAAGTGTCTCCTTCCTCATCAATTAATGAGGAGCACTTAAAGAGCCTCTACGCTGGCTCTTGTTTTCATCGCCCGGCCCCGATAAAAAAGAGAGGGAGAGCGATAAAAAAATCACTTCCTCTCTGTCAGATCGCGTAGGATCCAACCAAGATAGAAAGAGAGAGGGATAAAGAGAGAGAGAGAGAGAGAAGCAGGGAGCAAATGAGAGACTGAATGAACAGATGAAGATAGATAGAATGAAAGAACGATAGAACGATAGATAGATAGATAGATAGATAGATAGATAGATAGATAGATAGATAGATAGATAGATAGACAGATAGGTAAATAGACAGATAGGTAAATAGACAGATGTTATAGAGTGGATCTTGGACAGAGACAAGAGAGGGAACGAACATCCATACGGAATAGGAGCATAAGGGGGAGGGTGGGTGGGTCGGGGGGGGACTTACGGAGAGATGGGAGGGGCACGGAGCGAAACGTCCCCCGTGCTGGGGCGGGGCCGAAAACTTGCGTGACAAACAGGGTGAAAAACAAGGGTCCAGCGGGCAGAGAGCTGTCCTCTGGGCACTACGCTAATACAGCCCTCCGCCTTTCATCTTTTATGTCGCTTTCGCTTAACCCTGCTCTGCCTTCTCTCCTAACATCCATCTTTAATCAGCAGACCCCCCCCCCCCCCAACCCTCCTCCACACCCCCTCCTCCACCTCCAAAAAAAAAAAAAAAGCCACTCCAATTACAGCAATATGGATAGGCTGGAGGTTCAGGCAAGGCCAGAACAATCAATCCATGAGAGAGGGTTTTAGTGCGGTAGGGTGGAGGAGTTTGGGGGGTGGGGTGGTGGGGGGTGGATGAGTAGGTTAGTCCAAAAGAGTGACTCACCATTCGGTTATGTGACACAGTGAGGTATGTTGTTTTTCAGTGTCTTCCCGAATAAAGTTGCCCATTAGTTTGAGCTTTTGGCCACCGAAAAAGAGAACCTCTGACATTGAAACGTCACTTTCTTTTCTTTTTTTTTCTCTTTTAACGTCAAAACGATGTTAAGATAATCAGGGTATGTCACCCTATGGACTAAATGTATATATATGTATGTATGTGTGTGTGTGTGTATGTGTGTGTGTGTGTATATATATATATATATATATATATATATACACATATATGTTATACCTCTACAAAACTTTGTCGTTTGTATTACAATGAACATTCAGAGAGTGCAGATATGCTGCAGAGGTCTTGTTTTCTTGTTTTAAGACAATAATTAGGCCTGTGAGAAGAAACCTGCGTGGCGTAAAAATCCCCCCGCTGAAGAACGTGTAGATGGCAGAGGGGCCTGGGGGAGCCGACGTAAGCTGTAATTCTCTAAGTAAACTGCTGCAGCGTAATTAGCCGCGAGGGGAGTGGTTTTAACCTTCAGGCCAGTGTGCTTTCAAAGGCAGTCCTCTTCAGCCTGAGCTACTCATGCACTCTTTTCCTCTCTCTCCCTCTCTCTCTCTCTCCCTCTCTCTCTCTCTCCCTCTCTCTCTCTCTCTCTCTCTTCCTCTCCCTCTCTCTTTCTCACGCGATGCCCTCATACAGCGGCAGTCCAGTAAAGCGTACACAATAAGCCCTTGTGAAACAACCAGTTAATTGTCAGTTTAGATAACCCGATCGAGGAAACAAATTCAACTGATTGAAATGCTTTATGAGAAGATATTAAAGGGGGGGGGGGGGGAAGCAACATAGATGGACAACCTAATAATTAATTGTTTTTATTCCCTTACCGTTCCTCACGCCCTCTCTCTTTCTTATTTGGAACGGACTTGAATCTAGGAATTGTTTGTATTGTGTGAAATTTAGAATGTAAGCCAGTTTAAATCTCATAATTCATAACACCAATTAGGCTATTGACCATAGATGAGATTAGAGGAAAATGCTGTAAGCGCTTTGCTTAGTTTTTAGCCATGGTTTTTTGGGCATTAGCAAGCAAACTTGGATGCATGAGTAGGGAAAGAATTCGAGATCTCTCTCTCTCTCTCTCTCTTTCCCTCTCTCCCTCTTTCACACACACACACACACACACACACACACACACACACACACACACGTAAGCAAACACAGAGAGTGAGATTATGTGTTAAATCCACTGTTAAATGGAAACAAACGCATTTTATAAACCACTTGGCAAAACTCAGCATATATTTCTTTCTGGTATGCAGCTCCATTATCACAATGAAAAATATTGTCTTTCTAGGTATTGCACTAGAAAGTTTTCTCAGCTCCCTGAGAACAATTCAAAGTTTGAGCTGAATTCCTGCAGCTTAGTGCTACGTGTGATGTAAAATGATTTTTGGGGAAAGCAAAGTCAATTAAATCCTTTAAACTGATCTAATTTCTCATAAGCCTATTTGAGGGGTTTTTTTTTCATAGTGCACATGGAAAGGCCTTTGACTGTATTGTTTTCTGACTTGTGTCCTTTGCATTTGGAAATATTAAAAAGCTTACAGTGTTTAAGAATTTTTCTGATAAACATGGGACAGTTCACATCCTGGACAGTCATTGGTTTTCAGAGAAGCTGATGCTTCAAGACTAAACAACTCATTTCAGATCTGATAAAGTCTCCAAACACAAATATAAACCTCTCACAACTTAAAGCAGTTATGGATTTAAAATAACGCGAGACAACTGACACAAGCTATTTCATTTTCACAGCTTTTGAAATACCATATGCAAAATTTTGTTGATTTTTTCAGTATAAACTTAGTTGGACTCACCATATAGGGGTCGCACGTTTGAGCCGTGAAGTTGGTACTTGACTGGTTTGAGGTGTGTTTTCAAAAGAACGCAGTTTTCACCTCTTTGTGCCCAACTGACGAGTCGGGGCTGACAGAGGTCAATGTAGCGTGAAGAGGTTAAACAAACGGACATTCTTATTTCAAACCTCCAACTGATAAAGCAGATAAACTGGCATTTTGGGTTTGGCTTACAGATTTACTTAAGTACCGCATCAAGTACCACATCATTACATGTTTGTTCTTTATCTAGGAGATAATCAGCTTTGCAGTGTTGATTTGAAGTAAGCTATTTTTTTCCATTGAAAAAGCTAATTTTGAGCTAACTACTGACATGTTCCTTTGAATCATTCGTAGAAGACAACCTCCACCCCGCCTGTCCACCCAACAACGAAATTGTTGCATGTTTTGGGCCAAGTTCTGCTAAACAAGTTTTAGAAATTCTTTTAACGGGAATGATCAGATAGAAAGTAAGAGTAAAGGATTTTAAGTACAATTAACTAGGAGCGATATTGCTTGCGCTCTATACGGAAATTATCTCTTGAATTAATCTACGACATAATATCTTTGAGCTTGACCATGTATATATACTCTATAAAATGGAACATTTTGCGGCTACTGACAGAATTAAAACATTATTTGCCGATGTTTATATTAACGGAACTGGATCTGGAAAAAACCCTACAGATATTATGCTGTTCAATTTAGTGCTCAAATTATCCCGCTCAGGTTTGGGAAGAATTTTGCAGAGTCCCACTTGAGAGGAAAAGAAAAATCACAAAGAAACCTTGGCTTGGTTTTGAAAATGTGTGAATTCAAGACACTGATGTTGGTAAAGAGCACCCAAAGGTACTCCAAAGCGTCTTTTATCCACTCACACACAAATATAATATTCACTGTGACGAAGAACTTAAAGTTCAAGGCTGATTTTAGATAATTCAGCATATTTTAGACGACTTAGATAATGAAAAATATCCACATGATATTCAGCTTTAAACACTCGGGTGACCCTGTGACTCACATAAAGTAAGTAGAATAGAAAATAAGGGGATTGTAAATAAATAATGTGCCAACATGATTATGTAGGTCATATATATGGAAAAAAAACATGAGTCATCATGTAAATTGCGATGGTAAACAAAAATAAATGAAATACCGCCGACAGTACCGTTTACAGTATACTGTAGGCTACAGTTTTGGGGACAAAACATGGACAGTTTTCTGTTTACCAATTGCATGTATTTCTCTAAGTTAACAAACTTTTACATCGTAAATGAACAAACTCAAATGAATTGTTTAAAACGCGCTGATAGTACCTACACGCGATTTATTGTTTCTGTTTTGCAGTAATTTTTTATGAAATGAATGTATGAAATGCTGCAAAGCTTTGAAATAAATCTTTATTATTAGATTACTAGAGACTGTCGTACACGAGGATAATGCGATTTCACATGTTCGTTACCCCTTAAGAAAGATTTTTGTATTCCTTTACCCCAAAAACCGACTTTACATATTTCCCCAAAATTCAACCAGTCTGTAAAAACAACACCCCTACAGCCTAGCGTGGTTTTAAACCAACTAGATTGTAGATTAGGTCCGTTTGAAAATGTTGTGTAATTTTATAAGAAAACTGCTCACAAATTTATCCGTAAGATTATGCGGGAATTAAAGCGATTTGAAACAATTCGTAATTATTTTGAAAGAGTTTGGGCTTTTATGTGGTAAGCAATTTTTCTTTCTTTGGTTTCATTTGTCTCAGGTTTTATTGGTCGCGCGCACACACACACACACTAACACAAAATCCAGAATAATTCTAGCTAGATCAACACTGATTAAATAGTTCAGGTTTAGCCCAGGCAAGAGCAACGTGACCGCGGGGCCGTTCAGGATGACCGCTCTTCTGAAAGCGGAAAACAGATGTCTAGACCTTTGTGCTTTGCCTGCCAACGAGGCTTATAATGGGTCAAACGCATATGTCCGCGGTATCCAGTTTTACTGTAGCGTGACCCTGACCCTATTACTATACCTCATAGGAAATTATTACTAAACATCACTAATGATCATGCTGTGCCCATGTCTGGACGAACCACTGTATATAGGCCTACTCAAACACCACACATTCCTCGCATTCACGAAAATACAGGCAAGAATATAGGTCTTCACAAGTGGATTTGTAGTCGAGGCCTAGTACTTTAATGATGCAAATTTAAAACAGCGTGGGCCATTTCATTAAGACGTCAGTGATGTCATGAGAAAATAAGCCCATTAAAACCCATTAAACTGTAACTTTATATTAAAGTTCCCAGCCTTATGGCGACTGGAAACACTCGAGACCTTTACGTTTGTGAATATTCGGAGGCTACGGCGAAATCTAGGGAGGTAAAAACAGACTTCCATCTTTTGATTAGGCCTACTGTTTGAGCAGCGAAAGAATTACGCTTAATTAACAAACAAGGAAGCATACATAGACCAGCGAAAGTGAAAGAATATATAACACTTTATGTTAAGGTCAGCTGGGGTCTTAGTGCCCGTGTTAAGTATATTAGGTGGATTTCAGATGTGGCTTTTATGAATTCCGTTAATTTAAGTACCTGCGCGTGCAAAGGTTCTTTAAGGTTTATCGAAAAGCCACGTTTCAAAGCTTACATTAAGTTAAAGCTGTCTCTATACTTACGTGCCAACTAGGGACATGACTGCTGTTCTTAACCTCAGCTATGCTATGATCAATGTAAGGTGGTGTGGAAATTGCACACGGGCTGCATTATGTGTATTTAGCGCACGCTTCGTCTGGTCTCATTCTACGATGCTCCATTTCCGGCAAGGTCTGATGTGTTCCGCACCAGTAATCAGGAAAACATCAATGTCTGGTTAGTTGTGCAGTCTCTCCTTTCACCGGTGGCGTTCTTCAATACCCCCTTTTTTACGACAATGACACTGCTTTTAGAGTACTGTAATAACACCATAGTCCACACTGGACAGATTGTAAACGGGAAAGTAGTAAAAATTCGGGGTTTTTTTTGGCAGATAAATCAAAACACTCTCATATCCTTTAAATACAGGCCAGTGTTACTGTATTCATGTGATGTCACAGCCTAATGTTAGCCAAATGGAAATTACATGAAGGTATCCGACCCCCCCCCCCCCAAAAAAAATTTAAAAATTCAAATGTATTTTAAGTGGTCTGAGACAATAGCGACTGAAAGTCAAACCGTTAACACACATTAAGATGACAGACTGTAGGATGTAGATGGGTAGACACATCCCCCCCCGCCCCCGAAACCACCCCCTGAATAACTGCACTACAATAATGTAGCCAACAGATGGGGCTGGACATCCAACCTGAATCTTCATATGTCAAACTGATGTCCTCATCTGATCAGGAACATTTGATAAGACTGCTGTCTCCTTTACGGAGAGCTGGGAAGATGATACAACTCAAAGACAAGATCAAAGAACGACTAAACGTTAATCGCGGCCCCTGCGCTGTGCGATTACCCGACATTATGGAATTCGGAGCGCCCTTTTGACCACGCTGCGTCGTCAATGGATGGAATGACAGAGTGGGGACAGGGGAGCTGAAATCGTGAACAGTGGAGAAGGCCCGGGTTACTCACGTGTGACCGACCTCTCTGACGACCTCTATTCGTAAAAACATCTTACAGCCACTACGCGAAGAGGCTCGGTCGCACACCGCGGCAGATGCCTGAGTGATGGGAAACTGGGAGTGTCGTGGAGGGCGGGGGGGGGGGGGTGCGGGGGGGTGAGATGGGAGTGTGTGTGTGTGGGGGGGGGGTTAGAAAGAGAGGATGAAAAGAGATGGAGAAAAAAGAAGATGGGGGACAAGAGGAAGAGAGAAAGACAGAGAGAAAGGAGAAAAAGAGAGAAAGAGAGAGATTGACAATGTATGTGTGCGTGAGAGAGAGAGAGAATATGTGTCTGTGTGTGTGTGTTTGTGTGTTTGTGTGCATGCGTGTGTGTGAGAGAGACAGAGAGAGAGCAAGAAAAGGTGCGCGCGTGTGTGTGTGTGTGTGTGATAGAGAGAGAGAGAGAGAGAGAGAGAGAGAGAGGGATAAAAAGAAGAATGAGACGGGGCATTATAAGTAACAGAATTGCGGGCAGTGTAAAAAGGTGTGTGTGTGTGTGTGTGTGTGTGTGTGTGTGTGTGTGCGCGCGCACGTGTGTGTGTGTGTGTGATAGAGAAAGAGAGAGCGAGAGAGAGAGAGAGAGAGGGATAAAATGAAGAGGGAGACGGGGCATTATAAGTAACAGAATTGCGGGCAGTGTAAAAAGGTGTGTGTGTGTGTGTGTGCGCGCGCGCACGTGTGTGTGTGATAGAGAGAGAGAGAGAGAGAGAGAGAGAGAGAGGGATAAAATGAAGAGGGAGACGGGGCATTATAAGTAACAGAATTGCGGGCAGTGTAAAAGGTTGTGCCAGTCTGAATAAGGATCAGTGAGTTACATGCCTATGAGGCCCTGGATGCCTGCCCCTCAGTACCAGTGGGGTCGCACAAGGCGCCATATCCGAGAGAGAACACATGAACACAAAGAAATATGAGCTAAGTAATCTCTCTCTCTCTGCTCTCTCTTTCTCTCTCTCTCTCATTCTCTCTTCTCTCTCTCTCTCTCTCTCTCTCTTGTTCTCTCTTCTCTCTCTGTCTCTGTTCCACAGCACGTTCTCTCTCAAACACACACATGCTTTTTACCAAGAGGAATGCGGGGGGGGGGGGGCACAGTGGAGGCGACAGATGGACAGAGGAAAATTTGAAGGCGACTGTGCTGCTTCACCGCTACGCCACTACTGTACGACTGCAAAATGATGATTCTTCTGAGCTGTGTCTGTACCACTGGGAAGATGTACCAGGTCACAGAAACATTTGACAAACAATTGGTCTGCATTTAACACTAAAGTACAATCACCCATATACACACCAGGCATGTGCCTGAAACTGATTTCACAGTATGGGAGCAAAGAGCTTTGTAACTCTGTAGCAATTACTTGGAATGGCTTGTTTTGCCCCATGCATATTTGCATGCTACCAGATATAATCACACAGATAACCCGTTCAACCCATGGGACGTTTGGTGTTCCTAATACTGTATTTGACTAATTTACTGAATTGTTGTTTTTCATAATTTTACTACAGATTGATATTTTACCTACTTATATTTACATGAATAATTATGATTTTGTGATTGTCAGAGGTGGCAAAAGTAAAAGCAGAAGTACTCTTGCTAGAAAAAAGTACTCTAAGTAGAGTTAAACTGGAAACCGTTTCTGTAAATTGTGAGTGACTATTTCACTCTTACTTAAGTATTTTTCAGAGGAGATATTTTAACTCTGCTCAGAGTCTTTTTTTTTTTCAGCAAGAGTACTTCTGCTTTTACTTTTGCCACTTCTAGAGATAGTATATCACATAAAAGCACAGCATGGCAAAATATAACTATGAACAAAGTACACTGCGATTACCCTTCTAGACAGTTCTACAATTATTAGGAATGAGGGAGATTGAGAGTTTTAGGGATTTTGTGTTGATTTTTTCCTTCTATGTCGAACTGTTTTACCTTGACAAAAGTAAAGAGAACCTATGGCGACAATCTGGAAATGTACAACTTGCTATTATCTGATTAGCTGACAATGAGGATTTCAATACAAATTTATATTATGTAGCACATTTATAGTATGTAGCTGTAACATTTTATTGATATTTTATTAAAACAAAATCAAAAGTAAGGACCAGGTCCAAAAGTCATTCAGGAGAAAGTGGAGTAGTGTTTGAGGCCGTTAGGAAAACGAAGACTGAAAATTATTTCGGTAATAGCCTACACACGAGGGAGAGGTCATGAGTTGCATACGCAATGCAACAGCGCATTAATTTCTTTAAAAAAACAAAGCTGAAAATTATAATAGGAGCAATAAATAAAAAGAAAACTATGTAGTGACCGCAACTGGCAACATTTAAAATCGGAATGCTCGCTCTGCGCCTCGAACGATTTTGAGAGTTTGAAATAAATAAATACGGTTATGTTGATCCATCGGTTAGCCTAATTATTTTAATATTCTAAATGTTATAAGGTGTTACCAAATGTTGGTTCAGCGACGAATATATCATTCGTCGCGGTACCAACATTTGGTAGGACAATGTAAATAAAACAAGTAATTTTACACTTTTATGGAATTTGCAATTGCTACCAGTTCCTTTCCACATACAACTATAAGTAACTTAGGGTATACACTTCTATACATGTTGTTCTACTGCAATTAGTAGTGAATTTCACCATGAAGTCTAGTCTATCAAGTGGACTGCAGTTTTCTACACACGAATATCACGAAACTGCTTGCGTGGCTTACTTGCAGTGGAACACGATTTATGTGTAGCCTACACAACTTTTTATAACGACTTTGTAAACAGTATCAATAAAATATTCCTTATTAATATTACTTAGAATTGGACAGGTCTATCGGAGATGGACTGCGAATCGCTAGTCATATATTGATTGTCAATAGACCTCGGGTTGTAATCTATAAAATGTAGTGTTTTCATTTATTAAATTGGTTAATTATTGATTGACCTTTTTATGTTTTTAGTTTATACTAAATAATGATCATATTTACCTGCTACTCTGGCTTAGTCTATCATCCTGGTACCTTCTTTTTGTTTGTTTGTTTGTTTTTTACAGCTGACTCCTGAGGGGTAGTTCTGAATATTTTTTGCCCCTTCGGGTACTTAAAGACCCTCTAGCCTATGTAAAACTGTTAGATTATCTTTGTCACGTGTCACTTGCCGCACAAAGTTTGACACATGTTCAACAATTTATTCATCAGAAGAAAAATTCGGCGCTCTTATGAAATATTTGGCTTGATTTAGTGGTTTGGGGAAAGCAGATGTTAAGTTGGGTTTGTTTCAAATGAATGCAAAAACAAATTAGACATTTTGTTCTCGGGCCTAACGCAAACAAATGCGCACTTGCCCTGATACAAAATTATACTGTTAAATCAACATTATGTCAAGGTTAAAAAAAAATCCGGAGAAAGTAGTGATGTGCAGATGCTTGGGTTTAAGCGACGGATTTATTTCTTTATTTTATTTACAGTAGTCTACCTGATCCTGTCTAATCCGGTGTTGTTTAGTTATTTATTTATTTATCCATCCTCTACTGCTTTTGCATTTAGGTTTTAGGCCAAAAGGTAACCTTAAGTTGCCATAGGCTGCAATAGGCTATTTAGCAGGCTGGTCTTGAACACGTTTAAACCAGTTTACTGTCTTCATCAAACAAATGCATTATGCTGCCAAAAGTGGAGTTTGCATTTTGATTCGCTGTTAAAAGGACACGCTTGCCCCGAAGATGCCTTACGAGCGGTTCCTGTCGCACTCCAGTGACGTGTAAGCCGTAAAATAACGAATAAATGAATGTTTTGCCATTTCAAGAAAAGGTTAAGCGTACCCATTCGTGCGCATTTTAATATTTTCATGATGAATTTTCATTTGCACACGATTTCACATTAATTCACATTTTGCAGTCAGTCTGATTATTAAAGTTCAAGATTGTTTTCAACACCTCCTCCCATAAAAGAACAAACAGACCAAAAACTCGATTAAAAAAAAAACCAGTATATCTGTTGTATCATATTATATCTGTTTATAGCCGGTTATATCTATTGTACATGTACAGACTCACTCAGTTTAAAAATGCAGGAAAACTTAGATTGGTGTGACTGCAAATTTTTATTTATTTAATTTGGCTATGACGACACACGTGTAGATACTAAAGTCCCTGTGACGTTATCACATAACGATGCATTATCACAAAACCGCATAATTTGTATTTATCAAAACTGATCGAGAACTAAAACATGATTCGAAGATGTCCAATTAGTGTACCTTGACTATAAGGGGGCTTTCAAATTCATTTTTCACGCTCCAAGAAATATTTTAAAATCGATTTCACGGTTCAGTTACTGAAAATACTATGGTCTTACCTAAATTGCTTTAGTGGAGTTTAGCCCACAGATCATGAAGGGTTTAAGAAAAGCCAATCGTACTAGAACAGTAACGACAAAAATCTTAACACAAACGAATGTTTTTTGCTTGTTATTAAATCATATTCAACTTCATTTTTTTTGCAGGGGTTGCACATAAATCAAAAGTCGGAACTATGTTGCGACTGTGATCCGTTTTTAGGAACGCCATGATGCAACTACACAGTCAGCCAATAGGCGGTGGTGTGTCCAGCTCTACGGAGGTTCGTGCTTACGCACTATGTGGAACGCGAGCCTGGGATGGCGCTATCTGTATTTTGATTTGCTCCTTAATTGACCCAAATAGAGACCTCACTGACTGGGGTTCCTCCGGCCCTGAGGCACTATCTAACAGAGAGGGGGATTCATGGCGAGTATTGCCCTTTCTTGAGTAATCCCATTTGTTATTGTGGTCGTCCAATAGCAGAATGCCTTCGGCTTGCTAAGCGTTTGACTTGACGTGTATTTCTCCTTACTACAGCTTCTGTACTCCCCGTGTTGGCGCCGTGGATGCACGACGATCACTCTCTGTGAGGATTTAATCCATCAAAAAGCTCGTGAGATGGTTGAACTGAGAACTCGGGACAAGGAGCAGGGTTCATTTTGTTTTGCGTAAAACATTTGCGCATACATTTGGGGGAAAAGACTTGGATCGGTGTTTTAAATCTCGAGTTGGATTTAAAAGAGTAAAGCATGCGTGACAAGACGGAGACAGTAAGTCAAACTTCGACATCATCGAAAGGCTCTTCGTTTTTCATCGAGAATTTGTTGGGCTCGAGTCGAAGTGAGACGTCGGTAAGTCCTGTAAAGGATGATGCTGCTGTCGAGAGTCGACGAGAGACGGCTCTGCGGGACAGAGTCACAGTCGAACATTATGGTGAAGTGCGCGGTCAAGCGTCCAGCTCCGCTTTGAAAACCGAGATGTGCAGAAGTCGACAGTCGCCTCTCCAGTGGTACGGCCAGACATCCTTCAACTTTAGAAATTTTGAACGACCCGAGAGTAAGTGTGGGCTTAGTACTCATATACTCAACGCGACATATGTCAAGTTGAAGAAACGATCAAATGTGTTAACATGTACAGTTCCATTAAACGTGATAAACCTCATGTTGATTATACTATACACGTATTGTAATACTAGGGTTAATAAATGTCTTAAATCATGCAGAGCAGAGTACTCCTGTCTCTGTGATGTGCTTCGCTAATAGAGTAATCACTCTGACTAACCGCTCAATGAAAATGTGAACGACCATGATGAACTGGAATATTTTCCCCATTAGACAAGTGTACTTAGCGCCACCGCTCGTTGCAAGACCACGGAAGCAATTATGCTGCTGGCACGTCCACATTAGCTTTGTGCTTCATTAAGTAAAACCAACAAAAGCAGCGAGAGTGTGCGACGGCCTGGCTCCCAGGACAGCGAGCTTAGGGAGAGAGACTTTCCAAACTCGTTAAAGGCTTAAGGGTGCAATTGGTTTGTCCGATTCGTTAACCCTGTAAAACTGGAGAAACTTGGCTGCGCTGAAAGAGAGAGAGAGAGAACACACGAGCGTAGGTGTACTGTACGTTAGAAGAAATGCATAAGTGATATTTAGGTCAAGTACAGAATCAGCTAAATGGCGTATGTGATGGCTAGTTGGTTTAAGGTTTAAGGTTTATCACATTATCTTGCTCACTCGTGAGTCTGACAACTGTTTGATTACTCTAAGACGTTGATTAATCTAGTAGGCCCAGAAGGGCCTACAGTAGTGCCCGAGAGGTGAAAACTATAGTTCGTACTTTGACAGTCTAAACTATGCGAAAAATCCCAGAGGCTTCGCTTTGCCGGACCTCCTTTCCCCGTTTTAATGCCTCGTTTTTCTAGTGTTAATTTTCTGATGGATTCTTTTTTCACCAGGTCCAAGAGACGAAACCCGCAGTTCAGACGAGCAGAGTCATTCAGTCTTAAGTGACCGTGACTCTCCAGTCGGAGTCGAGTCTATAGATGGAGCCGACGACTGCTATCAGAAAACAAGAGACTGCCAGGCGGACGAGAACGAGGATGCAACGCATATTTTCGAAGAGCGCTCTGAACCGGACACACCAGAAGTAGGCTCGGCCCGCAAGAAAAAGACCAGAACGGTGTTTAGTCGGAGCCAAGTCTTTCAACTGGAGTCCACGTTCGACATGAAACGATATTTGAGCAGCTCTGAGAGAGCAGGCCTGGCGGCCTCGTTACACCTGACTGAAACTCAAGTGAAAATCTGGTTCCAGAATCGCAGGAATAAGTGGAAAAGACAATTGGCCGCCGACTTGGAGGCCGCAAACATTACGCACACGTCTCAACGGGTTGTTAGGGTTCCAATTTTGTACCATGAGAACGCCACACCGACGTCGGCGTTGAGTTTTAATGTGCCGCAGGTCTCACCACCAATCATAGGGTTCTCCACTTCAGTGAATTATCCCCTCACATCTTTTGCTCACTCCATGAATTTGCTACGGTCGCAGATGACTGGCCTTGTGTAAATGTTGGTTTTTGATAACACAGCGTTCATACACTGTCTAATAACAGATCTATATGTAAATAATATCATGACTGACTTCTAATCGTGCAATAAACTCAGATATCCGCAGAAAACAACGGTGATGTTTGCTGCGTCCAAAGAAATACGTGTAACAGGATTATATACTTCACAAGATAAGTATACGTTGTGTATTATTATTTTTTGTGTGTGTGTGTTATTTACATTTTGTTTGTCAACAATCAGTAGTATCACGCATGAGGAAAATGCCCAGGACAGCTGTGTATATTTCAGGGCTGCACTTTGTGCCAACATTATTTTATTCCGAATCACCGATTTCAAATATGGTCACTTTTTTCACACAATGAATTTATAGGTATGAATAAAACTGATCACAATGAATCTTGTGTGGAGTATTTCTTCCCCTCTTTCTCTGGGGTTCGCCAAGCTCTTGTCGTAGCTTATGGTGTAAACAAAAAACGTTCCTTCACAAATAGAAAAAGTTTAATTTGACACTGCACTCGAAAATTGACATGTAACCTAAAGGTCAAGTCACGACGACCAAGATGTATTTCTGTACAAAAAAAGTACCACAAACGGAACCAAACAGGTATAGGTACCTAAACTTCATTTGCGTAATAATACTTCTAGTGGATCTTCAACGTAGCCTGTTATGTACAGGCCTAGTGTTTTCATATGAACTGGTTAGTGAAATTTATGCTTGAATATGCATTTGCGCATGCTGAAAAAGAATAATGAAGTTCCAGAAAGACTTACAATGCAAAATGTTCGAACTGGAAGCCGGTTGTATTGGTTTTTGCTTTATCCTTGTAAAATTCATATGGTCTTAAATGATTTCAATAGCTTTCCGTATCTGCACATCCAGGCATCTTAATTTTTCACAAGAAATCCAAAACAGATCTAAGTCGTTGGATCGAAACCAATATATATTAATCCAGCAGACAACCGTCCGCCAAATTTTGCTAATCCATTTATTATTAATGTAACAAGCATAACTGCATGTTTTATTGTGCCACGCACTTAAAGGTGTGTGACGCATGTCGCGTGAAGAGAATGGTCTCTAAATCTAATGACAGTAAAGTTCACAGAAAACGGACATGCCAGCGTTGTGATAGTTATTCAGTTACACTGTAAGAAGTACAGAATAAGTATGACAGCATATAACAATTAATATAAACCTCAACTGACGGAGGTAACTCACTGAAATTAATTTAATAATACAACGTAACGAGGAGACGTTCTGTAGTACATTGTTACATCAGACGGCATACAGATATATAACCTAGTGTCTCTCATCAACAGTCTAATTAATTTTAATAATTTGTGCAATGAATACAACTCCTTGCCACATTATTGAGAATGGTGTGTGTTTATGCTTAATTACGTGCGTTTTAGAAGCAGCACGAGTAATCCAACTAGAATAAACTTTTTAGGAAGAATTAATTACGCCGCATAGCGTAGTACACTCTGACGACAAACTAAACATATTAACATAATGTTACCTCGCCTGCAGAAAAGGATTCCGTCAGCAAATGAGTAATTGGCAAGATTGTAAACACACAGCGCAAGTAAAAAGGATGTGGATAAACAGAAATAATGGGAGTATTAACTTAGATCGGCCTGTACACCTGAGACTTCAATACTTCTTTGGGTTTTAATTTTCTATGTATAGAAACATCAACGATATTTTTTAATATTCTTATAATACTTCTCAGTTACATTGTGTTAACATAAAATTGTAAATAAGTCAAACGGCTCCTTGCGATTCATAGTTAAAATGCTAGGAAAAGTAAATTTCAGGCCCTTTAACCGCGACAGTTAACTTGACAGTTAGCGTCAACCAAATATAAGAGGAATAGGTATGACTTGAATATTGGTTTAGAATAAAGATACTTCTGAATGAACTGGTCGACAATCAGCCTAAATAACGACATAAAATTAAACTTTAAAACATTTGTCATGTTAAACATTCATATCGATCAGAAACTAAAACCTAAGGTTTCGTAGGCTATTAAAAAACGCTAAAAGCGAATGACCCATTCTTCTGAACAAATGAATTCTCACTTGAATCATTCTCTTTTGGACATTGTACACTGGTGTTATGGTCACTGTGTTATTCAAATAGGCTACATATACATAAAGCAGATCTTCATAAAATTCATGCTTGGTTGGAGTCAATTGGAAATAAATTACAACCAACTGTGCAAACTCCAACACCGCTGAATAGCCTCACTGTAGTAATGAGTTCAGTAGGTTCGTGTCATTTCCGAGAAAAGCCTTCTTCAAAAGGGCGTTTTTGGTCTGTGAAAAGAACACAAAGCTGCTCAACACTGGACTAACATTTTGAGAAACACAGTTATTTAATAACACGCAAATTACCATGGAAAATTGAGAACAAATGACACCAAGTTGCGAAAGCTTTATTAGAACGAATGCATAGACCAAAACTGAACCACTGGACATGTATTTTGAGCTATTTTCATACATCTTACCGTTCACTGAATTAAAAAGAAACAAATATATAAATAAGTACATACTAATTTTGTATATTAGTTTATGTGCACCAGATGCTTGTAAATGTTTACTCCCACCCTCTTCTGCAATTGGTCCCTGTGGTCTGTGAACCTCCTATCCAGTGGACAACGTGAAATGACGTTCTTCCGGTCCGTAGAGTAGCAGTCGGGACAGAGACATTGGCAGTGCTTGTCGCGGAGCTATGGTGCGCGGAGGTTCAAGAGGCTAGTGTCCTAGAAAACGAAAGAGAGAACTCGACGAAAAGGAATCCTTCAATCTACCGGAGAATATGAGCAAAGAGGACGCGCCATGCCGACCCGCTTCCTTAAAATTTACCATTGACAACATCCTCAACCTCAAGACGAGCGGCAGAGCCTCTGACAGCTGTCAATCAAAGCCAGAGCAGGTCGCGCCTCGCAGCAGGGATGACTACCCCCAGCAACGTCAAGAGCAGAAAGGTCCAAGATCGCCGGATGCCGATAGCAGACTTCACGAAACAGGTAGGTCACTTCCACCATCATGTAGCTGCAGTTTAGAGGGTATTTGGCGACACTGGCTGTATTAGGTTACCTTAAATATACTCCGGTATCGTAACTGTGTATCCTGAAGATAAGGCACTTCAGATCGTTGCTCGTTTCAGACTTATTTATGTGTCCCGTGTATTCGACTTTTCACATCCACACAGAAAGTGACAGAGCCCCAGAAACGCTTGGCTGTCGAGACGACGCACTAAAGATCACCGATTCACGCTGCGAGAGCACAGACAGTTGTGACGACGGAGGCGAACACCACAAAAGCAACGGCAAGAAGACCAAACTGACAACGAAAAAGAAAACGCGCACCATATTTTCAAAAAGACAGATTTTTCAACTGGAGTCTACATTTGACATGAAACGATACCTGAGCAGCGCCGAACGGGCTTGTCTCGCGAACTCGCTTCAGTTAACCGAAACCCAAGTCAAAATCTGGTTCCAGAATCGACGGAATAAATTAAAAAGACAACTCTCCACTGAACTTGACGGACCCAACGCTGAATTTGAGGCTGCTAAGACTGTTCCTCTTCCAACGCTATACAAAGAGAACAATATACTTGGAAGATGCTTGCTTCCGATGCCTCTACCCATTGTGTATCCTGGGAGCAGTGCGCCTTACTTATGTTTTTCCAATGCCAGCAAATACTTCAGCCTTTTCGAAGGGGACGTATGACTGCGAACAGAGCACCATTAAGAGCCACTTTTTTTTCTGTTAGAAACAGCAATCAGCAAAACACATTCTGGTTCAAGCAATTACTATCATTAGCCTATTTTTTTCGATTTATTGAATTGCAGCAAAGCTGTGTAAGCCGAGGTCAAAAGAACCGGCGTTATGTAAAGACCTTACTTTATCACGTTTCTATGCAAATTTGATATTATTTATTATAAGCTGTAACTGTTTTGATATAGACCTGGTAATAATAAAAAAAAATATGTAGGCATAGCTTTTAAGGGTTTACCCCATTTTTCTAAATAGCCTAACAATGACCAGCAACCGGAGAGGTAAATCCTGTCTTTTGGTGACTGAGGCCCAAAAACAAACATACAACGCCATTTTCTTATTGTTTACATATTATTATTATTATTATTATTATTATTATTATTATTATTATTAACACAAAATCGCCAAAGATTATCGTTGCATGCATTTGTACTGTATTGAGTATTACTTTTAATTTAACGAAGTTGAGTATTTAAATGAATGTAATGGGTATATCATTTTCCGTTTAAAGCATGTTTATTATGTTTCTTCCAATTAAAATTTTAGCTTTTAATTCTTTACGTAACTTGACCAAGAAGCATTATTTACACCACTTATCGAGAGTGATATTAAATTTCATATTTTAATCCTGCTTCGCAAGCTATGCTTTTTTCGTGTGTGTTCAGAGTTACTATGGAAATAGCATCAATCGCATTTGAGAACACCGTACACGGAGTTTGTTTTAGAATTAATGCTAAAACTTGGTAATCCTGACTTTTTCTTGGACACTGACACGTGAGTCTTCTTATAACAGAACCGAACAGACTCATGTCGAGGTCGCACCGCCGTTCAACAGGCCTATCCCGTAAAATGGCAGGCCCACAAAACTATCCGTAAAACAAGCGAAATTCCTCTGCGTGTAAGCCTATTATCACAAAAACGTTAATCATATTTTATTATTCCAGGAGAGCGATATTCCTTAGAGGCATACATAGAGCGGATTTATACTCTAGGCTTACTATTTTTCTCGATGTAGCCTACATAACAACACGACGTCCACATTTATTCTGTTCCACAGGCCCCAACAAGTGATGTTTTATATTTAATAAAGTAATATATTAGTGATAACTGAGGGGTCATTTTCTTTTTTTTATTCGATTTGAGATGAGCGCAGGAGAAAGGCCTAGTTGTAATTCAACGACAAAGCCTTGAGCCTACTGAGAAGATAACCAAGCCAATAACAACAACGCGTAGGCTATACGTGCGAGCAACAAACAGGACTCAACGCTTGTGAAATGACAGAGTGAGGCCTACTACTGTACTTTATCTCAATACATATCTTATTTCAGTCTAAGACCTTCGTTTTCAAGTCAGGCCAGTTATTGACCGCTGTCATTCATATTTTGTCTTCTAAATTAATTCTTAAAGAGCACGTTGGGTAGGGCAGATGGACCAATGGACCCATCACCTCATGGGGGACAAGCTACATCTCTCAAGAGAGCACACGCAGCTACCTCCAAACAAAATCCGCTTTGTATTACTACCCACCGACGTATAACAACAGTCCACCCGGTAACGTTTCCACTACACCTCTATCAGGTTACGAACTTGAGGAAACTGCTGCTTAACACTGACTAGCACTTTTACTTTTACTTGTATGCCTACTAGTGCTGACGCGCACTAGACTCATATATGATGTCATATTT
>NC_044505.1:17216052-17226052 GCF_902362185.1 Chanos chanos
TTTGCTCACAAAATGTACAATTGTAGAAGGAATAAGGGGGTTTATATGCACTGCAACGCCCACTGTAACTTCCCTCTCTCTTTTGAAGTTTGCAACGGACTGTTCTTAATGAAACCGTCAGTTCGTGTCCTGGACTGGTAGCTGCAGTCGGTGAATTCAGAGTCGCGCGTCTGTTTCGCCTGACATCTTGAACCTACGCACGTACATCATTGGACGAGAAGCACGCGCTTTCGACCGTAGCTGATTCTTGTTAACGATGTCCGTCCCTCGGACCTCCGTGTCGAGGTTCTCTCAGCTCCTCCTCCGCAAGAATAAACGTCAACAAATCGAGCGGTCTTTGTCATCGAAGCTCCAGCCAAACGAGCTCTGAGTATCACTCCTCTCTCAAAGTCAGAGAGATCTTTTCCCCTTACCATGATAAGCAACACGATGGAAGACTCAGGCGTGCTCAGCATTTATATAGATGAACCCGAATATAACTGGATAGCGATTGTCTCAGGAACCACAGATGGTCACCGCTTGATTTCAAATTTCTCCGTAACCGTCGTTTACTCTGGTGTTTCCGCAGTTTTACCTGCGCGAAACTTTCCCTGAAATTGTCACTGCGAATTTTTCTTAACAAACTGCATTTCTTTTAGGATCTTTGAAAGTCCAAATAACTGAACCTTGACTCCACTCATGAAAGAAACTTTCAGTCAACCCCCCCCCCCCCACCCCAAAAAAAAACCCCTAATGTAAACGTCAAATACATTTAAATTGTTTTACAGTATCAAAAAATTGTTTACTGTAGTTTAAGTACTAAGCAATATGTACTACACATGAATCGCATACAACACGGCACGCAGATGTAGTAGTAAGAAAAACACTGATGCTCTGTGCATTCACATATTGAGGAAACATAATAGTGTCCCATTTGGCCGTTGGACTGTCAATCATCTCCGTTGGCCGCTGGCCCAGTTTCAGAGGCATTCTGATAGGACGAGAGCTTATCCCCTCTCATCAGCAGTCATTAGGGTGCCGCTGACAGACAAATGGGGCAACGCTGTGCAGAACAACATGAGTTATGTCCACCGCTGATCAAATGCCTGCATCAGACAGACTAGAGGGAGACTACTCTCTGGAGGGAGGCTCCTCTCGGGCCAGTAATAGGTACAGGACCAAACTGACTAGACAGAGACTGCTATTATACTGGCTTGTTTAAGTCTGTCTGTTGGTTGCTGTTGCTGACAGCGAAACACAACATCAAACAGAACCCGGATAGTGAGTTCTCTGGAACCGTTGATAACTTTACCATCAGATAGAACAGGCTGCAATTGCTTTAGGTCCTGAGATGATTGTGGAGCCAAACAGATATTTCTCTTCTTGTTTCTGTGGGTCACTGCTGTCCAGAGAGAGAGAGAGAGAGAGATCTTGAGTACTTGGTATTCAACTTCACTGAAGTTCCAGATAAATTTACTCATGTCTGCTTGGTGACTGGTCCTCATCACCTTAAATGGCCTCTTCAGGATCCTGCCAGGAGGACCAAAATGGGCACTGCTTCAGAACCGGCGCAAGTGCAGTTTCAGACAGAAAAGAACATTCTAGAATAATAGCCGTGTGTCAGGAGCTGAGTCCTTTAGTGGGACGGTGCAAACGTGACCGCGGTGAATGAGCATTCTCACTGGCCGCTTGGGTGTGTGAAACCAGAGATGAAACGATGATGAATAAGAAACAAGAGCCAAACGATTAAAAAAAAAAAAAAAAAAATCCAGGATTAACACATAAACATCTCACGAGAGAATTATCCTGGAATGTATTGCAGAATATTGAGCTATCGCAACGAAATGGACAATTGTGAGACTGAGATATGAAATGTCCTCCCAGGCTAAATTCACTGAAGGAGTAAATGTGATTGAGATAGACGAGGACAGTTTTTGCCGTAACTAGTCCAACGCAGCGAGAGCCACTTTCCGATTTGTCACAACATTGCCAGCAGTATGAGTGTATGCCACAAGACATAGAATAAACTAACTGCTGAGACAAGCCCTATAGAAATATCCTGATACCATGCGACCCTAAGCGTTTGAACCGTCTTTTGAATGAAAAGCAGAACCCAGAGAGATAAAGAACAGCGACATAAGGACGCTGACATATGTCACCTCTTGACTTGACAGGAGCCTGGCTTTGGAATTTCAGAGTTTGAAAAATAGGACGGGAACAGTGACATCATAGAGAAAAACGGAACTTTGAGTCGATAGAATGTTCGCTTTCACCCAAAGTGTAAACAGAATCCCCAGCATTCT
This sequence comes from Chanos chanos, assembly GCF_902362185.1. Classification (NCBI taxonomy): domain Eukaryota; kingdom Metazoa; phylum Chordata; class Actinopteri; order Gonorynchiformes; family Chanidae; genus Chanos; species Chanos chanos. The sequence continues at coordinate 17,218,335 of NC_044505.1, forward strand.
GAACAGTTCCGTTAGAACCTCAGAGTGTATCCTTTCCTTTTCGATATTGTTCTCCTAGACGGGGACAGCAAACAGGGTCTACAGGTCTGAGTGGACTGCGAATTTGAGGTGAGGAAGGGTCAAGCTTTAAAGTGTGTTTGTGTCTATGTGTGTGTGTGTGAGAGAGAGAGAGGGTCAGGACCCTGCCCTTGGGGCAGGTGTGCTAATGACTCAGGCAAAAGGCCCCAGATGTTGGGAAGTGCTGTGCTCTTAGTGAGAAGAGGGAAAAACAAAATAATCCTTCGGGACAAAACTGACAAGATACGCTTCAACTGTCAGTGCCTTACATTTCAGGACGCTTTTCGCTGATAACGCCAGATTTTATGAATGCAACTAGGATTACACAGGTATGTGTTTTGTGTATATGTCCCATGTCCAGCAGTTAGTACTTGTATGATTGTATCTTAGTACTTGTATGACTGTATCTTAGTACTTGTATGATTGTACATTATGATATTACAGTATTACTTACAGCCTCAGTTAGCACTGGAGGTAGGTGGCACTGAATTTGATTTTTACAGTGCACATTTTTAAATGAACGAGCTATTGCGCGTTAGTGATTTCATTCAACAGTATCCAAAAAAAATGCGTGTGTGTGTGTGTGTGCGCGCGTGTCCGTGCACGCGTGCTTGTGTGTGTGTGTGCGTGTGTGTGTGTGTGTGAAGTCCCCAGAGTGCCTGAGATTCCTTTGGGACGCTTGCAACGAGAACTCCATGACACAGCGCATTACAACATAAACAACATCCTATTTGTTAGGACGAGAAAAGGGAGAAGAGTCCGGGGCGTTTCAGTATCCCCTGAAGAGTTTCAGATGCCTTATCGACCCGCTAATTTAGTCGACTTCAGTGGCCAGGGCAATGCGCAGTGCTTAAGGAAATTGAATGGGGGTTAAGGGACAACTAGGACCCTTTAGCAAAAGGAAAAAAAAAAACGGAGAACAGAGAGATGGGGGAGAAAAGTGTGTAAGATGAAATGGATGAAGAGTAGACGTGAGAGAGAGGGGAGGGGGAAGGGGGGAGCAAAAAGTGAGAGAGAGAGAGGAGAGAGAGAGAGAGAGGGAGAGAGAGAGAGAAGAGAGAGAGAGAGAGAGAGAGAGAAAGAGAAAGAGAGAGAGTGAGAGAGAGAGGGAGAGATGGAGAGAGAGAGAGAGAGAGAGGGAGAGAGAGAGAGAGAGACAGAGAGAGGGAGAGAAAGAGAGAGAGGGAGAGGGAGAGAGCACACTGACCAAAGGAAGTTCTAGTGACAGATATATTTGTTTAGTTCTGGCAGACCTGTCAAAAACAACACAACATCATCCACGCATGTCAACCATCTGATATTCCACAGTGTTTACAATCAGTTTGGCCGTTTTCTTGGCTTTTTAAGAATCAAAGGACAAAACACTATTATGTATAGAATATATATAACAGAGAGAGAGAGATAGAGAGAGAGAGACAAACACACTTACACAGACACAGACACGTACAAATCTTAACATAAGCAGAGACTTAAAAATGCTGCCCCTTTTCACGTGTATACAAAAGAGTCGGAATTCAAGTTAAATGCAGGAATAACTGCAGAGTGCCACCATCTCAACTGCTGTGGTCCATTCACAACAGTGAGCAAAGCTCAGATAAGCCCAGTGCTCATGCCTCACGGCCAGGCGGCCTGACGGGAAGGCCTGGCCTCTCCAGACCTGCCTGCCTGCCTGCCTGCCTGCTGCTCTCTTAAAACAGAGTGACAGAAAAGACAAAATCAATGTCACACACACAGAGGAACGGAAACCTGAGACTAATGGGTGGTGAATTAAAGTGACTGCGCACAGAACAGTGTGCGTGCTTGTGTGTGTGTGTGTGTGTGTGTGTGTGTGTGTGTGTGTGTATGTGAGAGAGAGAGAGAGAGGGAGACAGAGGCAGAGTGAGGGAGAGAGGGATAGCAAAAGAGAGACAGAGAGAGAGAGAGAGAGACAGCGAGTGAGAGAGAAATGATGGGAGAGAGATGAGGTGGAGAAAAGGGATTAAAATCGTCTCATCAAAACAGAACATGCCACTTCAAGAGAAGAAATGAAAAAGGCTTATAGAAGACTAATGAAAGAGAGAAAGAAAGACAGACAGACAGAAAGAAAAGAATTAAAAAAAAAGAAAAAGGGGGGGGGGAGGCTTTTATCCTTGTTAATGGAAGTCTATTGACTAGATGGTGTGAAAGCATTTTGAATATTATACGTCACCCCTAGTGGCACCCAGATTCTCTAGAGTTATAGATTTGAATTGCTACCCTGCCTTGGTGCTCTCTCTCTCTCTCTCTCTCTCTTGCTCTCTCTCTCCCTCTCCTAATTTACCCCCTCCCCCCCCCACACACTCTAATTGATCAATAACATGGTTTTAGTAGCTCATTAATGGCACATTAACACAACATGAGTATGGTGTGATGAGACACTAAGGATCTAAAAGAGCGTTTTTAATTGATAAACAAGGACGGAGACCATCAAGTGCTTCCTACAGCAACACGCACCTCAGTCAAATTCCAGCTTTATTAGCACTTTGTTCAAGTGTCTCTTTGCAATTAAAAAAAGATGTTAAAACAACTAAACGCAGAAGCACCGTTTTAATTCTGTGACACTCAAGAATATCTTTTAGAGGGTGCTGCAATGGAAGAGGAGTTAAGAACAACCCAAAACACACACACACACACTTACACTCACTCACTCACACACACACACACTTACACACACACACACACACACTTACACTCACTCACACACACTTACACTCACTCACTCACTCACACACACACACACACACACACTTACACTCACTCACACACACACACACACACACACACACACTTACACACATACACACACACACACATACACTCACACACACACACACACAGACACTTACACTCACTCTCTCTCTCTCTCACACACACACACACACACACTTACTACAGCATCAAACACTGAACAATGGTAATGTGGTGCGTCAGGGAGAATGTGATTACGATTTCATTTGTGTAACAGGTTCCTGCCAGGGCAGAATCACGCCGAACTGTGTGTAAAACAGACTGAACTGTGAGTAAAATCCAATACAGGCAAATCTAAAAATGGCAGATGATTTTTGCGGCCAGTGTCAACAACCCTATGACCACATCACGTTGCACAACACATTTTTTTGGGTTAAAAAAAAAAAGCCCTTTAACACAATCCAGAGGAAGTTAAAAAAAAAAAATTCTGATCAAAAACATTTTTTCCTTATATGGCAGGGAATAAGGACAGAACTGGTTTTGTACATAATCCTAAAAAAACATATTTCAACCAATGATCTTCTTCACGGCCCGAGATCCTGTTACCGGCTGTGAGAGGCGAGAATGGTTGGACTGTGATTGATTATTGGTAACACAGAGGTTGTTTCCAAAAACGGAAGGTTAGGTGTCTCTCTAGATTACCTTAACAAACATCTAGAGTATCATATTACACTCAGAAGTCGTTCCCAAAGAACTGGAAATTGATTTGTAATAGATGCTGCAGTAACCATGATTCAGCCAAATAAATAAATAAATAAATAAATAATCTGACAGGACTTTCCCAAACAAGCCACTGAAGATGGTCCAAGAGAACACACACTCAAGTATATGGAGAGCAAATATGAATTATATAACTGCTTCTCTCTCTTTTTTTTTTTTTTTCCTTTTGGCCACAGTAGAAAAACAAGGCAAAATAATTTTGTCATTTTAGCACACATACACACACACACACACACACATCCAAATCATCCACAAAACATCATACACGCACACACAAATCAAGGGCTTGCATATTTACACGAAAGCGTGTGCGCGCACACCCACACACACACACACACAGAAACAGAGAGAGAGAGAGAGAGAGAGCTGTGGGATTTTCATAGTGAGCTTGACTATCCTCTGCTTGTACTACAGTGAGCATTGATGCAGAAAGGATGACCAAAGCATATGTGCATGTTGCTACGGTGACCTAAATGCTGCAGCTATGACAGGCTGCAGAAAGAGGCCCCAGAGACAGCAAAGCACAACACATGGGCCCTATTTCCAGCTCTCGACGCCTGATCTGAAATCAGTGACCCTTCGTACTGTAGCATTTAGAAAGAATGTGTTTACTGATGGACTGATCCACATACAGTGCCCTCACTCATAAATCAGGGGTTAGAACTCAGGGGAAACATTAGACACACACACACACACACACACACACACACAGAGCAAGATGCAATTATATCAATTATATTACACTAATTTCCTGTGTCTCTGTTTATCTCCGATGTTCTAGAAGGGAAACGTATTAGAGAAAAACAGACCCGCAGCAGCTGTCGACGCGCGAGTAACATTAGAAAAATGAGAGTACAAATATTGATTAAAAGATAAAGAAACACAAACAGATTAAGGCAACAAGTTATTTGTTAAGTCATCTACGAGTGTTTACATATCCACAGACAACGCAACTCATGAAGGATGTAGTTTCTGGAAGACCTGAGTGTATAATAAGTAATTATTTAGTCTCCGCATTTCCAGCATTTAACCCGTCAAAGTGGTTTAAGTAAGTTCCTGATCCTGCAGACCATAATAACAGTCTGAGTGTGATGTTTCCATGGTAACCTACTCATACACAACCCGGGCAACCCCTCTCCGTCCCAGTTCTAAAGCGAAAGGTGATGCTAACACCGCGGCATTCCACAGCCCGGACAATTACACGAGCACTTCCGACCAATTAGATCCAATGAAAAATTGATGTACGAACATTTTTTGGCATTCACCATCAAATTCCAAGGCGCCGTGTGCTCTGAGGTTTAAGAAAATCTAGCGATACACCCTTGGCAGAGAACTTGCCCTCCTTCCACACGCTTAAAGGTTGCATACTGAGACCTTGGCCATTAAATCCATATTTAATTTTAAAAAGTAGAAGTCAATAACCGGAAACAGGCATAAGAAGAATTTAGTTCGTCGTGTCAATGAGACTTTTTTTATTTGAAAATATCTAACAGTAAGAACACTTGCATAAGATTGTACAATTCCCACGTCTTCATAATCGCCTCTGATCTAACCTTTGACATGAAACTCGTTTTACACTTCGAACAATTAGTTCAAATCAAATTGACTTGAGTGGGGCTGGGGGAGGGGGGGGGGCTCCTACGCTAAACCTAGACTTGAGTATCTATCAACGACTGTTACTGTGACCAGACGTCCTCCACATGCACTACGCAACATCGCAGCTCTGTGTCAACAGCCCCTAAGCCCTCTGCTTCAGATAGTCGTGGATACGAGTTCACAGCATTGCACTTTATTTTTATCGGGTTCCGCACTTCTCGCTGTCAATTCCAATCAAACGTACCCCGAAGCTTTTTTCTTTCACATGGTTTGTTCTGCTGCTAGCATAGTGTGTATGTGTGTGTGTGTGCGCGCGCGTGTGTGTGGTGGTGGTGGTGGTGGGGAGGGAAGGGGGGAGGGAGGTTTTTTAAGTGCCCTGTAATAGCAGTGTACTAATCGCGGGGCCTTCGATTTGCCGAGGGGGAAAAAAATAAATAAATAAAATAAATAAATAAAAGCTTGTGTCCACGCGGCTCAGTAGCTTTTCAGCGAAGCTGTGTTCCATAATGAATATAGATTGAATGCTGAAATATTTATTCGGCGCGCGGAGAAGTGGTCTGCTAAATGGTGCTACTCTGAGTGAGGAGTTTAGACTAAATCTTGTCTCTCGGGACCAAATACTTCAGGTTCTAGAGTTCTTGTGACGTTATCAAAGTGCCACGGTGTATCTGAGCATGCTGTTCTTTCTGAAGATAAAAATAAACATGGTTATAAACTCTTGTTTGTCAGTTTCGCAAAGTAATGCTCTCGTGCGAGATTCACTGGCGTATAGCGGCGGCGGCGAAGCTTATATTCATTTATCTTTATGGTGTTGCGAATACAACTTTCAGTAACTTCAACGATTTTTGCGCCATGTTCCGGCAAGAATGTACAAGACAGATTCTCTCTGTTTTTATTCAACTCGGTCCCTCTTTCCCGGTTTATTACGGGAAACCGCCCTTTTCACTCTCGCGAAATCACCTACTCCCTTTGTGAGAACAAATACCGTAGATACCATAAGTTCACTGTTAGACAGGCACCTATAGGCTGACCCGTATTTCATTCTGTTTTAATAAGGCCAAGATTTGATTTCGTTTCTACCACATTTGGCTTTAACCCAAAAGGACGATACACAACATAATAGCCTATATAAATTTACACCGCGCCGATAACAGCGCGATATTGTCCACTGTGGAATGTAACCGAAAGGCGGGATAAAAATGGAGAAAGGCTACAGCAGCGAAGAGAGTATTTACACCCTCAGGGCAGGCATAAGCATTAGGTTAATGAGCATTTGATTGTGGGTCAGTTGGTATGTGTCTGATGAAGAGAAGTGAATACAGCAGGCGGAGGTGCAGGCTAAGAACAGGGCTCAGATCAGGAGCGCGGAGGCTCTGTAGCATGTTTAGTCTGACTTCATTACTGCAAAGCTGTTTTAGTCATGGAGTCTGGACTCAATATCACGCCAATAGGGTCTTCTTATGGTTCTACTCAAAGCAGTACTCTCTCTGTGTTTAAGTCTGTGAAACAGACTGTGTGTGTATGCGTGTGTGTGTGTGGGTGTGTGTGGCTGTGTGTGTGACTGTCTGTGGCCATATGTGTGAGGGAAGAAAGAAAGAAAGAAAGAAAGTAAGAGAGAAAGAAAGAAAGAAAGAAAAGAGGGAAGAGAGAGGGTGCAAAAAAGAGAGAGAATAGAGCAAGATAGATGGAGAGAGACAAATACAGAGAGAGGGAGAGAGAGAGAGAGACACACATACACACACACACACACAGACAGAGAGAGAGAGAGAGAGAGGGAGAGAGACAGAGACAGGCAGAGAGAGAGAGAGAGAGACAGAGAGAGAGAGAGAGAGAGAGAGAGAGAGAGAGAGGCAGAGAGAGAGCGAGAGAGAGAGAGAGAGTAGCAGTGCATATGTGTTTGTGTTTTGGGATTTTCGGGGCACCGGATCTTGAAAGTGCAGCCTTTCAATAAGACTAACAACATCAGGAAAATATTTATCGTGGACTCAGGATGCTTTTAGCTATGCATTATTCATAACAATCAATTTGCTAAAATCTACAATAGAGATTAGGGATTTCCCTGTGTGTTTTTCTTCTTCTAACTATAGAGCCATAAGTAACACGTTCTTCCCCTACGCGGCTGAATCTTTAATGCTCACCATTACTGTCAGCACACTACCGACATGTCCTTAAACACCTTCTGAGATTCAACACAAACCACACCACCTTTATGTGAGTAAAACACTGCCTGCTAGTGTGTGTGTGTGTGTGTGTGCGTGTGTGTGTGAGAGAGACAGAGAAAGAGTGAGTGTGTGTCTGTGAGAGAGAGAGAGAGAGAGAGAGAGAGTGTGTGTGTGTGTGTGTGTGTGTGTGTGAGAGAGAGAGAGAGAGTGTGTGTGTGTGTGTGTGTGTGAGAGAGAGAGAAAGAGTGAGTGTGTGTCTGTGAGAGAGAGAGAAAGAGTGTGTGTGTGTGTGCGTGTATGATGTTTTGTGGATGATTTGGATGTGTGTGTGTGTGTGTGTGTGTGTGTGAGAGAGAGAGAGAGTGTGTGTGTGTGTGTGTTTCTCTGTGTGTTATTCGTTGCAGGCAGTACAAGAAA
>NC_044505.1:17231052-17276052 GCF_902362185.1 Chanos chanos
GTTTGGTCCCGCTTGGCCACCTTGTTTATCTTTTAGATTTTCATAGCCCTACTCCTATCCTCACACTCTGTATACCGTATACTTATATTTATATATTTATTGACCTATTTTTATTTTAAATGTTGCTTTACTGCGGGCTTTTCTTCTCGATCTTATTACTGTTATTACCTGAACCGGGACCTGAGTACCTCTTTTGGTTCCCCTGCGTGTACAACGTGTTCTGGATTGACGATAAAAACGTCCTTGCCCTTATCCTGTTTCCACTCCAAGGGTGAACAAACTTTATTAAAACGATAGGCAAATGTTATTTGTTTCTTTTATATGACATAGATTTACATAATTGTCTTTTTTTTTAATTTGTAACTTGTGTTGAGAGGTCAGTGCGGCTCTGGTATTTGACGTGTTACCGGGGTTTCCGGTACAATGCAAGGTTCTTATCAACACGTTCTTCAACTTTAATTCGATTTATTATTTAATCTTATATACTTGAGGAATTTTCAGGTAGTTTGATAAAAAAAAAAAAAAATCTGCCCTCACCAAGTATTTTTATGTGAAAAATGTGAAAATAATTATCATTACCACATCATGTCATATTAGTACACGTGTCCCTAATATATTAAGTTAATATTTCATGACAAAACAAAACGCATATGCATTATCATAACGCAAATTAAGACACTCAGGAACTCTAGTCATTAATATTTTGTGGACCAAGTGGCTTGACCAAATACTTTGTCTCCTAATGCATGAACAAAAACATCCCACTGATACGTCAAAATAAATATATAAACCACCGAAACATAACTTCTCTGAATGTTTAACACGCTCCTCTCCAGTTGGAAGGACTACTTGGACCCGTACTGGAGGGCTAGCCCGTGAAACCTCTCTCTCGTTTTGTCTGTGTTCGTATGTGCGCGGTTAGATAGAGATAAGATGCTTACCTGGCTTCTCTGCGGTCATCTGTCAGCACGTAGTGCCGGGACTCGCTCTGCTAAAACTCAGGTCGCTGACATCTGTCACTCAGACATGAGTCAGAAGCCCTTGACGGGCCCTTGATTAAATTCTGTTACTAACACAGGGAATTGTTTGGTCAATCTGGATACAGCTCAGTTTAAAAGCTTTCTAAGTCATGCCCGAACAGTTTTATAGTGGAAAGAAGACCATTTGTTTTATAGTTAGGAATTTTTTTTTTCCCCACATTGCTTTTGGTGCATTCCGTCCACTTACAAAGAGTTCTAAATAATCTGCAAAGAAAAAAAAAAAAAGAACAAACTTTAACTTGTCTGTGAAATGACGTCGCAGCATACCACTGCGAATCTCAACAAAATCCACCGAAACAGTTTATTCAACATAATTCAAGTTCAAAAAGTGAACTCAGTATGTCACAAACAACCAGATTTCAAACATTTACCGACTCACTTGAAATGAAACGACAAGAAGTATTTTTAACCACAACGAGCAGCTAGCGGTCCATCAGAAATAAAAAGAAAATTTCACACTCATTCAATTAGATTAGGAACAGAAATAATAACCCTCATCCTCCGAACCCATAAACGGCAACAGCACGGTTTCAAAGGCCAGCTTCTTCCCCAGCGGTCGCCGTGGAAGCAGGGAGTGATCTGGTCAAAACATTTCGGGGACCCCATCCAGCGATTACTCAGGTATTTCTCCATCGGACGTGTTGAGGGATAAGGCCAACGTAATCGGCCCGTCGTGCCGAAGGTCCCTCAAAACCAGGAGAGGCGACAGGACACATATGCAATGCTCTCTCCCACAGCAAAAAACGATACAATTACAGAGCCAGTGACTCACAGCAAAGCAAAAAAAAAAAAAAAAAAAAAACCCCTAACAAGCACCCCTACTATTAAAACCACTCCACACTGATTTTTTTTTTTTTTTTTTTTCAAATGACAAGTTTCTGTTTGGTGAAGAACAAACGAATTGTTTTTAAGCATCAATAGCCTCTAATAATTGATGGATTTTTTTTTTTTTTCTGTGTAGTTATGGAAAATCATCAGTAAGTTTTTTTTTTTTTCTTTGTACAGGCACAATGGAGAGGGAGGGTGTAAATTTTAAACATATGAGTTTTTTTCCGAAAATGAGCACGCACTTCGAAGTGGAAGAAAAAAAAAGAAAGAAAAAAGAAAAAAAAAAAGATCCCTCACGTGTAAGTGCCTCTTTATAAGATTGCTTTTTGAAACTTAAAGCTGACGTATTCCCAGAAGCAAAAGATCTGCAAAACTCCAGATCATACCATAAAAGACATATTCCAAGACCTTTAGTTTATACCAGCGATGGATTTCAGGGGAACATCAACACTCTGAAACCAAATCGTAGGCCCGGGGGCCAAAATGGTTGGTAAACAGAAGTGGGGGTGGGTTGGGGGGGGTGGACAGAGAGAAAGAATGAGAGAAGGAGTAAAAGAAGAAAGAAAGAGAAAGGTATACCGGTTACAGGTAACATTTACAAATTGAACGCATGATCAAAGAGGAAGACGATGACGGGGGTGTGTGTGTTGGGGGGGGGGGGGGTGGGTTGCGCTGAGTCTAGACAGCTTAGGTGTTGGAGCGTGAATGTTATTCATTAAGACTTCCTCCCCTACTTACTCTCTCTCTCCCTCTCTCCCTCTCTCTCTCTCTGCTCCTCCTCATGCCAATCTGTGACTGATTTGAGCGTCTCGTGCCCGCGGAGACAGTCGCTAGGGGATACACGAGACCTTGCGAGGGCTCAGCTCCGTTTTCGGGGCGAGCCCGGAGGAGCGAGCGAGGGGCGAATCGCGTTTACCTTAAACGGAGACGTCGTCTCACCTCGACGGAGAGAGAGGGAGAGAGAGAGAGAGAGAGAGAGAGAGTGGCAAAATCCACACCGTCGCAAAACCGACCGCGCTAACGTTAGCGTGCATGAGGCGTAAAATGTCTCTCTTTCTCCCGACCCTGTTTAACGTATCGTTACTAAAAGAAAAAAGTAATCATTCACATTTATTTAAATAGGTGGAAAAACAAATGATATTGATCTACGCTGAGCAATCGAATTCGAGAAGAAATCAACAAGCTTGAGCATGTATTTGTATGTTGTCCAGCTAAACATAGTCTTCAGATGGACCACAAAGCAGCATTTTTCCCATTCCCATGTTTGAAATGCTGGCATCGTATACTTGGCATGAATCCTAGTGTAGCTGAACTAAATGAACCTGCTATTGTTTATTGTGTGGGGTTTTTTTTTTTTGCATCTGGTCGCTAGGAAACTCTCAGTCTATCTTAGATGCTGAGTGTGAGTTTATCCCCCCAAACTGGAAAACACGTGTCTTAAATACAAGACAAAAAGAGAGCAAGAAGTTCTGCATGAACTCAAAATCTGCGGACCAGATTTTCACTTCACCCAAATCATATCAATATACCTTTGTGTGTTTATTGTTCCTCATATTCTTTTGGTTTCTGTGAACAGAAATATGACTAAACGCACTAAATTAATACCAAAATAAAAACAAAAAAACAAAAAACAAAATTCTGGACCGAAAACAAGACCCTTTCCACAAAACTAGCCCAGAAACAACAACAACAACAACAACAACAACAACAACAACAACAAAACGTACACGTCGGAGGTCACCGTTGGCGGTATTGGAGTGCTGCTGCTGCCCCCCCCATCACCTCCCAAATGAATATGAAACGCTAAAGTGACCACTGGTTGGCCCGCGTAAGTGCTCCCTGCTCCCCCAGGACAACTGGCTTCAAAGTGGAGCGACTTCCTGTTCTGCACCCTCTGCTCCTGACCACCCCAAGCAGAGGGGCGACGAGGGTGTTTGGGAGGGGGGGGGGGGGGGGGGGTTGATTTTGGCCCGAAGTGATTATTAGGTCTAATTGCTGAACGGACTGGGAGCTCTTTGAAGGTCCTGAGACTGTCCCAGAGCCTTTAACACTGATAAATGCAAGGACTTCTTTGAGTTGTCACGGGCAATAGAGGCGGGTTCATATTCACAAAACAGATACACTTTCCCCCGGATACAGGGAACAGGACGCTTTAAATAAGGCTTTGAATATGCGGAAGGAAAGAGTGCCAATCATTAATGGGTACATATGGGTTTATTTGTTTTTTCTACATTTGAAATGCTTTGTACATCTACGTTATTATGAATAGCTCTAATGCGGAGAAAGAGATTGTTGTAGCGTATATATGTGACATGAGGTGAGGCCCATTGGAAAAACTGTAAACTTTTTATAGGTTATTAAAGATGACACTACGAATCTGTATTTTAAAAAAAAAAGTAGTTTCTGCCTAAAAAGTCATATTAAATATGACAACAAATATAAATAATTAGAAAAAAACAAAAAACAAACAAACAAACAAAAAGCACCTCACAGACTGATATGAAACATATTCCTTGTTTGGGTGCAATTTGCCCCCACATTAAATAAATTAGGCAGGGAAAAAAAAAAACAGCCTCCTGACACCCCCCCCCCCCCCCCCCTTCCGTTTGATCTTAACGACGCAAAATTGATTCAAGGTGATGAATTTGTAATAGGTTATGATTGATTAGGCCGAGTCTGAAGGAAAAGAGAGCGTCGCTTTTCCAAACTCACTCTCGTAAGCAAACAGATGTCCCCGTTCCAAACTATTATCATCTCTGCCGTCTCTAAAGATGATAATTTGGAGGTTTGGAGGCGGGGGGGGGGGGGTAAAAAAAAAAAAAAAAGAAAAATGATAATCAACCAGGGGGATGTCTAACGTCTATCGAAACAGATGGCTCTTCGTGAGGTGAGTGTTCAAAGGAGAAACCGGTGCGAGGGGGGGCGGAGGGCAAAAGAGCCAAAATGGCTGCCAGTTGCTCGAGGCAATGTCGGGAGTGAAGGACAAAGGGCAGATACTGTGTTACATGATTAAGGAAGTGAATGAGGAGAGTAATGAGCGAGAGAGGTTCCCAGCATTTGCCCTGTGCGGGAGGGTTCCGCACGGTGGACCGAAAACCAGAAACATGTGGAGGGGGACGTAGAAAAGGTTTCAAAGCCCCCCACCCCCACCCCCGCCTCCTCCTCTCGTCCCCCTGCCCCCCCTCCCCCTCCCAATCCGAGCATCGCTAACACTTCTGAGGTCTCGCCGTGTTTGGTCGGCTCTGCGTAAAATCATAAACACGTTTGCCGGGACGTCCCGCGGGTCACAGTCGTAACCATGGATAGACTTAATCATTGCGCCTCTAGCCAAACGGGGCTGTATCAAACTCCATTAAAAGTCCAATAACACGACTGAGTTAAGGTGTTAACACGTTAGCTCCTCCGGCTCATGTGAACTCCCAGAGCGATAGAATATCACATTTGTATTGTTTTGATTCCGTGCAGCGCTTAAAAATGAAAGAAAGACGAAAAAGAAAAGAAAAGGAAAAAAAAAAGACGGAAAGAAAGTAACAGCCGAGGCCCTGTGATGTTTTTAAATTGTTCTCGTTTTTTTTCTTTAAAGTGGATACAGTTACAGAATTTGCTTTTTTTGCTTTTCAAAAAAAAAGTCCAGAAGTTACAGAATTATCTGTCATTTAAAAACAGAACAAAAAAAAAACCCAAAACAAACAAACAAAAAAAAAATTACAGGATTACGCAGATGATAGTCTTGTCTCTTTTTCAATTAGTTTGTAAAAATAAACAAATAAATAAATATCTGGAAGCAGTGAAGCCATTAGTCTGTACAGCCCCGCAAACATAATTATACCAGGTAGCCTCATGATAACACTTATTTTCATTAACTCAAACAATGATATCATAGCAACAGGCTGATTAGCCTCTGAGCTAACAGCTGTGCGCGACAGTCACCTCCTAATTTCATCCGAGAGAAGAGAGGATGTGAGTCAAACATCAATTTTGAACTTAACGTCAATTTCGATCTAATCAGTTTCAGCAAACACCTAAACATCGCTTTTTAAAACCTTGTCCCTTACGTACGTTTCACTAAGCACAGAGCCTCTTAGCGTGATTCTAAGAGGCGGAAATTTTCCCGAGGTTCGTATGCGCATTTATTACAGACCTCTCTTCAGTCTTTCAGCAATTACTTACAAATGCGATATGACCATATAAAAGACAACCTCTTAACCTTTTAAATATTTAATCCGAATTATCACAGACACACATGGTCGGTCTCTTGTGTCGTTCTCAGAGTTTAAGAGGTTATTTGGTGGAATGTGAGTATTTAATTCACTCAAACGTCTGCATTAAAAATACATGCGGCCCTAGCAGGTGCCTCTGTCCTCCAGTGATGGCTTTTAACGTAGCGAAGAGTAGTAACGAGCGAGACTTTTAAGTGGCGTTGCAGGGTTTTGTTTTTTGTTTTTTTTTTGGTAATTATTTATTTAGAGTAACTTTAGTTCTTACACTGATGGTAGGTTTGTTTTGTACATCTGGGTCTTGTTTAGTCCAAATGAAATCACACTTTCTCTTGCCTGTCAAATGAATGGGCCCGCTTTATATTTACTGGAGGTAAGGAGTGCATAGTTGAAGATACACAGGTTCAAATTTAGCTTCAGTAGAGCCATTTACAACTACTGTGTTAGTACGGAAAGATGCGCAGAACTTAAGTGTTAGGCATTTTCAGTTAGTGTAATTATCTGTTCATCAGTACAGAACATGGGAATACATTGAAACAACACCTGCTGAGCCAAAAAACTATAAATAACCCATCTCCTCTCACCACACACACACACGCACACACACACACTCACACGCACGCACACACACACACACACAAATGCACACGCATGCGCACACACACACACACACACACACACATTCACACAGTGAATTTAAAACAGCAACAAGGTGAAATCACTATTTTGACCTCTAATTAGTCCCGAGGTGCAATTTAAACATTAATCACACAATATCCTGGTTAAGCAGTTAAAACACATTAAAGATATGATCTTTGCCTACACTTCAGGTCAAATAATGTGAATTTGACTTTTTCTTTCTTTTTTTTTTCTATTCATGTGCATTAGTAGCGAGCATATGGGAGCATACAATGTTTTTACATTAGCAACCACTTGGTATGAGTTACGCCCTAAATAAACTCACTAAATAAAAAATTACCTCAATCTGATATGCTTTCACTCACTACACCTTTTCTCATCCACCCTGGGTTGCCATGGGAACAGCCAATTGCATATCATATGCATGCCTGGGCATCAGCAGGCTTGGAGCGTTAACACAGTGATGTGTTCTACTTAAAATGATAATTTTACATATTTAATGGGAGTGGCTGGTTTCCATAGAAGTGCATGTTGAGGGAAGAGAGAAAGAGAGAGAGAGAGAGAGAGAGAGAGAGAGAGAGAGAGAGAGAGAAAGCACAGAAGAGAGGGAAAGAGAGACACGCAGCACTTGACAGAGTCTACAGGAATCCTGTGCTACCACGGCTGGAATTAAGAAACTCTTTGACCTGAAGTTGTAAAATTCATTTAATCGTTTTTACTCTCACTCCTCCTCTTATCTCTCTCTCTCTCTCTCTCTCTCTCTCTCTCTTTCTCTGCCTTCTTCACAGGGACTGGAATTCATCCCATCCACCCAAACACCACCACAACCAGTTTCATAGAGCCATGTCAATAGATCCTGGACCTCACTTAATGACAGTTCCTTCTCCACCGAATATTATAACAGGGGAAATTTTTTTTTTTTTTTTTTTTGCTATCCAACTCCTTCCTCGTGTTCACTCTCAGTTCAGATTAGACTGTTTTTTTTTTTTTTTTCTTTTAACCAGTCTGTAATTCTTGGTTTTTTTTCGCTGACTTGGAGCCAGGGTCCCTGGCCTGGACCCTCGTTTTCATGGCTGATTAGCGCGATTCGTGGATTATCTCTTGTTATTTTAGGGAAGGTAAAACGAGCTTAGAGCTAAATTGGATCTGTGAAATCAGCTGGAAGACTCGGAGGTTTGTTCTCAGAGAAATTTGCGAGCAGCAAAGCGGGGGTAGGGTGGTGGGGGTCGTGGGGGGTGGGGGTGGTGGATGCATGGGTGGTGCAGTGTGAGACGGCGAGGCCCGGTCCGTGACACCTGGGGTCTGGCGCTCGCATCTGCGTCACGCTAACGCGCGGCTGGGAAACTGCTAACCGGCGTTTTTTGCGCGAGGAACGAGGCTAGCAACACGTACTCCTCTCCTGAAACGGCCATCAGTGAATGTTTGCATGAGCTTGTATTTCCATCTACGTTCTTTCATTTGTATCTGGTCTAACACTGAACTTAGCGATGGCACTTACGGAACAGGCAGCTCCTTAATGGCTATGTGCTTGGTTCGTATTCTGCCTGTCTTGGAAGTCACTTTGGGTAAAAGCGTCTGCTAAATGAATAAATGTAATTGTAAACGTTAAAAGAAAAAGAGAAGGCAGACAGAGAAGTAATAAAGATACAAGTATACTGCAATGCTTAGTTGTTACTGTTTGTTCGATCCTCCAGCAGACAAGCTTTAAAAGGGTGGAGCTGGGACTGGAGAAGTTTCTCCGAGAAGGAAAGAGAGAAGACGCTCCTCGATTTGGAAAAAGCGTTCCAGGAAACGCTCGGGCATTACATCGTCAGCGTTTCCTCCCAAATACCTCTCAGGCCTCTTTTGAAACCTCGTTCCGCTTTTTTTTGGCTGACACCCAGTTTCGGCGGTTGCGTGTGTTCGTCCGTCCTCGGGTGACCCGGTCCGAGCGAACGTCCCCACGTGGACCTCAGAGAGGCTCCACAGGGTCCGGGGCCCGGCCGTGCCTTTCTGTACCCGCTCTCCTGTGCCTGAGAGAGGCATAAACCAGGGACCTCTGTGACAGTGAATCCCAGCTTAAGCCCTCTGATGGGACATGGGTTCAGAGGCCCCTGTTGTCCTAACCCCGGAGCCGGACCACTTTGGTCTTCTAAAGGGAGGGGGGGGGTGGGTGGCGTCAGAGAAGGGTGTGTGTGTGTGAAGAGTTTGAGATCAGTTTAGTGTAATAATTAGAATTCAGTGTGCATGAGCGTGTGAGAGTGTAAGAGATAGAGACACTGTGTGCATTGAGAAAAGAAAAAAGAAAAAGAAAAAAAAACCCCCAGCATCCTGTACGATGACTGCCAGGGATGCCGGCCAGTATTTTAAGAGGTCTGGGTCAATTTTAGATTGCTATGTTTTATTTGACACTAATTACACTTGGGGGGAGGGGGGGGAGTGGAGGGGGGGGGGGGGCTGTGAAAATTCACCAGAGATAAAATAAAATACACACAGGGACGGCCCTAGCCCATGAGGTCATCTCCCTGTTGGCTGTTGGGATTAGAACACCAAATGAACCTTGGGAAGCATGTGCTGATACAGGCCGACAGCGCCAGGGTTGACGACAGATACACCGCTGTTCCGCTCCGCTCTTCTCTCCCTCTTTTTTTTTTTTTTTCTTTTTCCTCCTCTTCTCCTTTGCTCTTCACACGTTCGAACTCGCCGGTCAACCAGCCCTCTCCAACTTCTCTTTCTCTCTCTCTCTCTCTCTCTCTCTCTCACTTCACACCCCTCACATGTGGTTTATCACTACATAATTAGCTCAATGCGTCCTAGCGACGGACTTGCTAAAGCTTTAATGCTAGATTAAGGATCACATGCATGGGCTTGGAGAGGCTTGGAAGGGACCTAAGCCCCTGTCAGATCGCCCCTGCTTGAGACTACGTGAGTGAGGGGCACGGGAATATGTCTAATGCACTTAGCGAGGTTGCGTGGCAATGGCTTTTGTGCAATTGCCAATGATTAAGTACTGTGCGCTATGCGAAAATTATGTAACAGTGCACTAGCGTCTTGCGGATTAGTGCCGGCGGTTTTATCGCGTGAATACGCACAGTTTTTTTTTCCTTTTCTTTTAAACATTGCGTAAGCACGAATGGTACGTCCAGGTTCTGATTGGAAGCTCGCAGCTTTCATGATTGGTGAAATAATAATTTTACCTGTAAGAAAGAGAAGGAAAAGAAGAAGCTAGCTTGCTATGTATTGTCCGTTTGAATTAAATAGCTAATGTAGAAAATATAATTAAAATGGACTGAAAATAGCTTAAAATAGATAGCTAGAGGTGAGATTTAATGGGAATTGAAATGGTGGGGCCGGGGGGGGGGGGGGGGCAACCATTTTCTTTTGTCTAAAAAAATGATTAAACAAATATGTTAAAACAGCACTGGAGTAGTTTACAATATTTCATCAACATTGCCACCATTTTCCGAATCACATGGTGGAATACTTATTATACTTATCACACTATGTCATTCTTATTGGAGTTCTGACTTTAAATATCTTTAAGTGCGTATTTCCGAAAACTCACGAGGATGAGACCGTCACATAAAAAGAAATGATGGTATAATATGAGGAGCCAGTCTAGGACCATCCATGGGCATTGGATGAAGGAGTCTGGGTCTGAAACAATGCAAAACTGCCTATGACAGCTTCACACGGGTATTAGTTTTACAAAACACCAGTATATAAACTTTCATTATACAAGATGCTAATCACATGGGACTGCATTTGACACTTGAGTATATCAACAGTAATGGTGGCAATTGGTGCCTGGCAGAGGACTGTCACTTTAGGTTGTCAGGCTGTTAGTTTGGCTGAGAAATGAGAGTTGTTAGAGATTCTATATCTCACTGCCTCTGTTCTGCATTCAGTGACTGTGTTTAATGAGGTTAGGGCCTTCCTCAGGATCCATGTGCAATCATACATGGGCATAAACCAGAGAGAGAAAGAGAGAGAGAAAATGAGAATGTGTGTGTGTGTGTGAGAGAGAGAGAGAGAGAGAGAGGGAAAAAGAGAGAGACAGAGAGAACACAGAAAGAGGAAAAATGTGTAAGAGAAGCAGGGAGACAGAGACAACTTTCCTTTGTGTAACTTAGTTTACACATATTACATCATGAATCCTGTGTCTGACTGTGTACAGTGGTAGCTAAAAGAAACCGTCAAATACATCTTCTCACCAAGCACGAGTCCTAAGATGTTGCTTCGCTTCGAAACAGCTCCCTCCCTCCCGCGCGCCGAGAGCTGTGACTCATCAAAACGAGCAATTTCTTAGAGATTCCCCTCTCGGACTTTTTTTCTGCCATTGTATCCACAACGACGACGAGAGGCTCGCATTGGGTTAATGAAAAATACATAGGCCTAATGCATACGAGCATTCTACCGACCTGTGAAGCGCCAACAGCTTGGTTTCAGCCGGAGGGGGGGAAGGAGGACGTGTGCGCGAGACTCACGATCAGAGACACAGTCAGTCTTTACGTCTAACTCAGTTAAGTCAAAGGGCTGTTTTGAGAGCTTCAGTCAGACATCGGGCACAACGCCCTCGGTGCATCTGCATTCTCCTGCATGACAGCTTAAGTAGTGCACTGACGCAGCCGGTAACACGCCCTCGGGGCCTTTACCGCTCCTCCGTAGCCACTTTAAAAGTGTTCTCTCTCTTTCTCTATACCCCCCCTCTCTTTTGAACGTTTGATTCCTAAGACTTGCTGCTTAAAAGAAGACAGCGTTTGTCATATCTATTCCATGTTCTACTCACATTAAAAGCAAGAAACAAAAAGCGATTCTCGATTGGTCCTAAATTACTCCCGCTAAACAGGTAGTGCATTAAAGCAAAGGAGACGTTACGGCACATTTAAAGGAGTATGCAATGTGGTCATACTAGTCCGTTATAACTTCAGTAGAATCTAACGGAGTCAATGAATGAATGAATGAATGAATGAATGAATGAATAAATAAATAACTAAGCAAGCGGTGTTTTGAGGATTTCAAATCGGAATGTTGGCAGACTCGCTCAAGATCAAAAGTGGCACAATTAAACTGTACACATTCCGTGGAGTTCTTCTCTTCCCTCCAGGCACAGTTTCGAATACGATACGTGTTTAATGGTAATCCAATACCTCCGCGCACACACCTGAATGTTTGCTCTTGTCTGGCCTCGGCTCAATGGATGCTATTGTGCCGTATCTGAGAGTAAAAATCAGATAATTGAGTCACCGCGGTTCTTCACTGATGTGAGTACAATGACTTGCTAAACAGGCCGCTTCTGTGTTCTCTTTTTTTAATATCCTAAAACCATCTCTTTTGTTGAAACATACATTAGAAGTCAAGTCTTAGATTAACTTGAAAAATAACAATGTGTTAAAACAACCCCTCTGGTTCAATAGATTCTTTGACTATGGAATATCCGTATTAGAGCTATGATGAAAACCAGAGCCGAACTCTAATCCTTGGTGACAAGGAAAAAAAAAAAAAAAAACACCATCCAAAAATACCTGCTGGCAGCTACTTTACAGAAAACACAGCCTTCATCTATCTCTCTTCTCCACTTTTCTCTTTCAGTCTCCCTCCCTCTCTCTCTGTCTCTCTCTCTCTCTTTTTGCAAGACCACTTAAAAACAGTCAGTGTGTGTAATAATGGATGGCGCGGGTTATGTAAGATAAATATGAGTGGCACAGAGAGCGTGTGTGTGGAGCAGGAACATCGTGGGCTTCAGGGCAGAAAAGCAACTGAATTTCATTTACTTCACTCCATCCTGCCCTGGCTCAAGAAATCATATGCCGAGCAGAGACAGAAAGAGAGCGAGCGAGCAAGACAGAGAGAGAGAGAGAGAGAGAAAGAATGTGTTTGTACGTGAAAGAGAGATGGAGAGAACATAGAGAGAGAGACAATCAGACCGAAAGAGAGAGAGAGAGAGAGAGAATGTGTTTGTACGTGAAAGAGAGATGGAGAGAACATAGAGAGAGAGACAATCAGACCGAAAGAGAGAGAGAGAGAGAGAGAATGTGTTTGTACGTGAAAGAGAGATGGAGAGAACATAGAGAGACAGACAATCAGACCAAAAGAGAGAGAGACAGACAGAGAGAGAGACGCAGAGAGACAAGCATACAGACGGGCAGGGAGAATATTAGAAAGAATGAGCAGGTTAGAGAGTGAGAGAGAGAGAGAGACAGGGAGAGAGAGAGGAATAGACAAAGAACAGTTTGGTCTAAATTGGTGGCGTAGTCAGGGCATCTGAGGGCCGAGCGACAGCGCGGGGCATGCATCACTGCCGCGTCGCTCGTTAACCTCCATCGGTTCACACAGGGACACTCTGTCCTTCCCCGTTCAGAAACACTGCAATTCACATCACCCCGTTGTACGATAAACACTGAATGTGGTAGAATACGTGTTCTGGAATGTTACAAAAAAACAACAAAAAAAAACACACGCTCTATATAAAGGCTAATCACACTCTTTGTGCTTTGAACCACGAAAAAGGTCTGTTTGTGTCTCACGTAAGCCGTAGACTTGAGTCACGTTCTAAGTTCAGAAAACTTTTGTCAACGATGAAAATCAATGAGCAACTACTTTTGGATATTGTCATTCACTGTCCGGTAATTTTACAGTTATAAATATCAAATAACCATTATTCAATAAAAAAGGGGGGAAAAAAAAGCCCATGTAAATTTCCTTGAGAATGAAAATCGCGAACCAGACTCTGCCGAAGCGGTTAATCCCGTTAGGCTAAGGCAGTCTCCGCAGGTAGGCCTTGCGTTTTGGACTCTCTATTCCGACGGCACTGGAAATCAGTCTCCAAATATACAAACGCTTTGACCTGCAGAGCTGAATATTATTTCTGTTTATTTGTTTTTAGGTTTTTGTCTTGCTGCTTTTGAAACGCTTCGGGGCAGTGAAATGGTCAGTGTGGCGTGTAGTTGTGTGCTTATGCATTCAAAACAGTTCACTCATACATTCTGCCCACTTTCTCACTCTAATTATAGACGCGGTGGCCTTACCAACTCTAGCAAAATGCTGCGTTTTTTCTTTAACAGTAAATCACAATACTATGATTAATTAAAAAAAAAAAAGAAAACACACACACACACACACACAGTAGAAGTCCTAGACGGGAAACCATATCTTGTTCATGTTAATGTGAATTAAAAAAAAATAACCAGCCAACCAAACAATCAAGAACAATGGTTTGCGAGCATTTGAAAATGCTTGTTTTTGGTCGTAAGGCGTCTGAATGTCTTATTAGCAAGGCACACAATATTCACTACAGCCAGCCCACTGTAGGCGTATAAGGAAAACATTTACACTGTGGCACATAAAACGTAACAAAAAAAAAAAAAATCATGTTGTCATGAAAACATAAGAAAATATTCCCCTGGTGTGTGGGATGAAAGGCCTGAGTTGAGAGACAGACGCGATTACACACGAATGCTGGGTTTACCATGTCACGCTTGACACACGTCAGCCGTGGGTTCAGAGTCACTGTATCGTGACCTTTAACCTTCAGCTGCAACCGGAGAAACCGCAGGGGCTTGTTTTGTCTTTTAAAAAAAAAAAGAAAAAAAAATCACAACAGTGTTTAGGATTACAAATACGGATTCTTCCCGCATCGAAAGGAAATCTGTACGCGACGCCGGCTGGAGGTTTTTGCTCCGGACGTTTTTTGTTTGTTTTTTATTGTGACGTTTTGAAAAAACGCAAATGTGGTATTTCAGTGCTCTGGTATTTTTGTGATGGCACTAGCAACTGGATGGTCCTTCCTCCAACCCCCCATCACCACCTCTCTCTCTCTCTCTCTCTCTCTCTCACACTCTTTCTCCCTCGCTCTCTCTCTCTCTCTGTCTCACTCTCTTTCTCTCTCACTCTTTGCTCTCTCTCTCTCTCTTCTCTCTCTCTCTCTCTCTCTCTCTTTCTCTCTGAGTGAGCTGTTGGGAGTTTCCAGTTGAATTAAACTAAAAGACCTTCACCTTCGCTTGGGAAAACATCGTCCAAATGTCATCTCCAACTCTCAGACAAAAGAAGGGATAAAATTCCTAACACTTTTTTTTTTTTTTTTCCTCCAACAGAAGGATCGATAAAGCGTTTAAAAAGAAATAACAACAAACACGAGGGGTAGAACAGAGAAGGAAAAAGAAAAAAAAGAATGAAAACGTAAACAAACTTTGTTGGTTGAGATCTCAGTCGTGAAAAGCCTTAAGCCGTACGAATTAGTTTCAGGGTCAGACTCTTGGCTAGCGCTCCTTTGTGTGAAGTCACCCCGAATCGTCACGCTTCTGCAGTGAAAATCAAATACAACAATATAAATGTAACGGGAGAAATCACAGTAATTTCTGTAAGCCTCTCTGACGGCTTTTGTGAGGTAGAGAAGTGTAACCGTTTGTGTGTGTTGTTACGGAAGTGACTTTATTTAATGAGCAGCTGGATTGGCCAAAACAACCCCACACACACACACACACACACACACACGCACACACGCACACACCCCTCCTTTCTTTCTCTCTTCTCTCACAATGTACAGGCCTAGCAACCTTTGCTTTGCTATTGTGTTAGGACAGAAACATCATAATAGAAAGACATTAATGTCACAAGGTTCAACCAGCTTTATTCTACACAAGTTATTTGTGACAATGGAGTGGCACTTCTTTTTTTTTTTGGATGAGTGTGTGTGTGTGAGTTCGTGTGTGTGTGTGTGTGTGTGTGTGTGTGTGTGTGTTGTAGATGATTTTCTTGAGCGCTGATATATACTTTTCTGTGAATGAGCGTTTATCTGGTTCATAGACATTACCAATAAGTGTTTAAGTGAGTAATGATATGTGTCTTTATGTGTATACCCCTTCCATATCCCTGTGTGGGTGTCTGAAGTTTATTTTGTCTTCCTGTGCTACGTGCTTCACAATATGAACCTCTGTTATGTGTGATATAGATGTGTGTGTATGTGTGTAGCTAAGTTTCTGGTTACTATTTGTCTGTGTGTGTGTGTGTGTGTGTGTGTGTGTGTGTGTGTCTGTGTGTGAGTGAGGACATGAGTAGACAGTCTGTGTTTGCTCTGCTTCAGAACCTTCACTGATGATGTGTAGCAAAGAGAGAGAGAGAGAGTGAAAGAGAGAGAGAGTGAGTAAAAGAGAGAGAGAGAGAGAGGGAGAAAGAGAGAGAGAGAGAGAGTGAAAGAGAGAGAGAGTGAGTAAAAGAGAGAGAGAGAGAGGGAGAAAGAGAGAGAGAGAGTAAGTAAAAGAGAGAGAGAGACAGAGTAAAAGAGAGAGAGAGAGTAAAAGAGAGAGAGAGAGAGAGGGAGAAAGAGAGAGAGATAAAGAGAGAGACAGAGAGAGTGAGTAAAAGAGAGAGAGAGTGAGAGACAGAGAGAGAGAGAGGTGGGGGGGCGCTGTAATTGCTGGCACTGAGCAGAGGGATTCAATTGGAGATGACACTGAACCATTATTGCAAAATCAAGTGCTGTTTTTGCACATTATGTTGGTTTGGCTGAGCAAACTGAATTAGGCCCATTCAGATGTTATTTGTCCCCAAACCCTCAGTGACTTTTATCTTTTCTTTTCTGTTCTTTTCTTTTCTTTTCTTAACTGGTACATCGAGCTCCTTTCGACAGTTATTTTTTTTTTCAAGCTACAGTATACAAAGCAAAAAAATGCAAGAAAATTCAGTTCGAACGTGGAATTTCTAAAAGACAGATTTAATCACAGATACATGTGTTTCCAAGATGAACTTATCTAAGCACACAGAACAGTAAACAGATCCAATCCAACTCAAAGCTTTATAAAGTCTTTCTTGAAGTAACAGTTGAAAAGCCAGTATAAATGTACCAAAAAAAAAAAAAAAAAAAAAAGAACAGGGTCACAAACAACGTGCTCTGCTGTCGATCAGAATGACACGTCACGCCGGCGTCCAGAATGGAAAACTCGAAGACTTTTGAAGGACTCTTAAAGAGAATGACCTTAAACGTGTGTATCAGTGGATACGGATAAGCCGTACGCTTAGACCCTGCTCGCGGCGGATTCAGCGAGCCGAGAACAAAGCCTGGGCAGAGACTGCGTACCTGCGACCGAACTGACGCTGATTTAACACGACAGGCATGAGCAGGCTCCCGTAACTTACTCAACCTCCCAAAGAAAAGGGTGACCTCTGAACTCCCGCTCACATGGGGGAGAAGATAGAGAGAGAGAGAGAGAGAGAGAGAGAGAGAGAGAGAGGGAGAGAGAGAGAGAGAGAGAGAGAAGGAGAGAGAGAGAGAGAGAGAGAGAGAGAGAGAAGGAGAGAGAGAGAGAGAGAGAGGGAGAGAGAGAGAGAGAGAGAGAGGGAGAGAGAGAGAGAGAGAGAGAGAGAGAGAGAGAGAGGGAGAGAGAGAGAGAGAGAGAGAGAGAGAGAGAGAGAGAGAGAGAGAGAGATTTGGATGCTGCACCTTTGGAATGACCTTTTCGAATAGCTTTGTCTTTCTTACTCACTTCACTTTAATTCGAAGCGTTATCGGTACGACAGTTACAAATGTTGTCGAAGCATCGAGGAAAAATAAAACGACGCTGAAACTCTTGTTCGCCTTTCTTTGTCCTTCCCCCACTCCTGGATACACGTTCCTCAAAAGCATGAGACAAACTTCAATGTGCTCTCTCTTGCTGCCTTTCAGTCTCTGGAACATTCTCAAGTCACTGTGCACCATACAGTGAGTTGGAATTTTAGACATGCAATCAGGAGACAGGTCCGAGAACTTGATGTACTTGGCAGATATCTATACATAAATCATATATTTCATGGCAGAAGTTTATACTTAGGACTTTGGAGGCTGCAGGAAAACTTTTGAAAACTTATCGGTGAAAATGAACGTTAAAATATAGAGGGGTGAATAAACATGTTCTTGTGTAAAATGGTAATTGTAATCGACTTGAAATGTATGATTTAATGAAAACACCCAATGGGTTCCTCTCGTTTGCGCTAAATAATTATTTAATCGCGACGCAAATAAGAATTACACAAAAAATGAAACATTCAATGAGAGCAGTCCATTTATGATTCAGCCGCTGAAATATTTAAAGTCAGACATCGCACCAATAAATCATGACCCTAAATTTAAATCTTTAACAACACGGCTGTTCTTGCTCACATACCAAGGTCTCTTCAGACCACTTTTTAAAGCAGAAGAAATATAGGCTAAACTAGGCTAGGCTAGGCTAGGCTAGGCTAGGCTTGCCAGTGTAAAGACAAAACCACAAAAAAAAAAAACCCCTCAAACCAATTCTCCATTCAGAGTCCACAGTGTAACATCCATACCCTCTCCCTGCTGCTACAAATGAAGAGCTTTTTTGTATAACTTTTTTTTTTTTTATATGACATAAACCGAATCAGAAGTTCTCTGTACATACTGTTCTCTGTTGCTAACAAGTGAACATAAAAACTATTGTGAAAATCAATTGTGCAGTACAGAGCTTATACACACACAGGTTTTGAAACTTGTATTATTAACAGGTGAACGTGATTGTGTTATCTTCTCCTGAGCTAAACTCTAGACGTTAACATTGATGAACTGTATAGACTTCTCAAAAGCTCAAATGGAATTCACAACAGACATTAAAAGGTAGATATTTCCACAATGGTACTGAACAAACATTTTTTCCTCAACCACATCATCCAGTGCAGTTTTTGGCCTTGTAAACAACAGTAACATAACTATTTAAACTCCTTGGGCCATATTTTTATGTGTACACACTGGGTTGCCTCTGAATTGGGGCCTACATTTTCATCTGGTGGTGGGTGACAGAAAGTCTCGCAGTCTAACTGTCATACGAATGTTGGTTCTGACACTGTCATTTTTCACTCTCTCTCTCTCTCTCTCTCTCTCTCTCTTGTCTGTTCGGAATGCTCGCTGCCTTGCGTTCTGACTGTCGGATTTTGCTGTACAAATCAATTTGTCTCCACTGACGGAAAATAATTGCAAAGCAAACAAATTATCTCTGCCACATTGAACACTCCTCACCCCGGGGAGACTGTGAGAGAGAAAAAGAGAGAGAAGAGAGAGAGAGTTCTGTTGTTATTTATAGTCACTGTGCTAATGCGTTTCATGTACAGAACCACTCCTCCTATATTAAACTGCAACACTGCATGATTCATTTGATTTGAGAGAAAGAGAGAGAGAGAGAGAGAAAGAGAGAATGTAAAGCGCACAATGATGTAGAGGGAGAGAGGAGGAACAGAAAGTCGGAGAGGGAGAGAATTAGAAAGAAAAAGAAGAGAAAGAAAGAAAGAAAGAAAGAAAAAGAGGAGACTGGAGAGAGAGAGAGAGAGAGAGAGAGAGAGAGAGAAAGAAGGACGTGTGAAAAAAAACAAACTGAAGGACGAAGGGGAGAGTTGGGAGGCAGTGAGGGGAACAAGAAATGAGAGCAGAAAGTGGATGTATTTGCATTATAAATGTGAAGTGTTGAAAAGCGTTAGGCTGAGAAGCCAGTTCTGCGTAGATTGAAAGTGACTACACGGGACTGCTGGGGACAGTGTAACTCAGTTCAGGAATTTACTGTTTGAAATTCAGGAAAACCCTGGTAACCTAGATTTTAATCCCCAAGCAGAAGTCTACTCAAAAAAAAAAAAAAAAACCTAATCCAAAAACCAAAAGAATTATGCACGGACAAGCAGGTGCTATTCCCAAAATCGTTTGTTTCTGAAGGAAATATATATAAAAAAGTCTACATATGGCTCATATAATTTTGATTGATGAGAGAAGTATGTGTGTTGAGACGTCAGACGTCGGGACACGAAAAACGCCTGAAATGACTCTTTGTCAATCTGGACTTGGACCGGTGTTCGGTGGCGACCGATTAAGGTGCTTGTTACTCTGTTAAAGAAAAAGAAAAAGCCTCAAAAGCTAAAACCCCTGCAGTTTAGGCAAAAGTCCACTGTAAGAAAAGATCTGCTTCATTACTCCATCACATGATGGAAGTCCAGTAGCGTGTGGCACACATTCAAGAGCGCCAGACATACATGCCCAAACACACACACACACACACACACACACACATAGACGCAGAAGTTTTTGAACACAAATGATGAAGATGTAAAGACACCAGCTCACTAAACAACAGAACACTAAACAATCCCATTGACATCCTTTAGTGTCAAGCATCACTTCAACCTCCTTCATTCATTTAACTTGTGGTATTAGCAAGCAAAGACACAGGCTTTGGAAAATGCATTAAACCACAGGCATTAACTATTGTACGCCATGTCCTAAAACCCTAACACAGGCCTTTCAGTGATTCCCAGCACAGGGTTAAAACACTTTCATTCATATACAGTCTATAGATTAACATACTGAACTAAAGGATTCAACTACTCCTCAAGGCCTAATTATGGCTATGACTGGGGCATTGGATTAACCCTCTCTGCTAGTTCATCTGTAGGTCAGGGAGCAGTATAGGGGCAGAAAATGGACCAGAAAAAGTGGCATTTAAACCAAGCCCATGTTGAAAGAGACTCTCGGCTTCTCAAATTGAGCTTGAAGCCGTCGTTCGGAGATGGCTGAATATATATCAGGGCATCTTCTAACTGGCGTGATATCTTTGTTGGCTCGATTTACCTGCAGAATAACCTCCGTTTGTTGTTATCAAACAGTTTTAGGCTAGATCAAAGGGCTGTTCACCTACAACCGACATAGTTCAGAGACCTGTCATTCAAGAGTCACCAGTAATTTGTTAGAAAATGTCTTATAACTTTAATTTGGTTGCTTAAAAAACAATTATGTACAGTATCAATAGTGGTTGTGTTTCAGTTTCATACTACAAATCCTATTTTTTCGCAAGCCTGGCTTTAACAGTGACATCGACAGATTCGTTCGGTGGACACATTTTAACTCATATTTTCTCACTTGAATTGTTCAGGTTTTGCTTGATATTAATTTCTTTCTCAGTGATATTACTTAACTCAGCAACATTTTTGCATGTTAAACGCTGCAGTTTATAACCAAACACCTGGTGGCAGCGCCCCCCCCCCCCCCCCCACTTTTTTGCAGTTATATTCACAGCTATAGATTGAGTGGCAGTAAATGGAGCTGTACCGTCTCAGTGTAAATGTATATAGATGTATAAATGAGAAGAGAAGAGAAGAGAAGAGAAGAGAAGAGAAGAGAAGAATCATGGTGTAAATGAACTAGTTAGAGCCTCAGGTGCTTTACAAAAAAAAAAAAAAAGTCCTGTGAGTGCCTCACCATCCATCCATCTATCCATCCGTCTTGGGAAGGCGAGAAGCGAAACACACACTCCTTTACTGTCAGGCTCTGTTTCTCCTGTCACTTTCGGAGGTGTGATCTCCTGAGGACCGTGGCAGAGTTGAGGAAGAGATTATGGACCATGATATGTGAAGTGGACGCGGCCCCTGAAGAGGTCCGCGGTACAGACTCCTACACCTCGTGTGGCCTAGGAACGTGTTGATCGACTATATGAGAAAACAGCAGACAGTAGACGCAGGTTCTCACGTGTGTATGCGCACCCGTGTGTATGTGCATGTGTTTGTGTATGCGTACGTTTAACGGTCAAAGGGTTACGGTAAATGTACAAGCGGGTGTCTTTGACTGGAATTTTTTTTTATAGGGTAGAATTTAACCCCCCCCCCCCCCCAAAGATTCTGGGCGGTTGGTAAACCACGTTCTCCATGGACAGAACCTCATGGCTAAGGAACATGCCATTCCATAGAGTGTTTGTTTGTCTGCTTAGAAATGATACGCTGTCATTTTTGGTTTTGGCACAGCGTTTGGATTCATTTCGTGGCAGTTACCTCAAATGAGAGTACCGAATTCATCTTTCAGGCTTTGCTGCCAACTGCTGGAGAACTGAGCACATGCCACGGCTGCAGTTGTTTCATCGACAGTTTAATACAAAGTATCTTATATCATGCTGGTTTTTTTTTTTTCCATTTGTTTGTTTTTTTTGTTCTTTTTTTTACAAGAAATATGAAAAAAAAAATGAAAAATTCACCTCAACATTATATAATACTGTTATGTGCTTGTACTCGTTGACAGCAGTGGTTACAACTGAAAAAAAAAAGAAAAGAAGAAGACGCTTCTGGTAAACATGCATTTTGCTAAAGAAAAACTGAAGAGTGCATTAGAGAAAACAAGCCATGAGCAAGTTGATTGCACATTATTTTCGATAGCTTTTCTTCTCCCCCCCTCCCCCCCTTTTATTTATTTATTTATTTATTTTGTTGTTGTTGTTGTTGTTGTTGTCAATTTTCAGACATTTGACTTACTCCATCAACTAGGGTTGTGACCACCTTATTAAAGCCAGAGATGTCCAAAATGTGAAATTTCCCCAAGTCTGATATATTGACAGTTTGGGTGATTTTCACCGTACCTATATCATCAATCCTCTCAAGTCCATTTGGCATTTTAACAGACGGAGGTACATTTGAGCCAAAAAAACAAAAACAAAAAAAACAAACCAAAAAAAAAAAAAAAAAAACCCTGCGTTTAAAACATATGATAAAATATTAGTGCCATGATCTGCTTAAAACAAACAAAGTCATAACAGTGTTGCTTTTCGGTCAACATAAATTTGAGCTAATCCAGTTGATTTTGGCCCGATTCCAGATTACTGAAGATTACACCATTTGACACTCGCAGGGCAGAACTGAGCTACGAAAAATGCTCTGATTTAATGCCTAGAAAAACACACCGATTCTCATGAATTTGCACTGCAGTCAGCAATACTGCTCGAAAAATTAGACAAGGCGAAAGAAAAATTCAGTTCTTCCCATCTAGTATGGCAAGTGTCCCCCTCAAGTAACAACAATAATAATAATGATAATAAGGGGTAAACAGTTCTTCATGGCAGTTATGGTCCCTTTTCAAAGCTCTAAAGTTATACCCCCTCCTGAATGAGCAGTGCTCTGAATATGGACTGGATAGGGGGAAAAAACAAAATGGTGGTCACTCCGTTGAGATGACACATAACCAACAAAACTTCATGAAGATTAAGTGCAAATAAGGCAAAGGGTGCAAAATGAGGAATCCTCTTTAAAAATGTTTGAACTAGGTTTTTCGTTGCTCTCTCCAGCGGGATCCTGCAGGGTGGGGCATTTTATTTCTAATAGTTCTTTAGCAACCAGGTAGGTGCAGAGTTCCCTGTTTGGGTGAAGTAGGCCCACCACCAGGGTTTCTCCACCCTCTCCGCCCCGTTCTCAGCAAGCTCCGCCTGACTGTACTTCTCGAACTGGTTGTAAGGGTCAAAGCGCTCGTAATTGTCCAGTTCGGGGATGTTATAATAATCCCAGTTTGGCTCCACGGGAACCTTCTTCAGTGTGAAGTCCACCCGACCTGCCATGACCATGTTGCGTGGGAGCCTAATGCGCTTGGACACCCTGGAATAGCCTGTTGCAGTAGCGGTGATGATGTGGACTCCAGGGTTGAGGAGTCGCCAGTAATCTCCGTCCTCAGCTACAGAGACAGAACCAGAGGGGGAGGGGTGGGGTAGTGTTTGTAATGTCATGTGAAAACTGCAAAACCAATTCTGTGTCACCTGCTACTCTGAAACCAAAAATATCAGTTTGTGCCAATATGACAATCTACCAGTTTATTAGCAAGAAATTAGCAAGACCTATCGGCCTTGCTAATTCCTTTGCTGTGGTTACCTGTGGTTATGTCATGTCGTATCCCTTTAACAGAGATTGTGGCTCCTTTAATTCCATTCCCATTTTCATCCTTGACTATACCCTTTATGCCTCTGTGAACCTGGAACACATACATACGGAACGGAACGCAACAACCGGAAACTTGAGCCCAGAGTTCCAGAATGGAACGCTAGGCCTAGGATGTGGAACACACAAGTTACAAACAGACCACTAGGCTTCCAAGCACCTTTCAGTGCAGTGATGTATCACAAATCAAAAACTCACAGTTTGAATATCAGTTAGGCCACGCTTATCAGGTCTGTTTCTCGCATATTTTCAATACTTTTTCAATAAGTGAATTGGTGAAAAACACAAACTGAAGGTGGACGCACCGTCTCCATGAAACTGAGCAAGGCCTCTTTATTCCTGAGCCATTCGGGATAAAGCTCCTCTTCAGAGGGGAATTTATCACAGCCCAGCTCCACTGTGATCTCAAAGCAGTTACTGTGTAGGTAGTTAAAGTCTGGCATTCCTGTCAGTCAAAGATAGAAATCACTGTACCAGCAGGGTGCTACTCTTTAACCTACAAATTCTTCAAGCAGGGGTAGGTAATCCACTTTGAAGGCCTCATACAGAAACAGTTATCAAGATCCAAACTGAAGGACTGCTTGTACCAAATTGCCAATAAACTGTTCAGAAAGTGATAGTATGAGTTACGGATAAAACAAACAGACAGTAAAAAATCCTGTATCTTTTATAGAACATTTATCAAGCAAAATCAAAAGCAGAAGAAGTTTCCCCAAACACACACACAAAAAAAAAAACAGACAACAGAAATAACCAAGACACGACAGAAGAGTATAGGGAGACAGCATCAGAGATTCTCCTCCAATCCTTCCAAGCTGTTGTCTGCAGATAAGACGTACCTCCAGCAAAGCTGTACCACTGTGCCCCATTAATTATACCCCCTTTATTGGCAAAGGACCCTCCACATCTGTCTGTGTTGTTGCTGGCCATGGTAGCATGGGCATCTGCGTATGTCCTCGCCAGCAGTTTAAATACCTGTGTGTGGGAAGTTAAATTTACACTGTATGACACTTGTTTTTCCTTTACATTGACCATTTGGTGATTGTTTTCTGCCATAAGATATCTACCATTGCCACATCTGTAGACATAAAATACTACATCAATATACCCATCAGGGTATGAACAAAGGTTGGTGGAATGTACTGTGACAAACATGTGCTTTACATACTAGGTATAACAGTATGTCATATGGTGTAACCAGTGCAGTTAGCTATGGTGTAATATTTAATGGTGACAATAGATACTCAAAAGGGTGAGATTGCTGCTCAGTAACACAGACCTCATTGTAAGATGACTCAAGGGTACCAATGCTACCAAGTAATTCTGAAAATGTTTAATTTCGAAGTTCACGAGAGAGTCCAAGTCTGATACATGACAGATAGCTAACCTGCTCATCTGGTGTTGGGGAGAACATTTTTTCCTCATATGGGTGTCTGGAAAAGTCGAAGGGGTACGAAATCACCAGCTCTCCCCCATGCAGACTGGCTGACAGTACAAAAGGAATGGCCCTGATCCACTTCATCACAGCATAGGTCTCAGGCGCCACCTAGTGGACAAGGAGGTGCAATTGCGGGTTTCATGTGTAATTGTTTCTATTTTTTACTTACAGTTTATATGTGCTGAGGGATAAATAGTTTTGAATTAGGTTTTCCATTAACTTTACTTCATAGCAAATAAGCAAAGGAGAAGATCATAATCAAAATGGCCCCACATAAATTTTGCTATTACTAGCATTTCCCTTATGCTTTAACTTTGCAACCTAAAGTTGATTTTAGCATGACTGTAATTCAACAACAAAAAAAAAAGAATTACAAAGTGGAAATTCAGTTAGCTTGTTTAACTACACTGGGTTCACCCTTAGACAAAAAATGAACAAACAGTATAAGAACCACTGCAGTCCATGTCAGATATTTTTGTTATCCATCAAATTCAGAATAAGAAAAAGATTCCTGTATGAGAGACACCGACTATAATAAATTTCAAACCTGACTGGCCCAATAGGAGTCTGGAATAGGTATGTGGTCGCTACGGAAACGGCGGAATCTGCGACGGTTGTAGAAGATGGAGGTGAGGTCAGGGAAGTTGCGGTTGAGGTCGAGGTTCTGGGCGTTGCCTCTGCCGCTGGTCCACCCGTTCAACATGTGACCCTTCAAGTTACCCCCATAAAGAGGACCACACAGCGTCGTGAGAAATTTCAAAAGATTCCATTAGAGGCCCATCATGCATAATTTGGTTGCAAATCAAGCCACTTTGTGAGCGCAGTTCCATGCAGATGCTAATCTAATCAACAGACTCGCCCTCATACTAACTGTTCCCATAGAAACCCAATATTTAGCGGGTGTGATGAAATTACACAGTTCTTTGGTGGTTGGAGTTCAAGCTAAAATGCCTGAACATCTCTGCCTTGATTCCAAATTTAGGAACATTTATAACCTAACCCATTATTATTATTATTATTATCATTATTAATAAGAAGATCAGATTTGACACCACGCGTGTGGGTGGGGGCGAGAGAATACATGCATTCCATGAAATATGAATTTAATGAAATGAGAGTTCACCTCAGAGATGAAAGGACAGATTGACAGTACACTCAGACGCAAGGACAGAGGCATCTCAGAAAGAGGAGCTCTGGTAGAATAGAAGTCATTGAGAGAAACTGAGAAAACATTTAAAACTGGAAAGACAGAGACAGAGAGATAGAGAGAGACAGAGACAGAGACAGTGAGACAGTTTTCTACATTTCAGTAAACAAACCAACATGGTTTAGCCCTCTCATTTCAAATTGAACCTAAGACACCAAATTGTACAGTTGAACTGATTTTTCTTGGTAGGTTTGTGGTATATCCAAACAGTTCATTGTTCCATTTTCTTTCTCAAATATTTTTATATTAATGATGAACACAAATACATTACTACTAATAGTTCTAGCTTCAGAGCTGATACTCAACTTAATTTCATGAAAAGTCTAATTTTGTCTTGTGTGAATTTTGCACATTTTAGTTCGAATATTTGTGGTTTACAGGATTTTGAAACGTTTTAAAGTTGACATGAGGACTGGTCAGTGACAAATTGCTGAATACCATCAGTTACACCGTTATCTCAGTGCCATACCAGTAAAACTGTGCATTCAGAAAGTCAGCTTCGTACAGTTTTAGGACATATGAACTATTTCTCTCATAAAACAAGTTATTTAAATGTTTCTGCTTTGTAGTTACGGCTTTCAAAATAACCTCTAAGCTTCATCGTGAGTTGTCTGTTATGTTATGTCACATTAATTAATGGTTTATATTATTTTAGGCCATGTTCTGACTTATAAGTCGCGATGAGACATACACAAGCTGTTTCTGTCTGTCCAGTTTCAGACTGAGTTACTAACTTGCGGGTGTTTGTGACGGCACTCAGCATTTGGCGAAAGAGCGGCCAGTGTTGTACTTTCATCTAAAACTTTACATGTTGGTTTTATTATCTACCAACTAATTTAACCGACGTTGATTAAACGGGTGACAGAGAAAGTCATCAGTCCTCTCTGAGTGTGTTAAACGTATGAAGGTGAGATACCGTTAGTTTATGGACGAATAGAAATGGAAAGAGGCTGATGTAGTAGTTAGTCCAGTGAGAATTCCCAATACCAGGTGTCCTGTTCTCCTTACTCATTCCTGAAGCAAATTCACACACACACATACACACACATACACACACACACACACACGTACATATAAACACACTCACACACAGACACGCGCGCGCGCACACACATGCACACAGCCTATCTTACATAAACCCTGCCTTTCTCTGAGGACAGTCTCTGGTTCTGGGAAGGTGTATAATATTTCAGATATTCCGGTGGTCGGCGACCCAGCAGACAGATCGAGAGACGGCGCGTTCTACGGATTCTCGCGAGCGGGTGATATTTACTTCCTGGTAGGGGTTTTCAGGGTCGTTGCTATCGGCTACCTCAGATGCGGCAAGCTCGTAGCCGTCAGGGTTCATGGAAGGGAGGATGTGGATGCGGGTGGTGTTGATGAGCGTCTGGATGCGCTCGTTCCCCAGCAGGTACTCGGAGCACAGGTACTGCGCCAGGTAAATCAGCAGCTGTCGCCCCAGCACCTCATTCCCATGCATGTTCCCCACGTACTTGATCTCCGGCTCCACTAGGGGGCAGCGGCGAGACACAGAGAATAAAGACAAGGAGAAAACAAGGAAGTTGTGAGAGAATCTAAATTTGTCCCAATCACCTCAACATTCTGATAAGATTTTGCAGATGTAATTGCATTACTGATGTAGAAATGATGTCTTTTTTCATTGCCTTTATAGGACTGATTGCAGTGTTCATCTTGTCTCTAGAAATATTTATCTAAGAGAGAAAGAGAGAGAGAAGACAGACAGACAAATAGATAGATAGATAGATAGATAGATAGATAGATAGATAGATAGATAGACAGACAGATGTTTTACTAACACAAGCTGCTATGACAATTTCATGTTTCCTGTAAGATTCTGTAGAGATGTGTAATTTTACTCCTTTATTGCCACTAGAGGGAAGGAAAGGACTAAGAAAAATAAAAATATTCTGCCTCATCCTTGATGATCTAGACCGCTCAGACTAAACACACTCTCTCCTGGATAAACGTACTGGGATATAAGAGTGCAACATAATCCTCACATAGTGTCGAAAATCCTAATGATGTCACACCTGGAGTGGACACATACAAAAGGAAAACATCTTTCACAGCATCACTTCGAACAGATGCTGCAAGATACACACAGTGCTCTAATTAAAGCTGGCCCAGTGGCCCCTACAGCTCAGTACACATTTTTAGTTTCGCCCCATTGTAACACACCTGTCTCAGCTAATCAAGGCCTCGATAATTACATAATGAGTCGAATCAGGTGTAAATTAGAGCGGAGAGAGATCTAAACTGCGTCCAAAAAGAGAAAAAATGAGAAGTGACACCATGGATAGTCTCTACACGACAAAACGGGACCGCGTGCTGCGAACGATACTCACAAAGATCGTGTTGGCCGGGGTTATCGGAGAACTCAATCACAAGCAGATCTTTTCCCTCCACACTGCGGCCAATGCTGTAAGTTCTGGAAATGTGGGAACACTTGGCAGCCGTTTTCTTGAGTATGCTGAACATCTGAGCGTTGGAGTGGTATGTGAAGCGGATGAGCGTGGACGGGGTGTCGGAGATGTTGGTGAAAAGGACTTCTTGCCTAGCTGGGAGGACAGAGACAATGAAGGTGTGATGATCTGGAATGTAAACACGCTCCGTGCTTGAGGGGAAGGAAAATTCGTCCTTTGGGAATCTCGTCCTCGCCAAGAATTCGAGCTTGCCAAGACTTTTAAGCACACTGCTCATTTAAAAGGACAGGAGTGTGGTTTATTTCAAAGGAAGCCCAGAGATGAGCCCCACTGTCTGTTTCTTTTGGGGGGTTTTTGTAAGCCCCCTTTTCACCCAATGACAGAGCTGTGAAATGAAACTGGTCAATTCCTTGTAGCGTTGTAAGTCTCTGGCGTCTACCTCTCTCTGTCTAACCACAGTGACCAAGCTGTCATTTTAAGCCATTTCAGCTGTTTCTCTTCTACCCGCCAGTGACCAGCTGGACCAGTTACAACGAGTTACGTCAGCAACAGTTTGGCTGAAACAAGGATTCTCAGAACGTAGAATCAAAGAAGATTAACGGTTGGTAAAAACACCACTCTCTTACCTGTTCATTTCTTTAAACATAAGGAAAAATCTAAGATTCCTCAAAGAACTTAAGCACCGATTTAGAGGCCCGGCTGAGATCTGCTTAGACGACGTACCTCGAAGCTGGGAGAGCGGATCGTAGCAGCCTTCCTGGTCGCTGACGAAGAATCGGTCGCAGTCGAGAAAGTAAGGCCAAGCCATTTCGATGGCCTCGAAGGCGTGCGCGCAGTTCTTCTTCAGGGCCTCGCACGAACTTCGGCAGGGCTTCAGGACCCGGTTGTCTTGGCAACGCGGCGACAGAACCGAACAGCCCAGCAGGCGAATGTCTGGGGAGCATTCTCCGTTCAGCAGGCTGTGGACCACGCTCAGCAGGAGGTACTCAACGCCGGTCTCCACCTCCTGACGCGTCTGGTGGCCCACGATGTTGGGGAAGGTGGTGTGACTGTAGGGCACATCCTGACAGTAGGCCAGGGCCATACTCATACACTTTGCTAGACACAAGAGAGATACAGAAAACCTCACTAACACTAATGTGTATCACTACATTTTGGGCCCACTAATGTTCTCTGTCTCTCTCTCTCTCTCTCTCTCTCTCTCTCTTCAGCTGAAGACAGTATTTTACTAC
Organism: Chanos chanos; assembly: GCF_902362185.1. NCBI lineage: Eukaryota > Metazoa > Chordata > Actinopteri > Gonorynchiformes > Chanidae > Chanos > Chanos chanos. The sequence goes on from NC_044505.1 coordinate 17,260,787, forward strand.
ATAACAAAGCACACGCTGATTACTTAAATGTCATTCCTCCTTTCTAAAGTTAAAGCATTAAAGAATAAATTACTACATTTTCTTAGAAGGCTTCTTTTTTGATTTCCTCAATTTTTTTCACCATTTGGAATACCCACTTACACACCATCTGCATCTCAATAGCACATACTTTCTCTGTGACTCCGTTGTTCATCTTCCCCGTGATTTATGTAGCATCAAGAAGCGACAGAATTTGCTTGGAGGAGATCAGTATTAGCTTGACCATCGGTGATCACTGCTAACTGAGAATGTGAGAGGGACTCTGGCCAACTCATCCATGCAAGAAACGCGGCCAACCACGCAGACGTTTAACCGCAGTCGTGATTTGAACCGTGGAGATCAGATGTAGGACCCACTGTTAGAATATGTCTGGACCAGATGCGCCACTTAAGTCTTTCATAATTTAACAAACTTTCTAACTTATTTTCACCATTTTTCTGGCTTTATTATCACTCATGACATCCACCTCTCTCTCTCTGTCTCTCTCTCTGTCTCTGTCTCTCTCTGTCCTGGCTCAGACATGTCACATCTTGTGATGGTTGTTGGTATTTAGTTTAGAACAGTTTTCCTGCCTTGCTCCTCCCAGACCAGAGACCTGGCCACTCTGACTTCGACTCATTGCAGTAAACAAACTGGAGAGTCGAGATACAAAGTCAAGCCATACACATACACACATGTGCTACACGTCCGCCAAAAGTTATGATATTATGTATGATATTACAAACCCAGTGTATTTGGGAAAGAAACAGACACGATACACTTGTTTTGCTAAATAAAGAAGATATTGACGATTAAACTAAACCAAACGCGATGTAAAACAGAGTAGCTCGCGGTAGTGATCAATATGTTTCAGCCAGTGAGGGATGTTCTTAACTACACACGTCAAAATAAGTGTGCAATCCGGTAGGAACTTGAAATGTTTGCTCTAAAAATTCTCTTTTTAATTCTTTTGTATTCGTAATTTACTCCAAACTTTAAAAATCTGTTTCACTCTTACGTTTCTCTTCCGCTGGAGAGGAACCTCTGCATCTTCCTGTAAAAATATAATTAATGCACAGATATAAGACATTACAGCCCGCCAAACCTCGTTAAACAAATGCGAAAATGAGTGCGCCGTACAATAGTTACTACTAACAGATATACTATAAAATATGTCTGCTGGCCGTTTTCTACATGCACTTCAGATAAATCTGAATAGTAACCGCTGACTCCAGCGCAACAAAGACTTGATCTGTTTCATTCATTGTGGCAAACTGTTTGGTTACAGGACAAATAACTGTGAAAAGGTCAGCAGATTACTGGAGCCCTAAACCGGGTGATTTACTGATTAAAAAAACATATTTGTGACCTCTGGAGGAAACTATCCGAGGCATGGAACAAATTCGATTAACCAAGGAAACTCTTGTCTTCTGAAGGAGGCGACAAAACAACGAATAAGTACAAATTTAACGTGTCTGGATTATTAAAAATCATACCCAGCGTTTCGTCTCCAGGTTCACATCTCGGTGGGGCAGAGAAACTTGAGGTAAGAAAGCTCAAAAGTATAAAAAATATAGACATTCCGTTCTCCATGCGTCGAGTGATGTGGCAACTCTTACGTTACCCTTTGTGAAGCTGATTATCGTCCAAGTCGACTCTCTACCCCAGTTGCTGAAATGATTTTCTGAGCGCTACTGCCAGACGATCAAATTACACCACAAAGTGGCTCGTGTGGAATGCACGAGACGTCAGTATTCCTCTGTATGTTTCTAAGGTGATGCAAAAGGAAAACGTTTTGTGAGTGAGGGTCCAAACTGAAAGGTTTTCTAAGGATGAGTGAATTCATTCAACGAGGAGCACAGAGGACAATGTAACCCCCATGGATGGATCAGTAAAAAAAAAGCATTTCGCCGTTTTCTCGCAGCGTATAAGTAACGACAGTTTACGTTAGTCACTTATAATGCTTGTAATGACTGCTTTAATAGATGTTGATTATGCTTAGATATCTGAACTTCCATTTTCATGCATTCATTTCAAAAATACAAAACAACGAGGAGACAGGAGATTGTATCAATATTTGACATTAACCTGTTTGTCACACATACATTAAGAACACAAACTTTATTTAGATATTTACACAACTTCCAGATATACACAAAATGCAAATAATTACATTTTACTGTTGTATGTAAAGCTTACTACTGGGATTTCAAGAGACTGACTTCAAATACCCAGACGAAAAAGTTACATTCTTTAGGTGACTTTATTCTATCAAAATAAAGTCCAACATTAATGATAGTTCTCCAAGTCACTTGCTTAAGCTTGTGGTGTTTATCAAACCTGAGCTAACAGTATGGCAGTCGAGAATTGAACTGTGCAAAGTCGCCAAGAAAGTTCACCTCTTTTGTGTGAGTGGCAAAAAAACATGTGGCATTATCTACTGACACTAAAATAATTTAAATGTTTCTGCAACATAACACCCCCCCCCCCCAAAAAAAAAGTCAACATCTGTATTTTCCACGAAGTGAAGAATGGTTGTCCTGACTATGAGGGAGATGTGATACTCAGTTGTCCTTTATCTCATTACGGTGTGATAAGGTTCGTCCAGTTTAACGATTCGTTGCAGAAATAAAAGCAAGTTGCCGGGTAGTGTTGGAGAGAGACGACAACGCAATGAATGTAATCACCTCCGCGAGAAACATGAACAACACTAATCACCGAGGGTCCATCACAGAAAAGCAGTATTGTCCATGTTCACTGAGCCAATCTTGTTGGCAACATATGCTGTTATTAGGCCTCGGTTTACTGTACACCTCCAGGGTATGGTTAACACTTGTCATTGTGTAGCTGAGACATGGTAATGTTTGTGTAGTGTTTGCTTTTAGCCAGCAGCGTTGTATTTTGCATACGCATGCCTGTTATCAATTAGGTCATCATTTTACAGGCCCATAAACATGTGTTAATGGTACTTATGGGCTTGCAGTGTAGGTCCTAATAACCTTTAGGGTTATCACAGGGACAATTAGTTCAAACCCATTATCTGGGTTAGTTACACAGATCCTCTGTCTAAGTCTCCATCCGTACCCACTTGAGAGGGTAGAAGTTTGGTCTTTGCCAAGTTTTTAGCCATTAGACGACCGGAACCGTACGGCCGTGGTTAGCATAGCTATGCTAGCATCGTTAGCGTTACGCCTTAAGTGGCTAACCGGTCCCTCCTTTTTGAGTTAGCCGTCTTTCATGAAGTCGCTGCAGACAGGAGTCATTGTCTGTGTCTGAAGAGCTGCTGTGTCCGGAAGGGCTGTACAAGTCGCGTCCCAGAATCCTGTTGGTCATGCCAATGAGGGCTTTCTTGTACTGTTGACGAAGCAGAGAATACACAAAGGGATCCAGGGCGGGCTTGCCGTACGTTAGACACTTGGTAACGATGCCCCAGTAGCGATCTATCTTCACGGTTGCCACCACCTCTGTCAGTCTGCGAGGGGAGATTGATCAATATAAAGATAGTTACTGAACGGGGTGCACTCAGAGTAAGTTACGGAACATGTTTTATTGTTATGTCATCAAAAGACTAATGAAACATTTGACATATTATCAAGAATGGGTTACTTGTGCAGGTAGTCAAAGTGCATTTGTGATGCAACTGTAAACCGTCTTGGCACTCAGCCTTCTAAGCATTCCAGTCAAATCCATGACTGGTCGCGTTTATACGTGCCACTGCAAAATGCTGATTTCTTTGAAATATCCTTAACTAATGTGAACTCTTTGCTCTTTTAGTTTTACATATTCTCTGAAAAACTATCCAAAAATGTGTATATATATATATATATATATATATATATATATATATCAGCAAAACTGTATGGAGATACTGAACAAAAATGTCTCCATGTCAGGTTACTATGCATCTATTCTTCATGACCTTGTGCCTAGGCAACATAAAGAAAAAGAAATCACCACAGAATAGAACAATACCTATTCACGCCCTCCGGGGGATATTACAATAATGCAATGTTTGCGAAAATGTCTGGTCAGACATCCAAAGAACATTCAGGGAACTTCATAAAAAATGTGATTGATTTCCAACCAGAGACCACAGCAACTGGAGAGGTCACTCTTTTAAGCCACAGAGGTTAATTATAGCTACATGGTGTGGTTTTGCAGAGACAGCAATAATAATAGAAAAGACATTTGCAGTCAGAGATCCATCTTATCTGGGTTTGCTGTATGAAAGCTGTGTTTTTCAGCTGGGTCACATGAGTCTCTCCACACATAATAACTGTGGAAAAGTACAAGTAATCAGAGGAATTACGACTTTGGCTGGTTGTTATGTAAACGCGCTTGCTAATTTAATTGCTTGGCATTTGGAATGGTACCATACCTTGTTATTACGTAAGGGGCGAAGCAAATGACAAAAGATCCAATGAATATACATATTTTCTTTGTGGCTCTTCGTCGTCTTCTTTTCTGTTCATGTAGACAACGTTGTTTCACGCTAAGGCGAATAAGTAAAACAAAAAATTAATGAACGGGTTGTCATACACAGTATAATTTCATGAAGTGTGCCAGTTAATAGGCTTTAGAATAGAACGAGCTGTAAGATTTTTTTAATACTTTAGCTTACCTCGGGTGGATGTCCACCAACAGTAAAAGTGTCTGAACCGTTATAACGTCTATCCTTCTGCAGTGAAAGCGGGCCACTTTGAGAACTTTCAGGTACGTGAAACACAGTATGAACAGCGTGAGCGCGAAGCTGGTGAAGTGGAAAACCACGGTAAAAACAGTGAAGTTAAGGCGCTCGCTTTCCTTGTTTAGGCACACGGTACATGAAGCGTACGTAGGATTGAAGTTAAACCAGGAGAACAACAGAGCCGTGAGAGAGAACGTTAAAGAGTGTATCCACGCGTAGCCCACCATTAAGACAGCGTCCTTGTATCTCATTTTGCTGGAGTAAGTCAGCGGGAATACCACTGCTATCCACCGGTCAATACTAAGCGCAGCCATGCTCAACATAGAATTGGTGGTTAGAAAAGTCTCCATGAAGCTCACAGCGTAACAGAATGGGTCTCCGAACGGCTTCTGGCCTTTGGCGACTCCAAGTAGCGTGGAGGGCATATTGAGTATAGCGATAAGGATGTTGCAGAAAGAGAGATTTAATATGAATACGCCTGGCACCTGCCCGCGTATTTCTGCGCTGCAGGTGAAACATAACAGCACCAGTAAATTCGATAACAGCGACACAACAGCAATCACGACAATAAAGAACTCCAATAACGCCTCCGATAAGTTCATGTCTCAAATCAAAGTCACCAGTGGATTCGATACGGTGTTCGGGGTCCTCGTGTAGTCTCCCGTGCGACTTTCGTCGATGCATGTTCATCAGCTCGCATTTTAGCGTTGTGAGTCAACTTTGACGAGCTGTGATGATTTTCGGGGAGAGCTGTCCAGTGTGCTGAAATGATTAGGCTTATGTTTCTTCTCAGTCTCACACTGTCCTGCTAGATTTCAGACAAGTTTCACCTTTTAACATAACAATCCAAAATCGTACTTTCAAATCTTCATCCCGAGGTACCCATGCAGTATTGTAAGGTATTGAGTGAGAAGCGGTAGAAAGGCTTCGCTCCACACTCCCCCTGTGATCATGCGCGTGAGAAAATCAGGCATCCCCTGCGCGCCTCGGCTCACGTGCAGCTGCTTTCTTACATGTGACGTTTGTTCAATAAACGGGTAAATTTTAACCTCAAGGAACATAATTGATGAAGGGAGTAACGCGTTGTGCGCGCGAACATATTTCAGAGGTGGCATTCCACTCTAATAGACAAAGATAATAAAGAGGAGAAAAGAGACAGAGAGAGAGAGAGAGAGAGAGAGAGAGAGAGAGAGAGTGGTGTATTAAGGATTACAAATTTATACTTAGATTTACAATGTAAAATAATTTACTGACTTGGAATTACTGAAACTATGTGACATTTTCACAAACATCAACCATAGTGCTATCATGTGAGTAAACTCATAACTCAAACCAGGTTTGCTTAATTATCTTGCCATCTTTTGGGTGCGGTGGATTTCAATTATATTATGTTTTCGGTTATCAAACTACAGGAAAGCAGATTTCATCACCTCCTTCCCACCACAAAGAACCTCTGTAAAATGAGGTTACCAGTCGTTCCACTATTGCCTAGGCAACTCACAATCTTGGACGATATCGTCTTGGTTTCGGATGACATTTTCTTTTGACGCTGATTTATTTAATCTCTTATCGTTCTTCCTCTTCTGTGGGAGCCTTTTACCGAGTTTATAATTAAAGAACTTAAAGGAGAAACGATGGCGGTCTGTCATTACCGTATACTGATAGCCTACTGTAGACGGCTGGAGCCTATATCAAATGTAGCCGTGATTAGAAAGTTAGCTTTGAAGCTTTTCACCACTTCAAATGTTGCCTGAGGCATTGATTCCATCATTGTTCAAAGCTCATGTCTTGTCAAATCGCAATAAGACAAACGTCGAATATTTCCGTCTTTAATGAAGACGATAAGAAAAACCTTAGTTTTTTTTTTTTTTTTTGGAAGTAGGCCTTCATAAATACGAGCAGATACTACAGTGCCGATTGTACCCCAGCACCTAAACAATGCGTTTGGGCAATGTAATTAAGATGACTACACCACTGATGGGGCTTAGCTCGGAGAGTCGGTGCACTGCTTCTGCCCTTTCGTTCCGATGTCGGGACAGAATGTTCTTCTGTGGGGACAAGCTCCACGATTTTAATTTTGCCTGGATGAAAGAGAAGTGACCGCAGTGCTGACCTTCAGATCACCAATACACTCTCTCTCTCTCTCTCTCTCTCTCTCTCTCTCTCTCTCTCTCTCTCTCTCTCTCTCTCTCTCTCTCTCTCTGGGTAATGGGCGCTGAGAGAACTGTCACATTGAAAATAGTTGCTTTATTTGAACTTACCGCAGAGCTGTTGGTTGGAGCAGTATGTTTTTTTTTCTATTCTTATAAAAGACCTCGCAAAATTACTCCTTAATGAAAAGGGATGAGAAAATGCAACTTACAAACATATCATATTATATTCATGGCACATTACTTATAAATAACAATATGAATATAGCATGTGTTCGTTTGTGTATGAATAAACACACATTTCTGTCTGTATTGTATTGTAAAAACTGATCAGTTAAACACTTGCTCTTCTTGCAGTTTTGGAATTTTCAAAAATGGCTCAACTATGCTCCAAATGACCGAAATGGGACTCGTTAATGAAATGAAATTGTTCTGCTCTCTTTTGCTTAATGGACATTTATTGTCATCTAAGAGTGTCATGCGGTCATTTTATGCGTTCAGTGGAAAACCCTCCGGAGCAGAGAGAGAGAGAGGGAGAGAGAGAGAGAGGGAGAGAGAGAGAGTCCTGAGGTAAAGAAGGAACCCTCTTCTTCTTCACGTGTTCCTGTGGACCCCGAGAGAGCATTATGCAAGAAAGTGCTGATGGCAGAAGCACTTAAGACATCCGTCAACAGCCAGGGCATAGTTTCCCCTAGAGTGAGAATGAGAGAGAGAGAGAGAGGGAGAGAGAGAGAGGGAGAGAGAGAGAGAGAATGGTTACATAACTGATTGTCTGGAAGTCAGTATGGGGCCTTCTGTTATGCCAGTGGTGGTCTGTGTCCATTACAGTGGACTCTAACACCAGCACTGACACACAGACACACACACACACACACACACACACACTCACACGCTCACACACACGCTCACACGCACACACACACACACACACTCACACACACACACACGTGCGCGCGCGCACACACAGACACACACACACACACACGTGCGCGCGCGCACACACAGACACACACAGACACACACACACACACACACACAAAAACAAACACGCACACGCATTTCACACATGCATATTGTAACTAGTCACACACACACACATGCCTAAACATCTTGCTCTTTCCTCACAAACCACACCCATACACACACACACACACACACACACACGCACACAGACGCATATCACTGTGTCAAGGCCCTATGCAAACACATTTCACAATTTTAAATTGGACAGGAGCCTTCAAAATGATCTGAGGTTCCAGCGATAGATTGCTTTCTGAACGGAAATGTAATCCCTCTTGGTAAATTGATTCACAGCTGTTACCATGTCCACACCTTTGTTTCAGGATGAGTTTTACCATGTAGTCTTCATATTAAAAATGTTAGAAGTGTATTAATAGCACATGACACAGAACCAAAACAAATATTTAGCCCTGTACAAATATGATCTCATATTAATTGATTATTGTATAATCATAATAATCTGATGATCTAAATCTATACCAAATGATATGACACTGTTATGTCCATTTAATGACCTTTGTCACCAGTCTCAATAAATGGAGTGTTTTACTGTACACACACACACACACACACACACACACACACACACACACCAGTATAGAAATGGTGTTTGTGTAGATCAGAAGTCAAGATTATCAACAGTACCTAAAGGCTGCAATGGCATTAAACATCTACATTGGGGTACACATTGTTCGCAATGAGATGGAAACTTTGTTTGACAGATGGAATATTATAAGAAGCATTTGGTGAATTAATGACTTACACGCAACAAGGAGAGAGAGAGAGGGAGAGAGAGAGAGAGAGGTGCATACATACAAACACATACACACAGACACACACACACACACACACACACACACACACACACAGAGACAGACACACACACACACACACACACACACAGAGACATGCACATACTGTGTGGTTAGTGGGGTTGTCCTGTCATTTTTGTTTTGGCAGTTAGTCTAACGTGTTCAGACATTTTGACCATTCCGTCTGTCAGAGCCTCTGGCTCCCCCACTGAAGTACACACATAGATAAATAGCTACCAGAGGAGACGCACGGCTCAGACATAGAAATAAACACAGCACGGAGGAGACGCACAGCACTGCTTAATGTTATCTCAGAAGACCCATAACCCTCTGTTCAATACTATGATACATCACATGGATTACATCTATATCTTTGTTCAGTAGTCTTACTACAAGAGTCCGACTACAACACATAATAATGTTATAATAACAGACATAGATATATAGCTTATAGAGTGAATCCGTATATCTGTTCATTACTTTTACTACAGCAGACATAGATATATAGTTTATAGAGTGAATCCGTATATCTGTTCATCACTTTTACTACAGCAGACATAGATGTATAGTTTATAGAGTGAATCTGTATATCTGTTCATTACTTTTACTACAGCAGACATAGACATATAATCCATAGAGCACATCTGTTTGTCTGTTTAGTCATGTCATGACATAGAGAGACTGAACAGATACAACCAAAAAGTGACAGGTGTCAATCACAGTAAAATATGAATAAAAAAAGGCAGAACAGATTATTACAAAAAAAGAAATAGATGTCAGATGTGGAAACCTCACTTGACCAGTGAAGTTCGCTGAGACTGATGTAGCCTATGTAAGCATGTGCATGCAGTCTGAATGGTGTGGTTTGGTTACCGGGCAACGGGGAATCCTAGGTGGTAGGTATTGAATGGTGAAGTGTGATCGCCTGTCCAGGGGAAATGAGACATGAGGAGAACATGAAGAGATGGAAGGGTACACTCCAGCACTTCTCATGCACGCTGGCTAAACACGCGCGATATGTGTTTCAGTGGTCCAGCCTTTGGCTTTGGAGTGGTAGTGATGTCGTTCTCCATACAGAGACACACTCACTCACACACACACACACACACACACACACACACACACACATACTGACTCACGCACACACATGCACGCTAGCACACACACACACACACACACACACACACACACACACAATGTGTTTCAGTGGTCCAGCCTTTGGCTTTGGAGTGGTAGTGATGTCGTTCTCCATACAGAGACACAATCACTCACACACACACACACACACACACACTGACTCACGCACACACATGCACGCTAGCACACACACACACACACACACACACACTGACTCACGCACGCACACACACATACTGAGTCACACATACACGTGCACGCACGCACACACACACATACACACACACACTACTGTGTGTAAACACACACTGTGTACTTGCAGTCACTCACATAAATTGAGACAAACAAATTTTCCAGCCTCACTGCTAAAGCTCACTTGTGCACGCGTGCTCATGCACATGCACACACACACACATACACACACACACACACACACACACACACACTCGCTATCATATGTAAACACACACTGTGCATACATACTCATAGAAATCCAGACAAACAAATGTTCCTTCACTCCGTCACTGCTAAAATAAACACAGTATGTAGACACCCACTACACAAACATACACAAACATGTATACACACACTTAAACACAAACACACACGCACACACACACAGACACACACACACAAACACGCACACACACAAACACACACACACTCAAGCACACATACATCCACATATGCGCACACTCCTAAAAATAAACACAGACAAGGTTCTGGAGCCCTTAATACACTTGTTGCCGTGGAGACATGGAGAGTTTTAAAAAAAAAAAAAGAAACATTCCTTTCACACACAGATTCCTTTTGCTTTTACCTCCATGATATTTTACCTACATTTAGTTTCCTCTGCATTCTTCAATCTGCTTTGAGATACGCTCACATTAATGAATTATTGATTTAGGGAAAATATTTTTGTTTGCTGAGAGAGCCAAAATCCTGGCATAGTGTATATGCATGAGAAAGAGGAGGAGAAAAGAGAGAGAGAGAGAGAGAGAGAGAGAAAGAGAGAGAGTGAAAGAGACAGGTAGAGAGAGACAAAGGGGGCGAGAGAGAGTGAAAGAGACAGGTAGAGAGAGACAAAGGGGGCGAGAGAGAGAGAGAGAGAGAAAGAGAACGAGAAAGAGACAGGCAGAGAGAGACAAAGAGGGAGAGAGAGAGAGAGAGAGAGAGACAAAGAGGGAGAGGGAGAAAGAGAGAGAGAGAATGAGGGGGAGAGTCCAGATAAAAAACTGAGGGACCAAGGCCAATACAACGTCTCTCTCTAAATCTCCTGGACTGTTAATAGAGGAATTACCCTCAAATAACCAATAAGCCCTTACCATTGTACATGACCTTTGACCTTTGAGCTTTTCCCACTGCTTTACAGTCATTAAACAACCGTAATTATGGCCAGGTTCCCCTTATCGTCCGGCTGACCCCCACGTCAACACGAAACTGTCACGACCTCTCCCAGTGAAGTGACAAAACCACACCAGTCCACCTGACAAAAATATGCCAGCTCTCCCAGCTCACCTCAGGACCCGCGTGATAAAGAGCGAGGTCACATTCGACGAGCCCCTTGGCTAGACTCGCTTTACGCTCGCGCTCATTCATACCCCGACTCTCCGCCGCCGTGTCGCGCCGGCTCTACGTTTACCGAACGCCCGGACCACAAGCGCTGGCCCGTGCCAAGACCGCTTTGTTTCACTCCGCTGACCGATTACGAGAGGCCCGCGGACAACGTCGACGGAGCCTTCGTAACAAGTGAACGCGTAAACACGCACGGTTTGATTATAAACCATATCCAACCGAATTAGTTACGCGTATCGTATTAACGCGACCCAAAAAAGGCATAAAGTCGGTTTTCTTCGTCTGTTATGGTTTTTAGTCGCCGCTCAGTGCGTGTTTACGCGTCAGACAGGACGTGGAAGGTCGCAACAGGTTTTCTCACGGCCAGGGAACTTGACAGAGTGAGTCTGGTTTAAATAAACATACGCTTTATCAGCGTTACATTGCAGGGAGCCAATCTCTCCTTGAATGAACTCCAAGACTGAGGAGAAATAGTTTTCCCTGAAAAAAAAAGAGAAGAAGAAGAAAAAGATTTCTCCATTAAATGCCTCACACTTCTCAAAAGGCTTTGTTCTCTTTAGTGAACCAACTGTACAACTTCTTTCTCTACCACCCCTTCTAACCCCCCCCCCCCCTTTTTTTTTTGGAGTTTTAATGCAGTCTAATTTTGTAAGCTTTAAGCTTTGGAACTTTTTGTTTTTGTACAAATCTTATGATTTTAATATTTTGCCAAATAGTTCAGTCATTGTTCTGTTGGTTTATTGTGTGTGTGTGTGTGTGTGTGTGTGCGTGTAAGAAAGAGAGAGAGAGAGAGAGAGGTAGGGAGAGAGAGAAAGAGATGGATAGAGAGGAAGGGAGGGGGACAGAGACACAGAGAGAGAGAGAGAGAGAGAGAGAGACAGAGAGAGAGACAGAATGATCCAGAAAAGACAATAATGAATTTTTGCACATATTTTATTCCTGCACTGGGCCCGGTGTAATCCATATCCCACAATGCATTTTTATACTCTGTGACGTTAATGGTGTAATTTACCCCCTTTTTCTTTAATGAGTGTGACGTTGGTAGCAGTTTAACACATTTCAGCTCCACAATACTCTGCATAATTTCAGCCAAAACGTTACAGAATCTCCTGCATCATTGCTAAATGAAGTTTTTCATTCACTTAATCCCTGTTTCTTGTGCAAAATTCAAATCTAGCAGGTTCCCATAAATAATCAATCTATTTCACAAACACAGTCATCAAATTATCTCTGTCTCTGTCTCTGTCTCTCTCTGTCTCTGTCTCTGTCTCTGTCTCCATCTCTCTGTCTCTGTCTCTCTCTGTCTCTGTCTCTGTCTCTCTCTCCCTCTCTCTCTCTCTCTGTCTCTGTCTCTGTCTCTCTATGTCTCTGTCTCTCTCTCTCTGTCTCTCTCTCTCTCTGTCTCTCTCTCTGTCTCTGTCTCTCTCTCTCTGTCTCTGTCTCTCTCCCTCTCCCTCTGTCTCTGTCTCTGTCTCTGTCTCTGTCTCTGTCTCTGTCTCTCTGTCTCTCTCTCTCTCTCTCTCTCTCTCTCTCTCTCTCTCTCTCTGTGTGTGTGTGTGTGTGCCTGTCTCTCTCTGATTGTAACATAATATATTTAAATGAACTGAGTAAACACATTGCGTAAGTGCTTTTGCGTCTTGTGGACGAAGCTTTTATAATGCACTGTGGCATGTACAGAAACCATCCATAGTTACTGCATTAACTGTCACACCCAACAACATATTCATTAATCTATTTACTACTTAAACATAAACATAAACATAAACACACAGAGTCGTACACACACAGTGTCCTCGTTGAATGAAGTTAAGGCAACAGAGAATCTGGGATTTGTCAAACTCTAAAGCTAATTGCTTTTGCTATGTGCTGTACTATGTTTAACAATCTTATGCAATAAACATGCTGAATGAGACAAACAGATGTCTGTCTGTCTGCCTGTCTGTCTGCTCCCACACACACAGAAGAATGATCCAGAAGTGACAAAGTTTCTCTGTCTCTCTGTCTCTCTGTCTGTCTCTCTCTGTCTCTCTCTCTCTCTCTCTGTCTCTGTCTCTCTGTCTCTCTCTCTCTCTCTCTCCCTCTCTCTGTCTCTCTTTCCCTTTCTCTGTCTCTCTCTCTCTCACACACACACACACACACACACACACACACAGACACACACGTACACACACCCCAACTCAAAACTGGGAAGGGGAGAAAGGAGTTTTCAATAATTCACGTCTCGATGGAAGAGAGATGGATGCTGAAGAAGACAAGAATGGAAGGATGAACGGGGCAGACAAACAAAAAAAAAAAAAACACAGGAAAAAAAAAAGATAAAAAAAAAATGAAATGTTTTTTGGGACTCTGCTTGCTTGGTACCGCTCTTTAAAAAAAAAAAAAAGTCTGTTTTCTTTGCAAACCGTTACTTTGCTTAGCTGCATTTGCTTGCGAAAGAGGTTATGAAATTTTTATACGACTTCATGGAACATTTGGAGACCCCTGAACCAATTTGCAATGTACTCTTTCCCCCTCCTTTACCTATAACACATCTGCATCAAATAAATCTGGGTTGTTTTTTTTTTACTGCTGTGCTTCTGTATATGGATGCCAGATGATGTCGCAAGTCATACTTGAGAAAAACAGCTATTTTGTTCACCTGTATGTATATACACTCACACACATTCCATAAAGAGCAGTTATATACGCGATCAAAGGTCACCACTGTTCTGTCTGACCCCTTAAATCTAAATCGGCTTGAGTCAAAAACGCCACGAAATCCACTTTGGGCAGGTTTGTCTTATCGGATGAACTTTTGGTAGCTGTTTTTTTTTTTGGCTTTCTTCTTTCAGAGGATCGGGCGGCAGCCTCCACGGTGGGCCTTCAGCGTGTGGTCTCCTGAGGAGCCCGAGACGCGAGAGGAGTCACCGGAAAAGCCAAAGGCTCGAAGGAGAGACGGAGGACGGAAAGCCCTTATCTCCCAAAAGCACCTGCCTGCCTCAGTTAAAGAGAGAAATAAAGCAAGAGAGAGGGAGAGAGAGAGAGAGAGAGAGAGAGAGAGAGAGAGCAGTCAGGTCATACTCAGCACTGACATGAGTTGCTCTCCAGCCAGTTGCTTAGGCCAAGGGAGAGTTGTCTACTTTACTTTATATCCGCAGATAATGGGGCTCTCTTTCATTCTTCTGACAGGAGAGAGAGAGAGAGAGAGAGAGAGAGAGAGAGAGAGAGAGAGAGAGAGAGAGAGAGAGAGAGAGAGTGGAATGGGGGGGCAGGGAGTGAGGCAGAGGGATCGATCGGAGAATAGAGGGAGGAAAGACGATGGAGGGAAAGGAAAAACGTGGGTGATGGGGTAGAATTCTAAAAGAGAGAGAGAGAGAGAGAGAGAGAGAGAGAAAGAGGAAGAGAGGGAGAGAGCGAGAGAGAGAGAGATAGAGAGAGAAAGTGAAAGGGGGAGAGCGAGAGCGAAAGAGAAAGACAGAGAGAGCAGTACAGGAGCAGAAGTATGATATACGTCCCTGTAGATTTCATTACAGGAAAAAACAAACAAACAAACTACATTCAAACGTCTTCATTGTTGTTTACCATGACTGTTGGGGTAAACAGCGGTAGCAGCAGAAGAACAAGACGAACAAGAGGAAGAGAAAAAAAAAAACAAAAAACAAAAACAAAAAAAGAAAACAATAAACCGCATCAACTCTCTACGCATAACAATTTCTGCTTAAACAGTATATGCACGGATTGTTTCTTCGTAAAGGTTCTCTCAACCCAACCTATCGTCAAGTTACACAACACAACACTTCTTCACACCCTGTACCGGGTCCTGTTTTTTTTTTTTTTTTTTTTAAAGCTCAGATCTCTTGCCTATAGCTTTTGATGTGATGTTTTATG
>NC_044505.1:17278552-17283552 GCF_902362185.1 Chanos chanos
GGTTTGTGTGTGTGTGTGTGTGTGTGTGTGTGTGTGTGTGTGTGTGTGTGTGTGTGTGACTGTGTCAGCATGCAGACAAGCTTGTGTATTTGTGCATTGTGGTTTGTGTGCGTGTGTGTGCGTGCATGTGTGAGTGTGTGTGTGTGTGTGCGAGTGTGTGTGGCAGGCAGAGGGTACAGTGGCCCTGTGCCAGGACCTCACTGGATTACAGATGACACAAACAGTCTGATTAAAGGTGGCATGGTTCTGCTGTCCTCCACTAACTCCACTGTGTGTGTGTGTGTGTGTGTGTGTGTGTGTGTGTGTGTGTGTGTGTGTCTGTGTGTGTGTGCGTATGCGTACGTGCATGCACATCTGAATGAGAGAGAGAGAATGTGTTATGTTGCTATGTGTACTTTCCCCAAGAAAATGATTACGCACACACACACACACACACACGCACGCACGCATGTCTTCATCCTTATGAGCATTTTTTAAAAAATTAATAAAGAACCATAGACATGATCTGAGCTATGTCCTGTGCATGTTTTAATTTAAAAGCTCAGACTTTTGATAGAAAAGCCCTGAACACTGCATCATGTGTACACACTAAATTTCAGTAAACATTCAAGTTACTCTAAAAATACACCAGTCAGGAATTGCTAGAGCAGTCATGAGTAGGCCAGCCATAAGTAAGAATATATCTCCCCTTGCCAACGAGGGAGAACAAAGTTGACCAGAAAAAAAAAGCTAAATAAACAACAGAAGACTCAGAACAGGAGCCTGCCACGTCTCAAACTTGATCAGGTATATGACCTGACTTATGCAATGTCTCCATCTAGCGGTCATTTACGTTTCCGCGTCTGAGATAGTTAAAATGACAGAACAGTATGAGTATGCGGCCCCTAGGTGGCACCAAAACTAGAGCATGCAAAATCTCGAAGTTGGATCCACATTAAGGACTAGGGAAACCACGAAGCCTAGGATGTAAACATGTACGTGCAGTGGCAGACGGTTCTAACACATCTGTTTCTAAAAGGCCAGTAAACTGCTTGCTCTACATACTGTACGTGTGGTTAGATGGGGGCGGCCTCGGCCTAAAAAGTTAGAGAAGCCTCAATCCCCTGGACTGGCGGGAGAAGTGTGGGCGGGGAGAGTGAGGGCTTTCCCCTCCCCTTAAGCAAAGCACTTATCCCCCAACTGCCCCTGGTGTGTGTGTGCTCATTGTTCCTAGTGTATGTGTGTGTGTGTCTGTCTGTGTGTGTGTGTGTGTGTTCACTGCTCAAGGATGGGTTAAATGAAGAGGACGAAATTTGCCACGGCGTTCAAAACGGCGGCGCACCCCACGAGCGCAGCGGTTACTTCGGGTCCGTTGTTCACGATGGCGGCTCGCGTGAAGTACCACGATCCTGAGGACACGCGAGTTCGTCTTAGTCCGTATATGGCTGAGATGACAATAAAGAGAATTTCATTTCATTTCAATTTAATTCACGTTCTTGTAAATGAAAAGACATAAGCTTGCTGTTTAGACCAGTGGTTCTCAACTCCAGTCCCGAGGGCCCCCTATCCTGCACGCGTTTGTTCTAACTTTTCAGGACACAGTTAATTGAGCTAATCGAGGGTTCGATGAATAATTGATCAGTGGAGTCAGATGTGTCAGTCCTGAGCTCAGAGGAGTTAAAACAAAGACTTGCAGGACAGGGGGCCCTCAGGTGTGGAGTTGAGAACCAGTGGTTTAGACTGTGCTGCAGAATTTATTCAAACCAAAAACTGGCGACATGTGTCAGATACGTTTTCTTTCTTTT
Organism: Chanos chanos; assembly: GCF_902362185.1. Lineage (NCBI taxonomy): Eukaryota > Metazoa > Chordata > Actinopteri > Gonorynchiformes > Chanidae > Chanos > Chanos chanos. The sequence continues at coordinate 17,280,337 of NC_044505.1, forward strand.
TTTTTTTTTTTACCCGTATCATCATGTTTGAAATCTGTTTTAAAATCACTTAATTTTTAAAAGCTCTTTAGTTTTATTAATGTGATAAGAGTTATATGGTAACTAACAAATTTCAATGACAATGGATTTACATTTTTAAAAAAAAAAAAAAAGGTCTTTCCACTTCCTGTTTAAACCCCTCCCACTTCTGCTTTTTATCCAAATACAAATCATTTTTTCATCCAACAAAATACAACAAATGTGTTCTGTCTTTGTTTTTCCTGTTTTAAATAGGTGTAATTAACTGTTCACTACTGCACCGTGGTATGACTTTCAGTCAGTGAAGATGTGAGAGAAGTTCTGAGAACAACCTCAGGGGGGCGCCAAAGCACAACTAAACTTTCAGTATGTGGCGAAGGGGAGAAAAGTTCATTCGACAGTTTAGGGGTGATGGGGGGGGGGGGGCATTTTTGTAAATGAAGAGGGAGGAATGGTAGAGGAAAAGAGATGAAAATGATTATCCAGAAAGCAGAACATTTCTTTTGTCTGCAGTTCAGAGCTCGGATGCTCAGAGATTAAAGTCTTTAGGAATTTAGTTGGGGGAGAATGGACATTAAGCCAGGCTCAGCGTGTGATACCCGAGGTCTTACAGCATAGGCCTGCTCCTTTCCAGAACAAACTAGAGCAGTTTTATGAGAAAGAGTCTTGGCAGATGTTGAAAATACTACATGATCCCTCGAACTGACTCGCACACCCACACACACACACACACACACACACACACAGGCAGACACAGTGTTGGCTGGGAATGGGGATATGTTTCGCCCTCCAATGCTCTGTACATGAGTGCATGCAGAGGGTCAGATTTGTGTGTGTTAGCATGTTATGGTAAGATCGACTGTATACATGTCCATGTAAACTCAGTACACAAATCCTAATCCTCCAGTGTTATCTGTCTTTGGGTTTTTCATTGGACATGAATGAAAAAAAAACTAGGACAAAATGTCTTCTCTCTTGAAGTAACTCTGTTTAAGTGTTAGAATGAAAGAAAAAAAAAAAGATTCATTTAACTCTAACCAGGTTTAAGTCCAGGACTATCTTTGGAAATGAACGGTAAGGCCAAGCCAACTTAAGTCAGATGAAAATGTCATAAATTTGAAAAAAAAAAAAAACATTCCTTTAAGATGACTTTCCATAATAATAAAACACTCTCCAATGAAAATTCTGAGGGAAGGGAAATTCAGTGTGATGTACAGTACTTTGAGAACGGATCTCTGACAACACTCCCAGACTCACCATCGGATAAGAGCCACCGCTCTTACCCAGAGCCCGGTTATGCGCTGCCCAGGGGAAGAGTGTATGTCTGGGCATTGTTTACTCACTGTCTCCCCTCGCTGTTCCACTGTCTGGTTCTACTGCTACTGAGCCATGGGGAGATGATGGCACAATAAACAGCCTGTGACCCACTGCTGTTAGTACAATACTGTGTGTGTGTCCCTCTATCCTTCTCTCTCTCTCACTCTCCCTCTCTCTCGCTCTCTTTCTTTTGTGAAGGCGTGATTGAGTAAACCAGCTCTGGTCTTTCTTTGTTAGAGCAAATTTATGAATTGCCTCTCTCTCTTTCTCTCTCTCTCTCACACACACACACACACACATACACACACACAAACAACCTCTCTCTCTCTCTCTTTCAAACACACACACACACACACACTCTAACATACAGGCACGGACACACGCACACACACTATCTGTCTGCTCTGAGTGACGGACAGACACCATTTAAGGGAAAGTGCCAGGCCTTGGGTCAGAACGGAGGTGAGGAGTCATTTGGTTGGATATACTCAACATCCTGGAGAACATTATTCTAAAAATGGAGCTAAAATTCACTGACAAGAATCTAACGGGCTGTGTATTTTTACCAGGCGGAAATAAACTGACCCACTTCAAATTTAGAAATGCAGAGAACACAAAGTGTGTATGTATGTGTGTGTCTGTGTGTGTGTGTGTGTCTGTGTTCGTGTGTGTGTATGTGTCTGTGTGCGTGTGTGTGTCTGTCTATGTGTGTTTGTGTGCGTGTGTGTGTGCGAGTCTGTGTGTGTGTGTGTGTGTGAGTGTACGGGAATGTAAGTATTTACGAACGCACGCATTTCCGTCTCTTGCGTGTGTCCAAATGCCAGAACTATGAGAATAAATGTTTTCTTTTCAAAAAGGCTTAGAGGAAAAAACCTTTCAGGCAAAGATATTTTCTTGAATGACTACATGAAGTTCACAGGCACACACACAATCAAATAAGTAGTAAGAAATTCCATTGTCCAATGCCTCTTTTTTTTTATCCCAATTTCAGTAATATCAGTTACTAAACATCAGATCAACTCTTTTCATGTTTACATTGGGATATGTGTCAGATTTAGAAAACTATACATTTCCTCTCATTTTCTGTAAGGTGGATTGTTTCATGTGTATTGACGAGGAGTTCCACTCTTAGTTTTGTCATCTTGCTTTGCTGTATAACTGCACGGCTTGGAGTCTGCTTTAAACTGAGACCCACGCTGGCCCAGATCCATCAGTTAGATCTGGAAAGATCCTCTGGCGGAATCCGCTACGATCAGCACTGGGCTTCACGGTGGCTCATTGGTTAGCGCTGCGACCTTGGGCTCAAACCCCAGCCGTCCTGGGCCCTTTCCGCGCGGAGTTTGCATGTTCTTCCCATGCTTGCCGAAGTTTGCTCCGGTTTCCTCCCACTATCAGAGACATGTGCGCTAGGCCCGGAGTCTGTGCTAGGCCTTAATACTAGGTTTAATGCTAGCACGCGTGTCTCTGATGGTCAGTGACCTTGACCAGGGCGCACACGTCAATGACCTTGACCGGGGCACTAGGAAGAAGACCTGCAGTTGGTTCCCGGGCGCCTGCGGCTGCCCACCGCTCCTAGTGTGTGCATGCTCACTGCTTACTCAGCGGTGTATAGGATGGGTTAAATGTGAAGGCTGCATTTCATTTTCCATTGCTCTGGTGTTTGTGTGACAAATAAAGTTCTTCTTCTTCTTCTTTTTCTTCTTCTTCTGCTTCTTCTGCTCCTCCTCCTCCGCCTAGATCACTGCAGGACAATGCATTCAACCGAAAACGACCTGGTGACTTGGTCACCAGGACTCGTGACCTTGTGACCTGGTGACCCTGCATTTCCACCATAAGTGGAACATACTAGAAGATTTCTCAACTAAGGTTGGATATCTTAAC
>NC_044505.1:17288552-17336052 GCF_902362185.1 Chanos chanos
AATATGTTTTATTAGTAAGGCTAAGGTAACATGAGCATCCCCATATAGTGCCCTCAAGTATCCATAAAATAAATTTTTACAATTTGCTCAAACTTTTTTTTTTTGGCGATGTTGAGTTTCCTTTAAATGTCAGCGTCTCTGAAATTTGTATGGGGACCTTTATTTCATGGTGCGGTGAAAGAATGTAGGTATGTTTCCAGATAATGACAGTGCTGTCCATGGAGCTCGTGAGTACTTTTTATCTTGATGAGAGCAAAAGTTATACTGTAAGAGTGATGTATCTAATGGTCACTCACTCCAGTGGCAGGCAACTTCTGGTCGGTTGGGTTAGAATGACGAAGTTAGAAACTTGTTTCTCCTACCATTAAAAGAGGAAATAAACTCTAGTCTCAACCGAGACTAACTTTTAATATCTGGTGGGGATTTTCCATATTCCGCCAATACTGTGTGTAAGCAAAGTAAAAATGAGACGTTTCCTGAACTTTGGCACTTTAGAAGAGCTCTCCAGCAGTTTCTGATTAGCGCTGTAGCCACCACATCCAACAGTGTTAATATTACGATGAAAATTTGGATCGTGGCCAGAGTTCTGTTGCTAATGTGTATCTGTATGTGGCACACAGACAAGCAGAATCCTACAGTCTCTGTGAGGGAGGGGGCTGCACTCGGAAAGGAAGTGACGGCCAATTGTTCGATCTCCCACGCTTGTCCATCAAACCCACCTGACCTATCGTGGAGTCACGATGGAAACATCAGCGAATCAAATTACAGAATGTCCGATGGGGAATGGGTACTTACCTCCACCCTGACCTTCATTGGTAGAGAATCAGACCTGGATACTTCCCTTGGATGCACTGCAAAGGTGAAAGGGAACACCATAGGGCGAGATACTCTTAACCTCAGTTTAGAATGTAAGTAAGATCTCAGCACAGCAACATAAAATAAAGCAAGCAATGTTCCCAAGGAATTCAGTCGTGTGTCAAGTGAAGTTCTAAACGAAAGTTCGGAAGCAGTAGATGGAAGACGAGCCATTGCTTTTCCACCGCAATCAAACACAAGTATTCAAACACACTTACCTTCAGGCTCTTCACTTTGCTTTCGGGATCCCTTCCCTCTCCCCTTCTGTTGACCCACTTTTCCACTCACCGACTCTGATGAGTAACACTCTGGCTTACCCCAGAATGTGTTCCCCCTGGCTTAGATTCAAATCCAAATATGCCTATATGTCTACCAAGCACGCTAAACACTATAATTATGTCGCTCCTTCATCTTCCGACGACAAACTTGTATAACAAACACTGAAGCTAACTTTATGCCAGAAATATATCAAGGGCATTTTGAGAATGTTAGGTCAAGGCAATACCACAATACACTTTTGATTAGCATCCGCAAAATGTTCAGAAAATGTTAGAATCTTTTAAGAACCTCATGAAGACAGGTCAGGATGTTCCTCCCAAAACCTATCAATAAGAAAGAATGTCCTTCAAAACGCTGCACTCAGATCAGCTCTTTTTTGCTCTCTCCAGACTCTCCACAGTTTATACAAGAGCCCAACTGCACTGCAAACAGCTCCTCCGACTTTCTCATCTGTACCTGTGTGGTAAAGTCAAATCCAGTCAGCGTGGTGCAACTCTACGTCGAGAAGACAGAATCTGGACGTTCCGTTGTGAACCCAGAATCGGGACACTCTGATGTGAAACTAAAGGACAGTAACAACACAGGGACGACACAGGAACTTAAGTTTATGACTACAGCAAGTTTGCAAGTGCCTGTGGGATTTGTAGGCGATGTGCGCTGCCTTGGCCACAATCACCTCGGGCAAATCACGGCGACTTTCACTGTCAAGAAAACTGGAAGTGAAGGTTTTTTTTTTGGTTTTTTTTTTTTTAAACAGTCCTTATGTTTGGGAATAAGAAAGATGACCAGCGCTAGGAAACCTTTAACTAGCGTAGTTGTACAATTGTGACACAATGCAAGGGTATTTCTAAAGCTGTTTTTAATTTTTTTGTTATTTATTCAAATTCAACTACGGTTCCTGAGTCATGTAGTACACCGTGATTTGTTGAAGCTCGGCACACCTAGGTCAGGGTTTTAAACCGGGTTTTAAAGGCATGCTTTAAATGACGGCTTGTTGACAAGTTGGCCTTCAATAGGAGACTCAGTTCAGTAGAACACAGTCTGTAAAAACAGTATTCAAGTCTTTGACAAATATGGAGGGAAGCAAGGGCTTCTTCTATCAACTGACTTTTTCCTTTTCTTCACAGATATAGTGCCCATTGTGACTATTCTCTGCTGTGTCATTGCTCCTGTTGTTGTTGCTATAGCAATAGCAGCTTTTGTCGGTTGGAAGTGCAAGAGCAAGAGCAAGAGCAAGAGCAAACGGTATGTTTGTACTAAAAAAAAAGTAAAAAAAAAAAAAATATTGCATGTCCTTTTGTAACATATGTCTTCTTTTTCATTCTTTTTCTTTTACAGAAACACAGAGGTGGACAACACCATTCACTTCTCAAACGCTCGGTGCGTAACTGACCCCAATATGTCTGACCTAGGTCATATATGTTTTCTATAAACATGACTTATAGATACTGTTCATGGTCTTATTTCGTTAAAGTGGCTCTCTGGAACCTATAGAATATAATTCAACATTATGGCAGAGGTTTCTTGTGCTCTATGAGTTCGCCCTTACATTGCTTTAACTCATTCTAATCCTTTTAACTCTGTAGTCAGCAAGAGAAAAGAACAGGGAGTAGGGGGTCCATATTTGGACTTGCAGCATTAACTTTAAAAATCACGGTTGAAGAACATATCACATTTCTCTGATATTGGGAAATATGTCGGTGAAAGCAGAGAACTTCCTCGCGTCATGTAACAAACATAAATAAAACTGTATACTTTGAGAATATGATTTGTATAAAATACTTTGCCAGGGACGGTTTTAGTCCTTTTTGTTGTGATTAAAATGAAAAAGCAAGAAAAAATCTAGGCTCAAGAACATGTGGAGAATGTTTGAAACAATGTCAGAGAACAGCTCATTCACTCTCCCAAGTCCCAGTCTGCCACTTACTCTGCAAATGTTGCCTCAAATTGTGTTGTCTGAGTTGAGCATCGGTTCTTATATCCACAAATCAGTTTACCCAAAACTCACTACATTTCATTGTTCTATTCTATTCTATTCTATTCTATTCTATTCTATTCTAATTCTTTTCTCTGCACTGAAGTGAGATGTATGGTAAAACTGACAGCTTATTCTCCTTGTACCCATGTAGAGAGACACATGGAGACAGAGAGGTGACTGGAGAAAGCAGCAGATACCAGCCGTGTGAATCGCTTAAGGTGAAGTAAGGTTTAGGTTGATGATCGATGTGACAGGCTGTCATTTTGGCCACATCCATAACTGGCGATGTTTTCCCTAAAAACAGGTGCCAAGGCGGCCGAACCCATACCACAGCTTTGACGAAGACGGAGATGATTATGTCGAGGTGATCAAGGCAAGCAACTACCACATTTGGTGACTTTGTTGATTTGTTTATTGTTTGCTTGTTTGTTTGTTTGCTTAATGATGGATGGATTGATTGACTGACTGATCTGTTAGATTGATCGCTTGCTTGATTGAGCGATCCATCCATCGAATATATAGCATTATAAAATAAGCCTGTTGTGCATGACTTTTGCATTTGGGTGACCTCTGATGTGAATCACAGACTTTTCAGTGTGACCTACAGTTTAAAGCATTGTGCTACTTCATACATGTGTTTTTGTTTGTAGGATGATGACGGAGACCTAGGATTTCAGAGTGTCACGGCACATCCAGCTGCTCCGAGGTCGTGTGTATATGACAATACCATCCTACCATCCAGGCACACAGGCACACTCACACACACATATGCACACACACACACACACACACACACAAACACAAAAAACACACACACGCACATGCACACACACACAAAAAACACACACACGCGCATACACACACACGCACGCACACACACACACACCTAAAATGACGAACTTCTCTTTTCCTCATCTCCTCAGTAAAAACAAAAAGAAATCGAACACGAAGAAAGAACAGACCAAGGACACGGAACACTCTGAAGACATCTACATCAACACCAGCGCAGTCAAGGTATAATCCACATGTATAATTATGAATCCATGTGGCATAAACAAGATTTCAAGATTACTCGAGTGGTTCCCTTAAACCCTTTAGGTTATTTGTGGTGGTTGGAGGCGAGCAGAGGCACTGTGTACGTAGCAGAGTGGTTCACAGCGTCCGCTGAAGGAGCAAACAGTTAAAGAGTTCAGAGTCAAAATTACCCTTGGCCTACTTCACAGCGGATTTAACTGTTAGCACTAGCTATTGCGAGAGGAACCTCGTCCACAGAGCATGTTCTGATCGGTGAAGTGTGAGGCTTGAACAGGCAGGTTCAGGATAAAAAAAAAAATGTTCAGTTGGGGCTATGTGTACAGGTAAAAACTCGAAGTGAAATGAAATGAAACGAAAGAGTGAAATCCCGTCTCTGTTATCACCGCGTACGTATTTGAATTATCTACCCTGGAATCTGTGTCTACTGTCTCTGCCTTGATGTATGTGTGTGTGTGTGTGTGGGGAATATGGAATATTATTACAGAAGGTTCAGCATACTCCATTTCGTTGTGCCCAATGTTGATACTGTGTCGCGAACGTGGAAATTGCGAGAAACGCTGAACTTAAGTATTACCATGGGTTGATTCACATATTAATGTGGTAAGAAACGCAAGCACATTTTGATAAAGTCCTATAGAAAGACCAGGCAATAGCATTTCAGTACTCATTGACAATACTGGGGACCGTCCCTCTTACATCCACGCGGAGTGATTTTTAAACGGGTCGTGTAGAGGGGTGTAGGGGAAAGTTGAGACTTCCGTCATTTTATTGTTTTTCGTTTGGCTTCTCACACATTGGTAACGATTCTTTCCATTTTGTTTCATACTACTCCTGCGGGATGAGAAGAATACCAAGGAGTTTTGGGGGGAAGATGCACCTGTATACGAGAACTATGATGAAGAGACATACGCCAATGCTACGTGTGACTGAGGTAGTGAGGTCAAAACCTAGATTATGTGCCAAGTTGAATGCCAGGCTGAATGGGAAAATAAAAGGCATCTTGCACTTTTTTTTAAAAAAAATAATTCTGTTAATCACTTTTATTGTTATTAATGTTGCATTTGCTCTTTATTTTTGTTTTTGTTCTTGCTCTTCTTCTTCTTGCTGTTGTTGTTGTTGTTGTTGTTGTTTACAGTTTGCTCAGTTCATATTCATACCGGTTTATATTTTTATGTCATTATTGTTGATGCTGGTCGTAAACAAATGAGAGCTCCATGTTGCATTACATGTAAAACCAGGTGATCACAGAGCTTTGACAGTCAGTGTACGAAGGACTCTGTGTGTGTGTGTGTGTGTGTGTGTGTGTTTTTAACATCATTTGACAGCCAGGCAACTAACTGCCTGGCGAGACAACTTCCAAGAGTTCACATCTGTAAGTGCTAGCTGACAAAGATACAAACGTACAAAATCTGCTTTGTAACACAGTAACGTTATGTCGAAATGTTTTGAAAAATACACTTTATTTTTCAAGAGGGTTCTGCCGGTGAAATGACAAACTTAATTTCCTTTTTTTTAATACCACAAGCAAAATCACGTAAAGTGCTAACCATAACACACAAAATCTCACGCGGCAGATACGTTTCAGTATAAAAAACGATGGTTCAGGTACCTTAACAAATACCAGTCAGGATAAATTGTACTCACATGATGTAAATGTACGTCAAGCCAAAATAAACTGATTTTTTAATGGATCGCATGTAGTATGCTTACTTTTTCGTTAAGTAAACACGTTTGCACGTCTCTTGAGTCGCTCTGGATAAGAGCTTCTGCTAAATGAAAAAAAAAAAAAGTAAACTGTACATTGTTTAGTTTTATAAGTACATATTGAAGCATTTAAACGTCAATGTCGATTTAAAACATACACAGAACGCTTTAGCTGTACAGTAAAGCCCAGACAATTGGGCTAGAGTTCAGTTGGACCTAACAGCAACCTCACCACAGTCCAAATTTAGTGTGTATATTACAGAGTGAGGGCACTTCTTCAGTGTCTGGGCAGCTTTAATAGTTTGAATACTTCAGAGAGAGATTGTTCTTCCCATGATTCCTTGGCGGGTGTTCATTCTATTCCCCCTTTTCAAGTCTTCATCTCACTTTTTGTCCTCAAAGTCATCAAAGAAACCGTTTCATAAATCGTACTTTCCGACCAATCGATGAGCACTGCCTATAAAGTTCTGGCCAATCGTCACCCCCCCCCCCTCCCAATTATATGAAACCCCGCCTCCACAACCAGTCCTTTCAATGCATGATGACGTGAGGTTCGATGTTAAACAGCAGGTCGTCGTTACCGCGGCGAACCTCCAGTAGGAGGGGCGTCTCCTCCTGCAACGCCTCCTGCAGCTCATCGGTGGTTGAGAGAGGGTGGCCATTTAGCTTTACGATGACATCGCCGGCTTCGATCCCGCCCCTGCAGGCCAACCAGCGAATGGGGAAAGGAACCCATGGAAGATCAGGTTAATCAATCAACTTGGATCAATCTGAAGTACTTTTTTTTTTAATGACACTGTAATATGCATATAGCTACATTACACATACAATAATAATCATGTCTCTGAGGTTAGACAGAAATGTTATTGCTTGTCATTGCTACTGCATATGAATAGCACTTAAGAATTATATATTATATATATAATTCAACAGTCCTTCACCTAATATTGTTAATTCTTTATGTAAATAGCAATATTAATGAGGTTCATCATGACACAGAGCTAAAGTATGTGGTTTCAGAACGTAGTGTCTGAATGAGGGTGGGTGAGTGAGGGTGGGAGGGGGTTTGGGTGCTTACTTGTGGGCAGGGGAATTTGGCACTACGTCATGGACCAGAATGCCACTGCTGACGTCTAAGAAGTCAGGGTCCTCTTCTTTTAGCCCTTCAGCAACACTATGGGTGGGTGGTGGGGGGGTATCAGATAAGAGTGAGAGAGAAAAAGAAAGAGGAAGAATGAACAAAAAGATACGGGGGAGGTGAAAGGGGGACAGGGAGAGAGAAAGAAAGAAAAAAAAAGAGAGAGAGAGAGAGTTATATGATAATTAGAAAGACAGATGAACCGTCTCAGCGGAGCGAACACGGAGAAGATGCCGGATGTGTTGGCATTCTGCTGGCGTCATTGTGACATAGTCGCGACTTCATGACACTAATTCAGCACAAAAACACAGCCTGATGTTTGTGCTACTTGGAACACGGTGACCTACGCTAAACAAAATCGAAACAATGCCGACATGACCAAGGAAACACTTCCGTGAGCGTTATATCGAAGAATGAAAATGATAAACACTGTTTCGGGACTTATGAAATAAATATCACTTACTCGTCTGTTATTGTCACCATTCTGATGCCGATGTATCGTTTCTTTGACCCCTTTGCTTCTGGAAGAGGAAACATTTACATTACACATCACAATCACAAAAACTGGAGCTAACTCAAAATTTAGCTGACGGAGTTCTCTACGACATGTCGAAATGTTCAACAAGCAATTTCAGCAATAGCCTGATGCTACTTTTGTCATTTTTATCTCCCGCTTGAATTTAGAACCCAGCAAGAATTCCCTCTGACTCTCATTTTTTTGTTTCCTTGTGATGTAACGGTGTCTGACTATTACAGCTCCGTTGATCTCCTTTCAAAACCCTTGAGCAATACTGGTGAAATGTTTTAAGCTTAACTGTTGTAAACTGTCAGAAAAAAAGTCAACATATTGGGGGAAAACAAAGAGCCGAGCAAAGAAACAAACAGAATGAAAATATGTAAACTGTTTGTTAGCGGCCTAACTAATAGCAGCCCCGCGAGCAGATTCCTTTTACAGCTAAAACCCAGCGCAGCCAAGGTTCAATGTTGTTTACAAGTGTTTATAAAAATCTACAAGCTTCAGTCAAAGTTACAACAAAGCTAAAATCAATCACATCGACGAAATCTTATGAATTATATATCAAATCAACCAAAAAATCACAGCTTTCTCATCTGTTTCAGGCACCACGGCATGAGACTGTATGTAATGCGGCCTGATTAGCCTCTGTTTGACTTTAAATCAAAATGAAGTATGAGGGAAATACACAATACATCCAATGTTATCATTAACAGTGACATTTCTGAGTGTTTTCTACGCTAATGGCGCTACATGTGAGTAAGTAAGTGATTTAGCGAGTATTGTGTGACCTAATTAGCTTGCATGACATTCTTTTGGAGATCCAAGCTAAATCCGGCACACATGAGGCAGTTCATTCATAACCAGTTCCTAGTCCTGCTGACTAAACTTGAACAGTAAACTGTGAAACAGATGAAACGCCTTTTGGATTCCTGGACTTCAGAAGTTTAATGTGCTTATCACGATCCCTTACCAGGACGAATATGTCACTCATTCATTGTGCGTTTAATAGATAGACAAGATAGATAACACGTAACAGTTGAAAGATAGTAGTCAGTAGTGAGTTTGCCTGCGGCCAGGGTTCCTACCTTTGTGCTGTTTGTCTAAAGACTCGTTGAGGAACTGACTGATTCGGTCTGCGGGGATGGCGAAGGAGATCCCTGCTGTCACTTTTAACGTATTGATCCCAATCACCTCCCCATCCTGAGGAGAGTTCAGAGAGGCAAGAGATATTACTAAAGAAGAAATAAATAGTGCCCTTTTTCATTGTCTAGGCCTGGGAGCAGATCATGTCTCTAGACACATTTACACACAGAGAGAGAGAAAGAGAGAGAGAGAGAGAGACAGACAGAGTGAGAGAGAGAGAAAGAGAGAGAGAGAGGGAGAGAGAGAGGGGGGGCAGACAGAGACAGACAGAGAGAGAGAGAGAAACAGAGAAACACAGAGAGAGAGAGGGAGATTTAGATGTTGAAACGGTTTTTGCAGTGACTTGAAATTGAAAACTATGAAGTACTAAATCATAGCACTGAGTTTCATAATGACCTACTGTGACGTAAAGTAAAAATGGCAGTAATACAGAGCCCAGTGCAGACACAAAACAACAACATGACTCACCAGATTCACAAGAGGACCACCAGAATTCCCATACTAGAGGAAGAGCCAGAGAGAGAGAGAGAGAGAGAGAGAGAGAGAGAGAGAGAGAGAGAGAGAGGGAGAATGAGTTCTAACACATGTAAGACATTCATATACTGAGACATGCAGGTATCATGGATGCGAGAGGTGACTTACATTGATGATGGCATCCGTCTGAACATAGTCCATGTCCGAATCGTGAATGCCCAACTCCCTGCCGTCTCTCTGCGCCGTGCTGACGATTCCCGTCGTCACAGTGTTCTGCAGGGCGAACGGGCTGCCGATGGCAACCACAAACTCGCCGGGCCTCAGGTCCGCCGAACGCCCCAGTGATAGGACCGGCAGTTTTTTCTGAAAGAGAGAGAAAGACAGAGAGAGAGAGAGAGAGAGAGAGAAATGAAATTAGGCTAAACGTGAACAGACACACCAGCGGAAGAATTCAGGTCAGATAGTGTAAGGCAGAAACAAAGAGTCTGGGATCCACTCTTACCAGCTTCCAAACATGCAATTCTGAAGCCATCGACCCTTTTGAGTTACACAAGCAACATTAATCAGCCTCGCATAGACTAAACCAAACACTAGAGTTGTCAGGTCTTGGACGGGGCCCAGGACAGACTGGTTATATTAAGGACTTACATTTCTCCACTAATCAGATCCACATGCCCCTGGAAACCCCTTCCCAATTCTCATATATTGCAACACCACACCTCCAGAATTCCCATCCTCTAATGTAGGTCAGCAAGCAGCAGCGAAGGCCGTAACTAAAAGTTAATGAGTCAGAGTCGTCTAGACTTGGCCGAAGCGAGATACGTCTGATTGAACGCGAGTGGAGACTGAATGCTAAGTCTAAATTTAAGACGTAAGATGGGAATTGTTGAGAATATTACACTATCTTGTGGTTTTTGGAAGGATAGTTAGACATATGTGGACATTTTAATATTTTTAACATTTTTGGTCCGTGTCTCCGCTCGGAGTGATAAACATCTCATTTCCGATATGTTTGTGAGATGCACGCCTCAGAAACTCGGGGCTTGAGAGACAAAAGTAGAAATGTGCATTTCGTCTGACTTCGCCTCATGTTTCTCGAACACACACACACGTTAAGTGGTGAAGTGTTTAGAATCTGCACGCTGCGAGTTGGTTTAAATGCTATTGTAAGTTGTCCGTTAGAGCATAAGGTTACTATTAGAGATTAACGACTCGTCTTCAACCGGATATTTTGAACGTCGATCCTCATTTTTAACACTTACAAACGGGTTGACTTTGATGGTGGCGATGTCGGACTTTTTGTCGACGTCTCTGATGGTGGCCTCGTACGTGTCACCGTTGTGCAGCTGAACCCGAAGCTGCTGTCTGCCCGTTGCCGTGGTGCTGCTCGTTACCACGTGAGCGTTGGTTACAATCAGACCAGACTCCGCCACGATGAAACCAGAGCCACTTGACAATGGCACGTTATGTCCAAAGAGAGGGTGTCTAACAACATAAGCACGCAAGACCATCTTTATACTTAAAATATTTACAATATAAAGACAGTTGTGAATAAATCTAGTTATGAATAATGACGGTATTAGAATGGGACACTATATATACAGAAGCTAGTGACTGGCACCGTTTCCATTGTGAACGCTTTTAAGAGACACTTTTAAATAAATGGGTGTCAGTTGACCGAAATTCAGGAATAAGACGAAAACAGTGTGAAAAGTAGCACCAGACGTTGTAGTAGTTCACCTGAGAAAGAGTTCAATGTGTACCACCGCAGGGGCTGTTTTTTCCACCACGTCGGCGATGAAGTTGAACTTGTACCGCGGACTGTTGGGATATGCTGGACCTGTACTAGCAAAAGAAAAATATGATTCATTTTAATAACAGATTTCACATCAGCGAAAAAATCACGTCTCACGTTAGGTTTCACTTGGGCCTGGACAGAGAGAATTTCTGAAGAGAACTGGGTTTTGATGACAATCATTATGTTTTAAAGGTTCGGGTATATTTGGTACATTCAGATTAAGACATCAGTGGGGTTTTGATAGCATCCAAAACTGTGGACAGTAGTATGGAGGGATTAAAAAAAAAGAACATGACCTGGCTTATGGTAAACTAGGCTGATAATTTAGCATAGTGTTAAGTGAAACAGGAAAAAAGCTAATTGTTTCTAGGGAAAGACCTTACATCTCCCATATTATCCTTGCTTTCATACCCACCTCTTAAGGAATGTGATTTTATAAGTTAAAACCGTGTCATTGATTCCAACGTACCAAAATCTCCTTATTGTGTATTGTCGTCTCGTTCACTCCCTAAATATTTGGGAAATAACCTTCAGCTGAACTTAGAGAGGGCAAAAGCCATTCTAAATACCAAGGTATCTGTGGAGCTTTGTTTATGGTATAATTCAACACATTCTAGACGCAACAGACTGACCTGTATTGAACCAGCGAGAATTAGGTCAGAGCGATGTGGAGTAAGACGTTGACATTCTAAAACATCTCGTCAAGTTCTCAAGCACTGAAGATAGGGGTCAGTGGAGCATTACTCATTGACTGACCCTAATGAGAGGATGCGAGATCTAGACCACGACAGACCCATAAACAACGTCTCAAAACCACGTCTCTGCTCCTTCAGACGGGTTCGCGCATGACTGAAGGACAAGTACCGGCGTCTACCGCGCATCATTGAATTCCTTTTTTTCAGCGGCAATCCAGAGAAGTCACAAGACTACACATTTTTCTCCTCGCCAGCCAACAACACTCTGAAATTAACTCACCGTGGACTTAATAATTAATTGGCGAGGGTCATCGAATAGGCCTATGTTGACGCGGCGCTAAATGTATGAAATTCCCAGAAAACTGCTATACGCTCTCACAACGCACTGCCTATTACTTGTATTCTACTCCAACACAAATACAGGTCATGTAGAGCTGCGGTCACTAATTACTACATCAAAGACAGTCTATTCGGAGTTAGACCACCGAGAACCAAAGCACTTCCTTTCCTGCACGGGGCTTTTCTTCTCTTCCCCTGGGAGGAAAGGGGAGTTCGGGACTCCCTCTTTCATCCAAATCTTTCTGGATTCACAATCTTCAAACTCCGCTGTGTGTTTATTTTTGGATCTCAGTAACAGTGGCTCGGGCAAAGGGTTTCTCAGGGTTTATCAGACACGGCGCGTTGGCTGGAAGTCGAGAAAACCGCAATGGCTCTGTTGTGTCTACATTCCATCACACTAGAGGCAATAAGGACTGTCCGAGAAAGCTAAACTTATCACACTCATTACTGTCTAATTACTTCCACATAAGACCCGCTAAAACACTTCTTAATCAGGTCCAGGAAGTTCATCGGAGACGGAATGTCATAAACGGAACTCTGGGTAGTTTAGAACCAGTGTTCTACATTCCGACGGGCATGGATCAGACAGTGAACTAACGCCACCCGGCATATCACAGCAGGACGGAGGCCTGCACAACATTGTCATCCCAAATAAGCGATTTTGGGTACACTACACAGGACAAACATATTTAAGTGGTCCTGTTGCACAATTACAATTTCCCATCCAGATTTAATGCATTTACCATACACAATAATCACCCAATAGGCTACATTTTGTTCCATAAAAAGACCATAAAAAGAATTTCAGTAAGTTGACTGGGTAAAGTTTCAGTAAAGTGACGCACAAAACGAGACATTTTTTTCTTTCAAAAGTCGAAATAATTTTCGAGAAACGTTAGTTCCGTAAACAGGGATAAAATCCAAACAAAGACGTAAAGCAGATCCATCAGTGATGATGACCTACCTGTTCTGACAGGTGCACACTGTCCCTTGTGCGCTCGTGTTATTGCCACTTCACCCCTTTGCAGTGCCTTGCGACTTGCCGCCTTCATCTTGCAGACGTTGCCGTAAGTTTTCCCGTCGCTCCCGCACACCTTTTGCCCTATTTTACATTGGCAAAATCCCTTGGACAATCGCTTTCCAGCCGGGAACCTGCACTCTAGTCCATCTCCGCACGGCAAGTCGTCCTTCCTGCCACACGGCTCACCCTCTCCCAGGGAACAAACCAAGCAACAGTTGCAGCGGTCGGGGACGTAGCCACTTGGACAGCTGGGAATCGGACACTTGTTCACGTCGCACCGCGACGAGCACTTGGCTTTCGACTCAGCACCGGCAAAGTTGAGCGGTAGAAATAGAATTGCGATGAAAAGACACGGCTGCATTTCAGAGTGAAACAGATGATACACGGAAAATAGGATGAATTCAAATGTGGGTCGGATTTTACTGCAGGATAAACGTATGTTAGATAAACGATAATTATTTTCTCATAATAAATTGCGCACACGATAATCCACTTTTTAAGTTAAGGAATTCACGAAGCGCACCAAAAGTCGTCTCAAACTCACAGTCAAATATTAGCCCTCTAGTATTTCTCGTGTTTGCTTTAAAGATAAAAAAGTTCAGGCAGAAACTTAGTGTTTATAGTTATTCACAAAGATACTTCTTCTTTTCCAGTCAAGTTTGCAACAGAACATTCATTCAGTGAGGTAGCGAACTTTATCACCCTCTCTCTCTTGCCAACTTCTGACTTTGCACTCAAAGAGATTGTTGCCCGTCCTACCCTCCCACCGCCATGTAGCGCCCTCTAGGTCAACAACATGGTCACGCATGCAGAGGAGAGAAGCCACGGTGTAGTAATGAAATTACTGAACACCCTAGCAATTTGTCGATTTGAGTTTCAAAACAATCCAAACCAGAGTGAAGACGCAACTTTAACTTCTTCTTGACCTGTAGCCTACTCTTTAACTGCCATCCCAGGTTTGATTTTTCACAAAACCGCAGTTAAAACTCGCGCGCACACTTTGGTAAATCAATAACGATTGTTTTGAACTGTTTCTTCAGATGCATCAGTCAAACCTGAAATATGTCAGTTTTCTTTTTGGGAATATATGTCTGTTTATGGATGTGTGCGTTTTGTTTTGGTATCTTTAGTACAATGGTCGCATCATTAACTGTTTGATGCCTTCGATACTTTTTGTGACGATACCGCCCCCATGTGGTGTAATTGTGAAATGACTAGTAAGTCTTGTAGCACACCGTCGATCATCCCAAGTGACACTAAAACAGTCTGTTATAACTGTTGTGACATTTATTGGATACGCAACACCAGATGAAACATCAAAGATGTAACTTTTTCGTAATGTCAATGTCATTTATTTTCTCAAAATACAAACGCAGTTGCAATTGCTGAACACATTTTAATGAAACAGTAAATACAGTTATATGCACAGGACTGGACATTGTATGTGTATTTATTTGTTTAAACATGAAAAACTATGTCTCATCACTCTCACTCATTATCTAAGCCGCTTATCCTAATTAGGGTCACGGAGGGTGCTGGAGCCTATCCCAGCGCTCATAGGGTAAAAGGCGGCGAAACATCCTGGACAGGTCGTCAGTCCATCGCAGGGCAGACACACAGACAAACACATTCACGCACTCATTCACACCTAGGGGCAATTTAGTATCTCCAGTTCACATAACCTGCATGTCTTTCGGCTGTGGGAGGAAACCGGAGCTCCCAGAGGAAACCCACGCAGACACGGGGAGAACATTAAACATGAAACACCATTTATATAATAACGCATCAGAACAAATATGTAAATCAGATGTGAAAATGCGTCCATCTTACAAGGTAAAAATGATTTTAAAAGGCCATATATTTCTATATATTCAGTGCGCCCATATAAAGTGTTTCGGCACATCAAGACCGTTCTGTAATCTGAGCTGTGTACAGGGGCATGTGAGCTTTTATTTTTCACAGATATATCGGCGTTTTAAATAGCATGGCAAATCATTCCAGTTTTCTGGAGGGTCTCCGTTTACTTTTATTGCACTAATTTCCACACAGTCTTCCTCATTCTTGTTATTTGGCTCTCCAGGGAACCAGTATCTACGACAGTAAAAACAGCACAAAATAGTTCACTCACCACACAAGCCGTTACATCTGTACAGTACTAAAAATCATTTGAAAATAAGTCATTTATCTTATTACTATACATCCACATTGTCATCACATAATTAAGAACACAGAAATGACACAAGATGACATTAACAAAAAATCCACAATGCAAAACTTCTGCTGTGGATTTTAAAATACCAAAACTGCAGTTAAACAACAAACAAACAAACACGAACAGGCTCTTAAACGCACGAACAAACAAACAAACAAACACAGAAACCAGTCCAATATGTTTCAATATATGAAGATGGAAAAACGAACTGTCTGCTGGCCCAGTTAAACTCAGCTTTCTTACCCAGTGTTCAGCTCCGTGTCATCCACCCATTTCCAAACACCTTCAGTTTGTCTGTCAGTCAGACCAATCCAACTTGAAAGCTGAAGATTTGTGAGACACTCCTGTAGTTGTGATAAAGAATGAGAGACTAATGTTGTTAATTATCAGATGTACATTTCTTTCTTTTTTTTCTCCCACCTCCTCCTCTCTGTCTCTATGTCTTTATTTCTCTCATTCTATGCTGCTCACCTGTTCCTTTTTGTTGTTTATGATGACCAGGTCTGCTCCTCTCTCTCTGCAGTCCTGTCTGCTCTCATTCCAGCTCTTCTCTGTTGTAGAGATGTAGTATTTGTGGAGATTGCATCCAGCTGTGCAGTGTTCTTCTGTGTGAAAATCACTTGTTGTGTTAGTGATTCTGCCCCTTGTAGTTTTTCAGAGAAAAACAGAACATGTGGTCACACACACACATATGCACACACACACTCACACACACAAGCAACTCCACGTCAACCCATGTCAACACAAATACAGTCCCCACCTCACACACACACACAAACA
Source organism: Chanos chanos (assembly GCF_902362185.1). NCBI lineage: Eukaryota > Metazoa > Chordata > Actinopteri > Gonorynchiformes > Chanidae > Chanos > Chanos chanos. Next base: position 17,304,521 of record NC_044505.1, read on the forward strand.
CACCTGTACAGACACATGTTTCTGCACAATGTCAGACCAAGCATATATTACAATATAGCATTAATGCCATTACAAACAATTATAGATTATACTGTATTTTTAATGTTCTCAGACCCATTTCAGAGAGATTCTTCTGAAGTATGTTTCTGTCCCTCTGTAACTGGTCTCTCTCCATAGACAGGTTGCTGTAATTTGTTTTTAACTGTTCTTTCTCCATAATCAGGTTACTGTATCTGGTTTGTAACTGGTCTGTCTCTGCAGTGTACCAGACACACAGCACTATGATGACAGCCAGCAGGAGAACACACAGCAGCCCCAGACACACTGCAGTCAGTCTGTAGCGTCTGTCACTTCCTGAGAAGACAAACAGAAACAGAAACACATTTAGTCACTGTATTTTAAAACTTGAACTTGTACATTTTCAATTTCAAGGACAAACAGCTAAATGAGATTAATTTCTGATGCAGCAGCTAATCACAGTCATGAGCCTTCGGTGTTCTCATACACACACGTGCACACACACACACACACACACACACACACACACACACACACACACACACACACACACACACACACACACACCACCACCACCAAGGTTATTAAACATATTGACATTTACACTCATCCTGTGTAAGAGGTACCTGTGTGTTGAGCTGCTGGGTTTTTCTTAGGGGAAATGTCCTCTGTCTGTGTGTTGGCATCTGGGACTATTACAGCATCTGCACTCTCATAAATATCCACCATCATCTCCACTCTCTCTCCTCTGTCCAGTTCACCTCTCTCAATACTGTTCACATTATCATAAATACACACAGACATCTCCATTCTCTAATTCTCTAACACAGTGTTAAAGCTGTAGTCTCTGTCTGTCAGTGTTTACTCTGTGCATCTGCACTTCTGTGTTTCTGTTGCATGAAACATTAGAAAAACATTAGTCACAGGAAGTCCAGCCCATCATGTCAGATGTCACTCTGAGAGAGCTCTTGATGTGCTCTTAGTGTTGAAAAGTCAGTTCTTTTTCTTCAGACTGCTATTGAAAGCACTACACTCATGTTTGTATGTTTGTTTTGTGTGTGTGTGTGTGTGTGTGTGTGTGTGTGCATATGCATCAGACATGTATCAGTTTCATGTTCTTACTTTCAGGTGAAACACAAAATTGACTTATTCATGGTTTTACTTTGTGACAGTAGTAGACAACTGTAAGTGTCAGCATCAGAGTTAAGTTCAGTGATCATTGCTGTACTGTCCACCCATTTCCCCCACTGTATCTCTGTCAGTCACACCAGTCCATGCACCCACTGTCCTTAATGTGAGTCAGAGTAAAGATACAAAGTCATTACTTAAACATAAATCTTTTATTCTCCATCAAAACTTTAGATACACTGCAGTCAGTCTGTACTATTTGATCTCTGAAATATCTGTGGTTTCTGTTCTCTGTAGTGGCACTTCCTGTTTGACACACATGCACATCATACAAACTCTCTCTCTCGTTAAATATGATGCATGTACAAACATTGCATAGACATAAAACAACATATCCAACATCAAATCAACATAAGTACAACAAAAGTAAATATTAGAAAAAGAGAAACTGTCATCGTGTTGTCAGCTTAAAAGACTCTTCTCACATATCCAGTGGTATATACTATAAGAACATGATACATCATACCAGCTTTTCAGACTGTTGTGCACCGAGTAAATGACAACACATCGCTCATTTCCATATTGATTATCATTGGGCCGTCCTTCATACCAGTACCTGAAATAACACAGAGAATCAGTCTGTCTAATGTGTTTCTCATACTGAACAATAGACTGAGTGTTAAGAGTAAATAACTGTCTCATGACCAGAGTTAAATTCAGTGATCTCTTACCCAGTGCTCAGTGCTGTACCATCCACCCATTTCCACTTCCTATCTCTTACACTGTAAATCAGCCCAATCCAAACAGATGAAGACCTGGTCTTCCTCAATTCAGCAACAAACTTCTGATGTGAGAAATGAAATGAAAATGAATTCATGCAGATGACCAATTACAGTTTTTTATGATTGCTTACACACTTGTTGCGGAATTTTGCACATTGTGGTAAAACTTTGCAACTGTTGCAAGACTCCTTATTCCTCTTTTTGGTGTAGACAGTTTTTTTAACGACTCTGGCTGTATGTTTTGTGTCATTGTCATGCTGCAGAATGAATTTAGGACCAATCAGACGTCTCCCTGATGGTAGTGCATGATGGATAAGAATCTGCTTGTATTTTTCAGCATTGCGAAGACCACTAATTCTGACCAAATCCCCAACTGCACTTGTAGCAATGCAGCCCCAAACCAGCAAGGAACCTCCACCACGCTTTACTGTAGCCTGCAGACACTCATCCATGTTACGTTCTCCAGCCCTTCAACGAACAAACTGCCTTCTTCTACAGCCAAATATTTCACATTTGGACTCGTCAGTCCAGAGCACCTGCTGCCACTGTGCTGCACCCCAGGTCTTGTGTTTTCGTGCCTAGATGAGTTGTTTGGCTTTGTTTCCACGTCTGAGGAATGGCTTTTTGGCTGGAAGTCTTCCCTTGAGACCACTTCTGACCAGACTTCTCTGGACTGTAGATGGGTGTACCAGGCTCCCTGTGGTTGCTGCCAGCTCTGAGCTGACGGCACTGCTCGACGTCTTCCGATTGCGGAGAGACGTCAACTCGATGTGTCGTTCATCTGCTGAACTGAGTTTCCTTGGCCGACCACTGCGTTTCTGGTCCTCGACCTTGCCTGTTTCTTTGTGCTTCTTCAGAAGAGCTTGGATAGCACATCTGGAAACGCCAGTCTGTCTTGAAATTTCTGCCTGCGATAGACCTCACGGATGTAGGATCACCACCTTGTGTCTTGTGGCTATGCTCACCTTTGTCATGGTGTAAGATTAGCAATCTGTTCAGCATCCTCACTTTTTTAGTTTGGCTGATCCTCACCCAGTTTTATTCCCTCTACACAGGTGTTTCTGTTTCAGTCAATAACTGTGGTTAAACCTGCGTATGTTGCTAATGATTCCCACCTGTTTTGTTTAGTTGTTTGGTATAGCTATTTTATCATGCACTGGAGTATATGCCCACAAAAAAAAAGGTTTGGAGGGCCTGGTAGGTTTTGTGTTTGTTTGACATTTCCTTTTTCTTAGTGGCACATTTCACTGTTTTCAAAAGACAGGTTTGGAAATCTAAAATATGATATTTGTTATTGACACACTAATAGAGAAAATAGAAAAGAACTGTTTTAAGACAAATGTTTTGTGAAAAATCTTACGTGCCTAAGAGTTTTGCACAGTACTGTATACACACACAGACACACACACACACACACACACACACACACACACAAACTCATATACTCACACAAACACACACACACACACACACACACACACACAAACACATACTCACACAAACACACAAACACACACACACACACACACACACACACACTTTTCTCTCACCTGTTCTTCTTCACTGTTTATGATGACCAGGTCTGCTCCTCTGTCTCTACAGTCCTGTCTGCTCTCACTCCAGCTCTTCTCTTCAGTAGAGATGTAATACAGACTGTGACTGAAATATCTCCAACCTTGTAGAACATGATTATCTGATTATATGATCATCAGGACAAAACAAGTCCATGACTAGTATTTTCTCTCTCTCTCTCTCTCTCTCTCTCACACACACACACACACACATGCACACACACAGAAACACATTTTGTCACTGCATTTTAAAACTTGCACTTGTGCATTTTTCAGTTTAAAGGACAAACAGCACACTTGATATTCACACTTAGCCCATGTAAGAGGTACCTGTGTGCTGAGCTGTTGGATTGTACCTGTGTGTCGAGTTGCTGGATTGTACCTGTGTGTTGAGTTGCTGGGTTTCTCTTAGTGGAGACGTCTTCTCTCTCCGTGCTGGATTCTGGGATTCTGACGGCAACTGCACTATTATAAATATCCACCATCATCTCCACTCTGTCTCCTCTGTCCAGTTCACTTCTCCCAATATAGTTTACATTATGATAAATACACACAGACATCTCCATTCTCTAATTCTCTAACACACACTGTTACACTGAGTTACACTGTAGTCTCTGTATGTCAGGGTCACTCTGTGTGTCTGTGTTTGTGTTGCATGAAACTGACTCTTTAATAGGTGAGAAAAACGTTAGTCACAGGAAGTCCAGACCATCATGGTGGTGTTTTCTTGATGTGCTCTTAGTGTTGAAAAGTCAGCTCTTTTCTTCAGACTGGTATTGAAAGCACTACACTCAGTTTACAGCATCAGTATTAGAATATGTGCCTGTGCATATGTTTGTTTTGTGTGTGTGTGTGTGTGTGTGTGTGTGTGTGTGTGTGTGTGTGTGTGTGTGACCTTCTACAGAAGCAAAAAACTGTAAGTACCAACATCAGACTCATGGTGGTATAAACATCAGTGTAGATTCTCAGGACAACACCCATAACCCCACTAATGTATGTTTGTTTTGTGTGTGTGTGTGCATATGCATGTGAATGTGTGTGTGTGTATCAGACATGTATCAGTTTCACATTCTTATTTTCAGGTGAAAGACAAAACTGACTTATTCGTGGTTTTACTTTGTGACAGTAGTAGACAACTGTAAGTGTGAGCATCAGTGTTAAATTCAGTGATCAGTGCTGTACTGTCCACCCATTTCCCCCACTGTGTCTCTGTCAGTCACACCAGTCCATGCACCCACTGTCCTTAATGTGAGTCAGAGTAAAGATACAAAGTCATTACTTAAACATAAATCTTTTATTCTCCATCAAAACCTCAGACACGCTGCAGTCAGTCTGTAATATTTGATCTCTGAAATGTCTGTGGTTTCTGTTCTCTGTAGTGGCACTTCCTGTTAGACACACATGCACATACAAACTCTCTCTCTCTCTTGTAAATAATGATGAATGTATGAAAATTGCATAGACATAAAACAGCATATCCAACACCAAATAAATCTAAGAAGTAGAACAAAAAATCATTGTGTTGTCAGCTTAAAAGTCTCTTCTCACATATCCAGTGGTACATATAATGAGAACATGATACATCATACCAGCTTTTCAGACTGTTGTGCACCCAAAAAATAAAAACACATCGCTCATTTTCATATTGGCCAACATTGGGGTGTCCTTCATACCAGTACCTGAAATAACACAGAGAATCAGTCTGTTTAATGTGTTTCTCATACAGAACAACAGACTGAGGGTTAAGAGTCAATAACTGTCTCATGACCAGAGTTAAATTCAGTGATCTCTTACTCAGTGTTCAGTGCTGTACCATCCACCCATTTCCACACCCCCTCTGTGTCTCTGTCAGTCAGACCAATCCAAAGAGATGAATAGCTGATCTTCCTCAATTCATCAACAAACTTCTGATGTGAAAAATGAAAATGAATTAATGTAGATAATCACACACATGTATGTACACACACACACACAAACGTGCACACACACACACACACACACGTGAACTTTTCTCTTACCTGTTCCTCTTCGCTGTTTATAATGACCAAATTTGCTCCTCTCTTTATACAGTCCTGTCTGCTCTCACTCCAGATCTTCTCTTCAGTAGAGATGTAATACAGACTGTGATTGAAATATCTCCAACCTTGTACAGCAGGATTATCTGTTGATATGATCATCAGGACAAAACAAGTCAATGACTAGTATTCTCTCTCCCTCTTTCTCTCTCTCTCTCTCTCACACACACACACACACACACACACACACACACACACACACACACACACACACACACGAGATGTCTGACTAATACGATACACATTACATGCAAATCATTCATACATTAACACTCACAGTGCTACGATTACTGACAACATGGTGCAGTTTATCACTCAAAACACAAAAATTTGAAACTGAATGAAACACACAATGGCTGTAACTGATGAGTAATCTTTGAAAATAAAGATTAAAATGTTCACTCACCCAGTTCAGAGACCACATTTTGATACTCTAGTCTCTTTTTCAGTAACTGGTGTCTCTCTCTAGTTAGATTGTTGAAGCTGGTTTGTAACTGGTCTTTCTCTCTGGACAGATTCTTGAAAATACTTTGTAACTGGTCTCTCGCTATGCTCAGGTTATTGTATCTGGTTTGTAACTGGTTTCTCTCTGCATTATACCAGACACACAGCACTATGATGACAGCCAGCAGGAGAACACACAGCAGCCCCAGACACACTGCAGTCAGTCTGTAGCATCTGTCACTTCCTGAGAAGACAAACAGAAACACATTTTGTCACTGAATTTTAAAACTTGAACTTGTGCATTTTCAGTTTAAAGGACAAACAGCTAAGTGACATTAATTTCTAATACAACAGCTAATCAGTCATAAGCCTTCAACTTACACACACACACACACACACACACACAAATGATTCATTCTTCTGCTTACTCTACGACTTAATGACAGGAAGTATCTCTATGACATGTGGGGCAGCCACTTGAGGAGAAACTTATTAATACACGGGCTAATAAGAGTTTATTTGTTTGTGTATTGGAAACTGAACAGACTCTAAACCCCCCTCTCTGTCCCCCCTGCGTTCAGGGACAATGCAAAAAAATCAGATGTCGTAACACAGACGCCGGAATTGACCACCACCGAAAGGAGTGGTGAGCTAAGCGGATAAAATGCCAGACGCCCCGCTATCCTGCAATTCCGCTACGTTACAGTTCAGCTACACAGCTTAGCTCCAGTTTAGCGTCAGTTGAACTCCGGTTGTGCTGTGTCAACCGCAATGTTCTCCGTCCATTCCGCCCTGCTCGTCTCTGCGAAGAATCAGCCCAGTCACACTCTCACCACGGATTCGCGACACTTGAGGAATTTTCTGGCACCGACACGAAGTCCCGTTTACGGTCTCCTGCTGCCAACCTCAGTAACTCCGGTCTCTCATACTTCAGTGTGACTGGGCTTGCTCCTCTTCTTCCCCTTTTCTCTCCTTCTCTCACGACCCTGTTGTGTGTAAGTAACTCGACTAGAACATCACTCAGAAAGTTAAGCATGCCTCTTCGTGAGTAGCCTAATACCTCATTCTTGCGTAGTTGTTCATTCATACGTGGTCTACTAAAGGTAGCGAGGATATTGTTATTGTCCACCGTTAATTGTTTGTCTTCTTGTGTGTAGTTTATATGCTGTTGTAGGCCTGTACAGCGGATATGCCCACGTTCCACCGAAATCCTTATTTATTCAACATTAGTTTCATTTGATACCGTTTGAATTCTATTGTTGTAATAAAGGTTCGTGTACTCTTAAAGTGATCATTTCCAGGTTACTGAATGTGAAGATCTAGGAACTTAGTTAGCTGAAAACATTGAATTTGAAGAGTATTATCGTACTTGCGATTGTAATGCTATTACTGAATATATGTTAAGGCTGATTAAAAGTTATTTTGAATAATGTCTAGGTTCAGTGTTCAGAGCGCTGAGCCATGAACAGAGATTTTTTTTTTAGAATAACTGCAATTTCACTGGATTCAGGTTCTCAAATAAGGTTATGCTCACTGATGTTAGTATTAAGTCTAATATTCACAGTGAACCATTAACCAGACAGACAGGAAGCACTTCTGTATCACTGATGGCAACTGCATGGGACAGATCTGGTTGTCTTCTGTTACTACAATTTATTATTATTATTATTATTATTATTATGTATTTATTTATATATTAATTCATGAGTTCTTCTCAAAACACTGGTTAGAGCAAGTTTTCAGTGCAGAGTGGACAATTTATCAGAGAACTCATAGTGTCTTATTGTTTCCCTTTTTGCTGTTTGTTTTGACTAGAGATAAAGTGAACCTGGTCGCTCATCTGTATAGCTGAAATACTTTTGTATCACCAAAACTAATAAACATATTGATATTTACACTTGTCCTGTGTAAGAGGTACCTGTGTGTTGAGTTGCTGGCTTTCTCTTAATGGAGACGTCTTCTGTCTGTGTGTTGGCATCTGGGACTATTACAGCATCTGCACTCCCATAAATCTCCACCATCATCTCCACTCTCTCTCCTCTGTCCAGTGCACTTCTCTCAATACTGGTGACATTATCATAAATACACACAGACATCTCCACTCACTAAAACACTATTACACTGAGTTTGTTGCTGTAGTCTCTGTATGTCAGTGTTCACTCTGTGTGTCTGCACTTCTGTGTTTTTGTTGCATGAAACTGACTCTTTAAGAGGTGAGAAAAATGTTAGTCACAAGAAGTCCAGCCCATCATGTCAGATGTCACTCTGAAAAAATATGTTCTCACTGAGCTCTGTTTAGGGTGTTAGCATAAGTGCATAAGTACACCCTGGACAGGTCGCCAGTCCATCGCAGGGCAGACACACAGATTCACCCACACATGTATACCTAGGACCAATACTGCAAGTATCTCCAATTCACCCAACCTGGATGTGGGAGGAAACTCACGCAGACACGGGGAGAACATGCAAACTCCACACAGAAAAATACTCTGGCCACTCATCGAACCTGGGCCCGTCTTGTTGTGAGGCAACAGCGCTACCCACTGTGCCACCATGCTGTGCCCCTTACATGTTCCTCAGCTTTTTTTCAGGCACCTCTCTCTCTGTAAGTTTCCTTTTGAGGGGAATTCCAGTCTTTTTCTGACAAAGTGCCTTCTTCTATATCATGGCTGAATAGGACGGATCTCTCTGTCTTCTGTTGCTACCCATTTTTTTTGTATATATTTAATCATTTCTGTCTTTCTTTCTTTATTCATTTGTTTATGTATTTATTTATTTATGGGTTCTTCTGAAAACACCGATTAGAGCAAAAGGTGTCAGAGAAGGGTGGAAACTTACTACAATTTATTATTATTATTATTATTATTATTATTATTATTGTGTATTTATGTATTAATTCATGAATTCTTTTGGAAACACTAATTAGAGCAAAAGTTGTCAGTGTAGAGTGGAGAATTTATCAGAGAATACCTTGTTTCTTATTGTTTCTCTTATTACTGTTTGTTTTAACTGGAGATAAGGTGAACCTGGCTGCTAATCTGTGCGGCTGAAATACTTATGTATTACCAAGACTAATAAACACATTGATATTCACACTCAGCACGTGTAAAAGGTACCTGTGTGTTGAGCTGTTGGATTGTACCTGTGTGTTGAGTTGCTGGGCCTTCTCTCTCCGTGCTGGATTCTGGGATTCTGACGGCGACTGCACTATTATAAGTATCCACCATCATCTCCACTTTCTCTCCTCTGTCCAGTTCACTTCTCCCAGTATAGTTTACATTATGATAAATACACACAGATATCTCCATTCTCTAATTCTCTAACACACACTATTACACTGAGTTAAAGCTGTAGTCTCTGTATGTCAGGGTCACTCTGTGTGTCTGTGTTTGTGTTGCATGAAACGGACTCTCTAAGAGGTGAGAAAAACGTTAGTCACAGGAAGTCCAGCCCATCACGTCAGATCTCACTCTGAAAGAATATGTTCTCACTGAGCTCTGTTTAGGATGTTAACATATGTGTGTGTGTGTGTGTTTGTGTGTGCATGTGCGTGTGTGTGTGTGACCTTCTACAGAAGTAAAAAACTGCAAGTACCAACATCAGACTCATGGCGATATAAACATCAGTGTAGATTCTCAGGACTACGTCAAATCAGATTTGAACAAAGCTGCAATTTAATCATAACACAACATCTTAATGAGGATGAAGTCAGTCTATTCTAATACTCATATATGTCTGAGGATTGAGAGTCAGTAACTGGATCACAGTCAGAGTTAAATTCAGTGATCAGTGCTGTAGTGTCCACCCATTTCCCCCACTGTATCTCTGTCAGTCACACCAGTCCATGCACCCACTGTCCTTAATGTGAGTCAGAGTACAGATACAAAGTCTTTAGTTAAACATATATCTTTTATTCTCCATCAAAACCTTAGATACTCTGCAGTCGCAGTCAGTCTGTACTATTTTATCTCTGAGATGTCTCTGGTATCTGATCTCTGCTGTGGCACTTCCTGTTAGAGACATATGAACATTCAAACTCTCTCTCTCTCTCTTTCTCTCTCTCTCTCTCTCCTCTCTCTCTGTCTGTGAAGACAAATATATAAACATTGTGTACACATGCAAAAACAGGCCACCTAACATCAACGTGTATGAAAAGTGCAATTATCATTGCATTGTCAGTATTAAAGTCTTCTCACAGATCCAGTGCCTATAAGAAGAACACGATACAACATCTCAGTTTTTCGGACTGTTATAAACCCAGTCAATAATAACACAGTCCTCATTTCCATAGTAACCACCATCATTGTGCTGTCCTCCATTCCAGTATCTGAAATAACACACAGAATCAGTCTGTCTAATGCATTTCTCATACAGAACAATAGACTGAGTGTTAATAAACAATAAGTGTCTCATGACCAGAGTTAAATTCAGTGATCAGTGATGATGACCTACCTGTTCTGACAGGTGCACACTGTCCCTTGTGCGCTCGTGTTATTGCTACTTCACCCCTTTGCAGTGCCTTGCGACTTGCCGCCTTCATCTTGCAGACGTTGCCGTAAGTTTTCCCGTCGCTCCCGCACACCTTTTGCCCTATTTTACATTGGCAAAATCCCTTGGACAGTCGATTTCCAGCCGGGAACTTACATTCGAGTCCATCTCCGCACGGCAAGCCGTCCTTCCTGCCACACCTTCTCCCAAGGAACAAACCAAGTAACACTTGCAGCGGTCGGGGACGTAGCCACTTGGACAGCTGGGAATCGGACACTTGTTCAGGTTGCACCGCGACGAGCACCTGGCTTTCGACTCAGCACCGGCAAAGTTGAGCGGCAGAAAAAGAATTGCGATGAAAAGACTCGGCTGCATTTCAGAGTGAAACAGATGATACACGGAAAATAGGATGAATTCAGTCAAATGTGGGTTGGATTTTACTGCAGGATAAACGTATGTTAGATAGATAGACGATAATTATTTTCTCATAATAAATTGCGCACACGATAATCCACTTTTTAAGTTAAGGAATTCACGAAGCGCACCAAAAGTCGTTTCAAACTCACAGTCAAATATTAGCCTTCTAGTATTTCTCGTGTTTGCTTTAAAGATAAAAAAAGTTCAGGCAGAAACTTAGTGTTTATAGTTATTCACAAAGATGCTTCTTCTATTCCAGTCAAGTTTGCAACAGAACATTCATTCAGTGAGGTAGCGAACTTTATCACCCTCTCTCTCTCGCCAACTTCTGACTTTGCACTCAAAGATATTGTTGTCCGTCCTACCCTCCCAACGCCGTGTAGCGCCCTCTAGGTCAACAACATGGTCACGCACGCAGAGGACAGAAGCCACGGTGTAGTAATGAAATTGCTGACCATCCTAACAAGCGTGGGTCGTCGATTTTAGTTTCAAAATAATCCAAACCAGAGAGAAAACGCAACTTCAACTTCTTCTTGACCTGTTACCAAATAAAATAAAATAAAATTCGCCCGCCCGCTTTGGTAACTCTGTAACGATTGTTTTGAAATGGTTCTTCAGATGTGTCAGTCAAACCTGAAATATCTTAGTTTTTTTGGTGGGCATTTCGTTTTGGTGTCTTTAGTACACTGGTCTCATCGTAAAGGATTTGATGCCTAACCAAAGGATTTAAATAATTTTGGTGTCAATATCGCCCTCGTGTGATGTTTTGTGAAATTACTAGTACATCTTGTAGAACACCGTCTATCACCCTCAATGACACAAAGACAGTATTAAAACCGCTTATAACCGGTGACATTTATCGGATACGTAACACCAGATGGAACATCAACGATGTAACTTTTTCCATAAACCAGTGTCATTTTTCCCCCTAAAAATACAAAACCAGTTGCAATTACTAAGCACATTTTAATGAACCAGGAAATACAGTTGTATGCACAGCACCAGGCATAGTATGTGTTTTTATTTGTTTAAACATCAAACACAATTTATACAATAATGCACCAGAAAATATATATATATATAGCCTATATAATTCATATCTGAAAACGTGTCAATCTGACAAGGTTAAATTGATTTTCAAAAGACCAACTATTTCTGTGTATTCAGTGCTCACATGTAAGGAGCACATCAAGACCGTTCTTCATTTTTACTGTTATTATACACTTCCTTTCTGTTGAACAGATGCAATAATTTGATCAATATTAGATATCTAATTTGAGCTGTTGTAAGGGAAATCTGGGGTCTCCTCATGGTGAGCTGCTAAGTCTCAGAGACAACAAACTTCAGATGTGATGAATCATTTACCTTTATTCCAATAGCATGATCATGTGAGAGTGCATTCTAGTCAATTGTGAGATTAATGAGATTAAAATGAGATTAATCTCTGATGCAACAGCTAATCAGAGTCATAAGCCTTCAATGTTCTCATATACACACACTCACACACATGCGCGCGCGCACACACACAAAGACACACACATCACCAAGGTTATTAAACGTATTGACATTTATACTCATCCTGTGTAAGAGGTACCTGTGTGTTGAGTTGCTGTTTTTTTCTTAGTGGAAATGTCCTCTGTCCTCTGTGCGTTGGCATCCGGGACTATTACAGCATCTGCACTCTCATAAATATCCACCATTATCTCCACTCTCTCTCCTCTGTTCAGTTCCCTTCTCTCAATACTGTTGAAATTATCATACATACACACAGACATCTCCATTCTCTGAAACACTATTACACTGAGTTAGTGCTGTTGTCTCTGTATGTCAGGGTCACTCTGTGTGTCTGTCTTTGTGCTGCATGAAACCGACTCTTTAAGAGGTGAAAAAACATTAGTCACAGGAAGTCCAGCCCATCATGGTGGTGTTTTCTTGATGTGCTCTTAGTGTTGAAAAGTCAGTTCTTTTTCTTCAGACTCCTATTGAAAGCACTACACTCAGTTTACAGCATCAGTATTAGAATATGTGCCTGTGCATATGTTTGTTTTGTTTTGTGTGTGTGTGTGTGTGTGTGTGTGTGTGTGTGTGTGTGTGTGTGTGTGACCTTCTGCGGAAGCAAAAAACTACAAATACATCAGACTCATGGTGATATAAACATCAGTGTAGATTCTCCGGACTACACCCATAACCCCACTAATGTATGTTTGTTTTGTGTGTGTGTGCATATGCATGTGAATGTGTGTGTGTGTGTGTGTATCAGACGTGTATCAGGTTCACGTTCTTATTTTCAGGTGAAACACAAAGTTGACTTATTCAGGGTTTTACTTTGTGTCTTTCTGCAGTAGTAGACAACTGTAAGTGTCAGCATCAGTGTTACATTCAGTGATCAGTGCTGTACTGTCCACCCATTTCCCCCACTGTATCTCTGTCAGTCACAGCAGTCCATGCACCCACTGTCCTTAATGTGAGTCAGAGTAAAGAGACAAAGTCATTAGTTAAACATACATCTTTTATTCTCCATCACAACCTTAGATACTCTGCAGTCGCAGTCAGTCTGTACTATTTGATCTCTGAAATGTCTGTGGTCTCTGATCTCTACTGTGGAACTTCCTGTTAGAGACATATGCAAACACAAACATAAGTTCTCCCCCTCTCTCTCTCTCTCTCTCTCTCTCTTTCGTTAAAAATGATGAACGTATGAACATTACATAGACATAAAATAACATATCCAACACCAAATCAACATAGGTAGAACAAAAGTAAATATTAGAAAAGAGAAATTGTCATTGTGTTGTCAGCTTAAAAGTCTCTTCTCACATATCCAGTGGTACTTATAAGAACACGATACATCATCCCAGCTTTTCAGACTGTTGTGCGCCGAGTAAATGGCAACACAGTTATTTCCATATTGACCAACATTGGGCTGTCCTCCATACCAGTACCTGGAATAACACAGAGAATCAGTCTGTTTAATGTGTTTTTCATACAGAACAATAGACTGAGTGTTAAGAGTCAATAACTGTCTCATGACCAGAGTTAAATTCAGTGATCTCTTACCCAGTGTTCAGTGCTGTACCATCCACCCATTTCCACTTCCTATCTCTTCCACTGTTAGTCAGACCAATCCAAACATCTGAATAGCTGATCTTCCTCAATTCAGCAACAAACTTCTGATGTGAGAAATCAAATGAAAATGAATTAATGCAGATGATCAGTTAAAGATCAGACTGATACACCCCATAAAGCCTGAGACACACTGCAGTCAGTCTGTAGCATCCACTTACAGCAGTGTCACTTCCTCAGTCACACACACACACACACACACACACACACGCACACACACACACACACACACACACACGGACACACACAAACACACACACACAAACACACACACACACACATACACACACACACACGAGAACTTCTCTCTCACCTGTTCCTCTTCACTCTTTATGATGACCAGGTCTGCTCCTCTGTCTCTACAGTCCTGTCTGCTCTCACTCCAGCTCTTCTTTTCAGTAGAGATGAAATACAGACTGTGACTGAAATATCTCCAACCTCGTAGAGCAGGATCATCTGTTTATATGATCAGGACAAAAAGAGTCAATGACTTGTATTCTCTCTCTCTCTCTCTCTCTCTCTCTCTCTCTCTCTCACACACACACACACACACACACACACACACCAAAGATGGCTGATTAATACAATACACATTACATGCAAATCTTTCATATATTAACACTCACAGTTCCACGATTACTGAGAACTGGGTGTAGTTCATCACAAAAAAAAGTTGAGACTGAATTAAAGAGCAAACACACAATGGCTGTAACTGATAAGGGATCTGTGAAGATAAAGATTAAAATGTTCACTCACCCAATTCAGAGAACACATTTTGATACTCTTGTCTCTCTCTCAGTAACTGGTATCTCTCTCTAGTTAGATTGTTGAAGCTGGTTTGTATCTCTTCTTTCTCTTCAGTTAAATTGCTGTAACTGATTTGTAACTGGTCTTTCTGTCTGGTTAGATTGTTGAAAATACTTTGTAACTGGTCTCTCTCTATACTTACATTATTGTATCTGGTTTGTAACTGGTTTCTCTCTGCATTATACCAGACACACAGCACTATGATGACAGCCAGCAGGAGAACAACCAGCAGCCCCAGACACACTGCAGTCAGTCTGTAGCATCTGTCACTTCCTGAGAAGACAAGAAAAGTGACATTTTGTCACTACATCTTGCAAGTTTTCTGATTAAATGACAAAACTAAATGAGATTCATTAATGATACTGTAGATAATCATACTTTCACAAGCTTCAAACTCTCTCTCTCTCATACACACAAACACACCAAATCACACACATTATGTACTGGTTCTATTCTTAACTCAACTCTTTCATGGCAGAAATGCTGAATTCCTCTTGTGGAACCCTGAGGACACTAACTTGGGCAATTTTTGACATAAGTCAAGGTTTCCTCATTCTTTTAAGATAACTTTCTTTTATGTAATTCACCCAAGTTCCATATGGTTTTGTGTATGGTCTTGTTGAGTAAAATATCCCCTACTGTACTACTAATAGTAAATGAGTGGAACCAAAAACAGCTGTTTTCATTTACCATTACAATGTTTAATTAATTATTTTACTTCTTGCATTTTTTTCAACTGGAGACAAAATGAATATGGCTGCTATCAAATCAGGTTTGGCATCAAATTTGTATCAGAAAGTTTATGCAGTGAATAGAACTATACACTCGTCCTGTGTAAGAAGTACCTGTGTGTTGAGTTGCTGGGTTTCTTCTAGTGGAGGTGTCGTCTCTCTGTGTGTCAGGGTCTGTTGTTCTCACAGCGTCTGCACTTTCATAAATATCCACCATCATCTCCACTCTCTCAACTCCGTTCACTTCACTTCTCCCAATATAGTTTACATTATCATAAATACACACAGACATGTCCATTCTCTGATTCTCTAACACGCACTATTACACTGAGTTAAAGCTGTAGTCTCTGTATATCTTTGTCAATCTGTGTGTCTGCACTTCTGTCTTTGTGTTGCATGAGACTGACTCTTTAAGAGGTGTGAAAAACAGTAACCACAGGAAGTCCAGCCCATCATCTCACTCTGACAGAA
Source organism: Chanos chanos (assembly GCF_902362185.1). NCBI lineage: Eukaryota > Metazoa > Chordata > Actinopteri > Gonorynchiformes > Chanidae > Chanos > Chanos chanos. Next base: position 17,320,576 of record NC_044505.1, read on the forward strand.
TATGGTCTTAGTGTTCAAAGGCCAGTTCTTCACCACAAACTGCTCTTCAAAGCACAAAGTACTGAGTTTAATGTTGCAAATTTGTACATTTGTTAAGTTTGTGTTTGTGTTTGTTAAGCATATGTGTGTGTGTGGCTCTGTGTTTGCACGCATGTGCGTAAACTGCATTTTAATTTCATGTTATTATTTTCTGTCAGTGTTGTTTTCATTCTCATGAATATAATCTGACATCTTTGTTCTTCAATACACCATTATGCTGAGTTACAACCATTGAGTTGGTCTCTTATGCATCTCTGTGGGTCTTACTGTCTCTAACGTGCTTTATATTCACTCACTGGCAGAGAGGAAACCACAATACTAAAAAAAACATGAGACATATAGCTGAGAATGAACTTAAATGTGCAGGTATGTGTGAACTGAATGTCCAACTGAAACCGTCATTGGTGTAAAGACTGATCCCTTAGCATTCAAAGGTTCTTTTTCACAAGCTGCTCTTTAAAGCACCCAGTTTCATATTTCAGTGTACATATGTGTGTGGACATGTTGGTATTATAATTTCATGTTCTTATTTTCAGATGAAACACACAAATGTAATATTCAATCACTGGTTTTTGTTTGTGACATTCTGCATTAGCAGAGACTGTATCAGCATCAGACTCATTACTGCCTCGGAAGTTGATTTGGATAAAATCAGCACATCAGTGTAGATTCTTAAGACTACATTACCCATAACCCCCCTATAATGCTCTTAACAGAAACTTAAATAACATAGCAAGGACCACCTAATTTGACAAAAATTCTGAATTTAAGTGCAATGTGATTGATTATGACATTATCCGTTTTTCCAACTGCAAAGTGTTAAATGCAAAAATAAAACATTCAGTTGTTTTTTTGTTTTTGTTTTTTTTTTTAGATTTCTGAAATGCCTGTGTTTTCCCATCTCTGCTGTCACTTCCTGTAACACATGAAAACCTGAACACACTTGTGTGTGCATGCACATGCACGCACGCGCACACATACACACACACGCACATGCGCACACACATATAGATAGATAGATAGATAGATCGATCACCACACATAGGCATACCTAAACACACACTCACCAAATTGTGATGACCCAATTTCACAAGTTCTCACTTTCCCCCTCTGGTGGACATATTGAGTTACAATTTCATTGTTTAGTCACTGCCCTGTTCCCTTGGGTACTTTCAGTTAATTATTCAATCAGTGCGTTCACCTGTTAATCAAGCACTGTTTTCTGTCAGTGTAAATACCTTTCTTTATTTGCGAAGTCTAGGTTTAATCTGACTTTACTCTGATATATTTAAGTACGATTTGACTGTTCTGTCATAAAGCTTAGCTCGTGTGGTAGTCGGCTAACACTTCTGTGTCAGTACAGCAGTTTGTAAAATTGTTTCACGTCAGACATATTGTAGCCAGCAAAGTCAACACATTAAATACCTTTAAGCTAAAGTTAGATAATGCAATTCAAGTTTTTCATTCATTCCAATGGACCCTCTCAGTCTTTGCTCCCTTCTGTTAACATTCAGAGTAGACCTCTCACTGACGAATTATTTTACATGTCATCATCATCATATCAGGCTCCTGTAGCATAATATTGTGGGCTATACAAAATGAGATTGTTAGAATCATGGAGCCAACTAAATCAGACTCATGGAGGTTATACTGACCTCACTGTGACAGTCTTATTAGTGTAGGCTATTATAATGCATATGTAAGGTGTAAATGATAAAAACACTAGTAAATATGTTTCATAACTGCTGTAATGTGTAAATGGCAAATTCTCTGTTTTAATTTGTAAATAGTTGAACTTATGATGAAAGGACAAGTACTCACATTTTCAGGGGGCAGAGATGGGCCACAGTGATATTCCAGACTGATGGGCCATTACCTTTGACAGTGGGGCGGGGGACTATTACAGGTGTGTTGACACCTACCTCATCAATATTCATTGTGTAGGCCTGTGGTTTTGAAAAAAAAAAATAGTGTCACTCCAAAGTTATAACACTTTAGTAGTCAAACCACACGAAATTTCTGAATGCTTTAATCACATGGAAACCGTGGAAACCAGCCTCCAAAGCGCTCAACAGGTCAAAGTGAGGGATTCAGGCCAAAATCTGAAATCTGGGGAGGACTATTACTGAGCTGAGTATTTCAGAGTCCTGTTCCTGATTAATGACCAGTTTAAGGTCAGGTTTCAACAGAGTGGTCACTGAACCTCAGAGAGTTTGGAGAACACTCTGTTTACTGGGAACATCAGCCCATCATTAACTGAATCATATCCTGACTTACACCACCAGTCTCTGTCAGCACAGTCACCCATGTTCCTGGCAAATTACACATTTGGCACTGTAGCGGAGGCTACCTGTGGAGGTCAGGTCTCTCTTTAGTGCGGTTGAAACCTTGATTCAGTCGCTCCTTGTTGTCTCAATTTCAACTTGTGAGGCAGAGCGAAGTTTCAGCTCACTTTGACGCTTCAAAACGTGGCTCAGGTTCACAATGACACAACAAAGAATAAGCAGTACGGCAATCTGTCAGGTCCACCAGGAAAGCCTAGACCAGATAAATAACACACACATCTGTCATGTCCACCAGGAAAGCCTAGACCAGATAAATAACACACACATCTGTCATGTCCACCAGGAAAGCCTAGACCAGATAAATAACACACACATCTGTCAGGTCCACCAGGAAAGCCTAGACCAGATAAATAACACACACATCTGTCAGGTCCACCAGGAAAGCCCAGACCAGATAAATAACACACACATCTGTCAGGTCCACCAGGAAAGCCCAGACCAGATAAATAACACACACATCTGTCATGTCCACCAGGAAAGCCTAGACCAGATAAATAACACACACATCTGTCATGTCCACCAGGAAAGCCTAGACCAGATAAATAACACACACATCTGTCAGGTCCACCAGGAAAGCCTAGACCAGATAAATAACACACACATCTGACAGGTCCACCAGGAAAACCTAGACCAGATAAATAACACACACATCTGACAGGTCCACCAGGAAAGCCTAGACCAGATAAATAACACACACATCTGACAGGTCCACCAGGAAAGCCTGGACCAGATAAATAACACACACATCTGACAGGTCCACCAGGAAAGCCTGGACCAGATAAATAACACACACATCTGTCATGTCCACCAGGAAAGCCTAGACCAGATAAATAACACACACGTCTGACAGGTCCACCAGGAAAGCCTAGACCAGATAAATAACACACACATCTGACAGGTCCACCAGGAAAGCCCAGACCAGATAAATAACACACACATCTGTCAGGTCCACCAGGAAAGCCCAGACCAGATAAATAACACACACATCTGACAGGTCCACCAGGAAAGCCTAGACCAGATAAATAACACACACATCTGACAGGTCCATCAGGAAAGCCTTGACCAGATAAATAACACACACATCTGTCAGGTCCACCAGGAAAGCCTAGACCAGATAAATAACACACACATCTGTCAGGTCCACCAGGAAAGCCTAGACCAGATAAATAACACACACATCTGTCAGGTCCACCAGGAAAGCCTAGACCAGATAAATAACACACACATCTGTCAGGTCCACCAGGAAAGCCTGGACCAGATAAATAACACACACATCTGTCAGGTCCACCAGGAAAGCCTAGACCAGATAAATAACACACACATCTGTCATGTCCACCAGGAAAGCCTAGACCAGATAAATAACACACACATCTGTCTGCATTTCACTGCACAGACAGGGAGATGAAGACGAATATTCTCGTAATATTGTGATTTCTCTCTTGCAAATTTACGACTTTACTCCCGTATCATTATCCCTTTTTTCTTGAAATATTATGACTTTATTCTCCTGAAATTACAACTTTATTCTCGTAACATTATGTCATGCCAATGGTATGAGGAAAATCTGGTTAATGGTTCACTGTGAATATTAGACTTAATACTAATATCACTTAGCTGTAACCATAACCTTATTTTGGAACCTGAACCTAGTGAAATTACATATATTCTGAAAAAGTCTAAAGTATGTATGAATGAACAACTACGCGAGCATGAGGCATTACTCACAAGAAGGCACGCTTAACCAAAAGAACTACCTGAGTGATGTTCTAGTGGAGTTACTTACACACAAAAAGGGGTTGTGAGGAAGGGAGAGAAAATTGATGAAGAAGAAGAAGAGAAAGAGCAGACCCAGCCACGTTCAGTTGGGGGAAGCCGGAGTTACTGAGGTTGTCAGTTGGAGACCGTGAGCGAGACTTCATGTCGGTGCTGGGAAAGTCCTTTAGCGTTGGTGAGCCTGGGCCGATTCTTCATGGAGACAAGCAGGACGGAACAGACGGACTTACATTACAAACTGGAGCTGAACCTTAGCGCAGCTGAACTGAACTGTAGGATTGCAGTGAGTCTGGCATTTTATCTGATTTGCAGACGGGGGTGCTGCTATCCTTTTGGGGGTGTCTCTGCCTGAAAGGAGGAAACACTCCTTGGAATTTGGGAAGTATTAATTTGAGCTCGGTTGAAATAATTTTACATAACTTTTTCCCATTACAGAATAGTAAAATTACATCCGCGTGCTTGAATCTACCGCATTTTATGCTCCCGAACAAGACCAAATATGGTTTCTTTACCATTACAAACAGCACAGTTACACCGATGGTCATACAATTAGCTGCTCATGACTTGGCTCCTGGCTACTTTTAAGTTTTACCGCGCATTTATGGCTATACAAACAGTTATGACTCGATATGCGTATTTAACTGATAATATCGTATGGTTAGTTTCATTTTTCTTTTGTTCTACATAGTTTGTTCCCGAGTGGAGCAATGTAGATGAGTCCTGTGACATGGTCTGAATTCCATTCTCACAGGGAAACTAATCTCCCGAGGTGATCTAGTCTCCTTCGCAATTAAACATTATCAGCATTTGACCAAATGGTCTGGGGGTTGCTGCGCTAAAACATCGAGCCTGGCGTCTGTTAGGTGTTATCGCGACTGGTTTCTGCTTTCGTATGCATTGGTCCTACACGCAGGGAGGCCTGGGCCATAAAGAGAGAACTGGGATCAAAGGGGATTAGGATAGAGAGGCAGAGTGAGAGTAATAGAAATAGATAAAGAAGGGTGAAAAAGAGGGAGAGAGTTTACACAACTGCAACTTTAATTACTAAGGAACACTTAAGGTTAACAAATGTCCTTTTCTTTCTGAAAGCTGCGCAGTGTCCGCCCGACAGTTATGAACATTATTCTCAAAATGTCATATTTTTTCCTCAATGTGGTTCTAATTCTCTGTGGTAATATATTGTTTTTGCTGATGAGAGGAAATAAAGACAATGAGACAGCCTGTTAACTCCACCTCAGTGCATTTATTAGGTCTCATTTATAAAGTATTTAACATGTGTTATTTAATATGTTTTCAATAACACTTGCATAAAACACAGACAGTTCCCTGCTGGATCTCATCCATGCACTTTGTCATCTCACTTCATGGAGTGTTCCTGGCATTATTGCCTGACCTGCTCCCTTCCAGGCGAGATGCGAGACAGGCGTGTCTCTGGAGGGCAAAGGGCACTGATGAGGCAGTTTCAGTTGCCCTTGAGGCATTTTCATCTGTGGTTGGACTTGGATGAGACTGTCCTGGGTGCAACACCTGGGTGCTTCAAAGGAGTCAAAGTATTGTCATATAGGACTGTGCCTCTTTCTGCCTGCATCTTCAGCCATTTTCAGCATATGTCATTTGCACATGGGTGGTGCTCCATTGGATCAGCGGGAGGGAGGCTCTGATCCGATTGGTTGCAGGGGCGCCTGCGAGGATAAATTTTGAGGCAAGCACAGCAACTGCAGTGCAAATTGAGGGGGCGGAACGAAAAACAAAGCTGATTTTACCTTCAATTCAATTTAAACCACAAGTTTAAAGTGGCGGGAGAAGGCAGGGGACTTAAAGACCTTTTCTAGACAAAAGAAACAGAGAGAGTGTATATGTGTGTGTGAGAGAGAGAGAGACAGAGAGAGAGAGTGAGAATATAAGAAGTTGCCCAGTCCCTCAGTTGTAGTAGTAGTTGCTACCCAAGTCTAGGGTAGCAACTCAAGGGGTCTTATTTCAGCAGGCAGCTTACAGAGAAGAATATATTCAAGAGGAAAAATTTAATCACATCCTGTTGCTATTTATAGCCATCTTCAAGAGACTGAACAATTAAATAAGTTTACTTTGACACAGTGCCTGCTATACACAAACACTGCTATATTTCAATGCGAGTTACGCGTCACACTACAACTGGCTTCCTCAAGTGGTTAACTTCCCTCAAATAGTTGAGTATTCTTAAGAAGCTAACATAAAACGAAACTCAAAACTGATACGCGGGCCGAACCTCTTGACAAATCTAAAACATTCAGGGGGCCGCATGATGTGGCCGGTACTTTGAGACCCCTGAGCTAGAATAGGAGAAATCTAGCAGTCTGGTGTTCTGCAAGTTTTGCAAGGATGCCCCCATGACACTTGCAGGCTCCTCTCTCTATGTCTCTGGAAACCCGCATATGAGGTGCAATGCGGTAGTAAAACACAACGTGCCCCTGCTGCATTCATGCCGCGGGTACGCGTTCATTAACCGGTCACGGCCCAACATAACAAAACACAAAAAGAAACGTAAAATATGAACATAAAAATACGATGAACTGAAAATAAAGTAATATTCTTTGAAATCCTGTTTCCTGTCAATTTTGCTTCAGTTAATCTTTCCAGCTTGTGCACTGGTGTGTTTAATTGCATGATAGTGATGCATTAAGTTTAAGTCTATGAAAACAGAACTGACTGTGCGCTCATATTTTTGCCTGTTCTCATAAATTTTTGAACTTGGGCACACAAGTGGGACACACAAGAGTAGAGCCCTGTATACAAGTATGATAACTTTCATGTAGTGTTCTACAGTCACTTAACCAGAACACTCTGCAAGCTTTTACCCCTGACTTGTTGTCGGGGGAGAGCGCGTTCTTGGTATTCAAAGGAACGAACCTATTTCTCGGTGTTGTGTGAAACATGTCTTACCTTTTGGTGATTAAATTTAACAGTGAGGCAAGGAGACGCAGGAGAAAGACTGCGCTGATGAGAACAGTAATTGATGAGAAGGACAGTAATTGCTTTACTTGTACAGCAGGAGCTTGGTGTAAGTACAATACAGAAATTTTAGCAGCAAAATAAGCAGTTGCTTTAGCTTGTTAGCTTTTGTTGTTGGGAGCAAACATTATGCTGTAGCGGTTCTAGCTCATTCAGTTGGTGTGAAATAAGAAAATATAGAGATCCAAACAGTGCTAAAAATTCTTTCTTGTCCATTACTTCTTCAAATCTTTAGTGATGTTTAGTAATGTTTCTGTTAGCTAACGAGCTAGGAGATGCTAAGTATAGGGAGACCATTCAGCATGAGAGATCAGAGGATTGAAGTGCATGAGGAGATTAACAACAACCGACAAATACATAAAAAGGCTGAAATGCATTTCCCACAATCCACAGAAGTTTGATCATATTTATTTCAAAAGTATCTACAGGGTTCGTACAGTCATGAAAAACCTGGAAAAGTCATGGAATTGGAAAATAGAAATTTCCAAGCCTGAAGAAGTTTTAGAAAAATAAATAAACCCAGAAAGTTTTGGAAAAGTCCAGGAAATTTGCTTCACAGATTTTAATAGAGTATATGTGGTTCAGTAGGGCTGTATCGAATGCCACTTCTTGCTAATCGAATTTTAGCCAAGCTTTTTTGAACGAAGCTTCAAATGTCTCTGACGTGACGTGATCGTTTTGGCCTGATGTTTCGGAATACTTGACTTTCAACTCAGTAATATGAAAAAAGAGATGATGAATATGAGGAACTACAAGTCACACTTTTTAAAAATGTAACACTCTTTAATAGACATTATTTACATCATCTGCTCCAGAGTTCGCTGTCTTTGTTTATGTTGATGGTTGGCATTCCTTCCATAGTTGAGGATACCTAAACATTCAATTTACAATTTACAGTTTGGTATTTAGCAGACGCTTTTAGCCAAAGCGACTCACAATAAATGCACCAGTCAGAATCTATTGCCTCATAAACAGACATCACAATAAGGCTATACATTAATTACCCTCTGTATTACGCTCCTGGAATTCTGTAACAGCAAACGATAATCACACTGGCAACCTCAGATTCCCACGAAAGACAAGTTCAAACCAATTAAAGGGGCTCGTCCGGGATTTGAACCCGGGACCTCTTGCACCCTAAGCGAGAATCATACCCCTAGACCAACGAGCCATGAAACGTGGTATTTCCGAAGGTTGAAATTTCAGTGGCCCTGGCAGAAGCAGATGAAATTTTGAGGCGGTTTCCTGCGAAAGACAAGTTCAGGTCAATTAAAGGGGCTCGTCCGGGATTTGAACCCGGGACCTCTCACACCCAAAGCGAGAATCATACCCCTAGACCAACGAGCCATGAAACGTGGTATTTCCGAAGGTTGAAATTTCAGTGGCCCTGGCAGAAGCAGATGAAATTTTGAGGCGGTTTCCTGCGAAAGACAAGTTCAGGTCAATTAAAGGGGCTCGTCCGGGAGTTGAACCCGGGACCTCTCACACCCAAAGCGAGAATCATACCCCTAGACCAACGAGCCATGAAACGTAGCATTTCCGAAGGTTGAAATTTCAGTGGCCCTGGCAGAAGCAGATGAAATTTTGAGGCGGTTTCCTGCGAAAGACAAGTTCATGGCCAATTGAAGGGGCTCGTCCGGGAGTTGAACGCAAAACCACTCACACCCTAAGCGAGAATCATGCCTCTAGAACAACGAGCCACAAACTGCACTGTTCTGAAGGCTGAAATTTCGGCGGCCCTGCCAGAAGGGGACGAAATTTTGAGGCGGTTTCCCACGAAAGACATGTTCAGACCAGTTAAAGGGGCTTGTCCCCCAACGAACAAAGAGGTGCAAAATCTCTCAAAAGCACACTACAATGCTTTTAAATCTGGTGACACAACAGCATACAGTGTCGCCAGATCAAACCGAAAAATAGGCATAAAAAAGGCTAAGGATATCCATATACAGCATGTAGTGGACCACTTCAACAGCGCTGACACCAGGAGCATGTAGCAAGGTATCAGGACTATCACTGACTACAAGGGCAACGCTGTCTGCCCGCACAGTGACGTCACACTGTCCAACAAGCTCAACGCATTCTTCGCTTGCTTTGAAACCAGCAAGAGTGTGACAAGTGCAAGAATCCTGGCCCCGGCCACAGAGGATGAACAGGTTTTCACTATGAACACATTTGATGTACAGCACACGCTGCGGAAGGTCAACCCACGGAAAGCTGCAGGCCCAGACGGAGTTCCAGGATGGGTGTTTAAGGACTTGTGCTGATCAGACGGCTGAGGTATTCACAAGAATCTTCAACCTGTCTCTACCTCTGAAGTCAGTCATCATAGTGCCAGTGCTGTAAGAAACAAACATCAGCACTCTGAAGGATTATCGCCCGGTTGCCCTCACAACAATGATAATGAAGTGCTTTGAAAGGTTGGTCCTCTCCCACATCAAAGCCATGCTTCTCTGGACCCACACCAGTTCGCTTACAGAAGTAATGTTAAAGTATCCCTCCTGAAAAATATTTAAGTAAGACTAAAATAGCCACTCATTTACAATTTACAAAGTCAGTCAGTTTAACTCTACTTAGAGTACTTTTTTTTAGCATGAGTACTTCTACTTGTACTTTATACAGCCCTGTTTGAATGTATGTATGACATGAAATGAGCAAAAAGTGAATGAAAAAATGCATTAAACAAAGACTTTCCATCAAAAACACTTTATTTAAAAGAATGCAAAAATGTGGACATTGGGTTAAAAGTTTCCCCAGCCAAAAAAAAAACCAAACAAAAAAAAAATCACAGCCAAACAAAAGATTTAGTGAGTATATATCTCCAAAGTTAAAAGTTAAATTGAAAATATGTCGTCTCTAAATGTCCGCTTTAGCAATACACTAAAACTGATCATTTACATTTGTTTAAACAAGCTTTATCACATTAGGACATTATTTCATCAAAGTGCACTTCAGCAGAGTACACTAAAGCACAATTTAAATGTGCTTAGGTAACCATTATAACAAAGTTCCATTTTTTAAAAGATCACCTCAGTGTGTCAAAAATACAGTTAATGTATTCCAGAACAGTGAGAAATGTAATAATTTAAAACATACTTTTTGACATCATATTGAAGCTCATGTAATTAAAATACATTAAATCAAAAACACACTTTTATTACTCTTCAGATACTTCAGATATACTACTAGCATATTTAAGTATACTTCTTTTTCACAAGGGTATCCACTACTGTCCGGATAGAAGACAGCAAACTCGATCTAACCAGGACAGGAAAAGAAGAGGGAGACACAGATGCCCAACTGCACAAGAGGATAAACACATCAGACTCTGTAGTTTTAGAACCAGATATCTCACAGGTCCTCAGTTGGCTGCTTCTTTACACATTAAACACCGAGTCCCAGCATCATCTACAACAGTGAAAAGATGACTTAGGGATGTTCGCCTTACAGAAAAAGCCGAATCTGTAACAGGCCAATGAAAAGGAAATGTTAAAATGGGCAAAAGGATACGGGTGTTGGACAGTGGATGACTGGGAAAGAGTATTGTAGACAGATGAGTCTAAGTTTGAGTGTTTGGATCAAGGAAGAGAACATATGTGAAACACAGAGCAAGGGACAGGATGCTGGAGGAGTGTTTGATGCCTTCTGTCCAGCATGGCGGAGAAAATTTAATGAGTGAGAGAGGGTGAATGGGCTCTTGTGGGAAGAGTTTTACCACAGGGTCAGAGAAAAATACCCTACAAGGCAGTCTCACCTCTGGGAAGAGCTACAGAAGGCATTTGCTGAAATTTCCCCTGAATATCTTCAAAGTCTGACAACTAGAATGCCAAAGGTCTGCAAAGCTGAAATTGCAGCAAATGAAGGATTCTTTGATGAATGTAAAGTTTGATGAATAGAACAATTCTATGAAATAAAAAGAATGACAATATTATGACATTGTCATTGTAATTTCTGATCAATTTAATGCTACAGTGGTGAATGGAAGTATCAGTTTCCATAGAAAACATGAACATTTCTGGGTGATTTCAAACTTGTATAGATGTTTGTATATGATGTGTTGTGCCACCCATAGGAATTGCTGAGTATTACAACTCTTTTGCTGTGAATATGAATGCTGATCAATGAACGATGTCACATCAAGTTCATACTTCTGGCATAAAATTTAATTATAAATAATCTTAATCACTGTGAAATAATTAATTACAAGCTAATTATAAATTCATGATGTTCCACAAGGACATACAAAGCAGACCATAAGTGCACACAGATATCTGTTGTCTCTAATGTACTATTGTTCTGCTCTTTTCCTTCTGTTAGAGATTCTGCCCCCCCAACCCCCCTTTTTCTGTTTGTTGCTTGGCACTCACAGACATGGGTTTTCATTGGGTTTCACTTTCTCTTGGCAAGTGTGTTGTTTATGGATGAGATTTTCATGTTTTGAGCTGGCCACTAGAGGGGGCCAGAAGAAGACCAGACTCTCACATCCACCTGTTTATTAGTTAATCACTTCATTATTTGTTCATTGCTCACACCTGTTTCTCTGTTTAAACTTCCTCCCGCAGCATTGTTTGTTGCCTAGCCATATGGAAACTTTCCTGTGCTATAGTGTGATCATTGTCCTGGCCTCAGTTTCAGAAACTCTAATTTGTTGCTCCTGTTCCTAAAATTCCTACTGTATTTGTTTGTGTTTTAAAAAGATAAAAATATGTCTGTCAGTCTGTGCAGCTGAAATAATTTTTAGTTTACTGATATTTACACTCATCCTGTGTAAGAGGTACATCTGTGTTGATTTGCTGGGTTTCTCTTAATGGAGGCATCATCTCTCTCTGCTTTGGCATCTGGGACTATTACAGCATCTACACTCTCATAAATATCCACCATCATCTCCACTCTCTCTACTCTGTTCAGCTCACCTCTCTCAAGCACAGTTTCTCCACTGTCTAATTTCCTAACACAGTTTTCTAATTTTCTGTCACACTGAGTCAGTGCTGTAGACTCTGTACATCAGTGTTCACTCTGTGCATCTGTGCAACACTCTGTGCAACATTTTGTGTTTTGTGCGACTTACTTTTTAAGAGGTGAGAAAAACGTTAACCAGAGGAAGTCCAGTCCATCATCTCACTCTGAAAGAGTACGCTCTCACTTTTCAAAGGTCAGATCTTTTCTTCAAGCTACTTTAATGCATTGAGACCAGTTTAGGGCATCACAGAGATTCACAGAGGACTTGGCCCAAAAGGATCATTCAGCCTAGAGCTTTGTCTTATCTTAAGATTCTTCCTTCATTTGGGAAAAAAGCATGATTGAAGGATGGAACTGATCAGACTTATCTCAGGTCATGTGCATTAATCTGTGTTTAACATTAGTCAGTGCCTTGTCGTCTTGGGTTCAGTCAGTTAATTATTCAGGAACTGTGTTCACCTGTATTTTTTAATCAAGCTTGGTCCTCTGTTCTGTATAAATACCCCTGAATTTCCTCTGTTTCCTTTGTGAAGTTTTACATTGGGTTACTTTGTAAGTCAGAGTTTTACCTTGCCATGTCTTGCTGAAGCCTTGTAAACCTATCTGTCTGTCTGTCTGTCTGTCTGACTAGCCTGTATCCTGCCTGGTATCCGTTTCTGTGAGTCTGTGTTTGTGTTTCTGTTCTGTGTTCCTGTGCCTCTGTTTCCTGGTCTACCCTGTGTGAACTGAAACCTGGTTCACCGCACATGCCTTTAGTCTCTCACCCGGTTCATGACACTGTAAAATAAAATGAAAAAAAATGCAGATAATAATACATGTATTATTTGTGTATTATTATATGCAATATTTTCCTCTCACAAATCCTTTTTTCTTGGTAGGTACATGGTGGGTCTTTCCAGCTCTCCCAAGTGTCAGATCCATCAAGAACAGTTCTCATCTCCCCATGATCCAGAATCTGTCTGTTTAATGTATTTCTCATACAGACCAGTGGACTGAGGGTTAAGAGTCAACAACTGTCTCATGACCAGAGTTAAATTCAGTGATCTCATACCCAGTGCTCAGTACTGTACCATCCACCCATTTCCACAGCCCCTCTGTGCTTCTGTAAGTCAGACCAATCCAAACAGATGAATTTTGGATCTTCCTCAATTCATCAACAAACTTCTGAGGTAATAAATGAAATATAAATGAATTAATTCAGCATCCAATAACATCAGTGGCACATCCTGTGGCGCATGTGAACACACACACACACACTCACATACATCTGTCCTGGCTTCCTTTCACTGGCTCCCAATTCATGCCAGGGCAGATTTTAAGATCCTATTATTAACATTTAAAATTTTACATAGACTTGCGCCTGCCTGCCTTTCTGACTTAATCACACCCTATACTCCTCCTCGTACACTGCACTCACAAGATTCTGAAACATTAATCGTTCCAAGGGTTAGAAGTCCGCTGGCTACCAAGCCTTTTCCTACCGCTCTCCCTCCCTCTGTTATAGTCTACCTACAGAGATTAGGGAGGCAAACTCTCTTCATAACTAAAACCAAATTAAAGACTTATATACTTTCTCTTATGGATAGCATCATTTTGATTTTACTTTGTTGTGGACATGTAAAGCCCTTTGAGACTATAAATAGTGACATTGGGCTCTAAATAAACTTGTATTATTATTATTATTTAGGGCTGTCCCGAATACCATTTTCTGGTCTTCGAAGCTTCAGTAGTAATAAACACCAGGGCGGGGTGGGTAGGTTACGATGTAGCCTGCCTTGGATAAAATGCGCTCTGACAGTGTTGAAGTGGCCAGAACTCAAAGGCAGTGTTTGATTGAAAATGCCAGTTTAGGGTGGCGGTTGCTGTTTTCTCAGATTCTTACACCTTCAAACAACAGCGTACTACTTACAGGAGTCAGGTGACTTTTCAAGCTCATTGTGCCGTCGTGGCAGGCCAGTTTCAAACTGCAGATTTGGCACGCTCCCTTTGTCTTGTCCTCGGTTAATTTAAAAAAATCCTACGCAGCGCAGGTCTTCATTATTATGTCGTCCCCTTAACGCTAAGCTAAACTGAAGCGTTCACTGCTGTGAGTGTGAGGGGCGTCAGGCGCCCAAGCTAAATGGTATAATTTCACATTTTAACAGTGTAAAAATATAAATGTAGACGACTACAAGAATGCACTGACAAAATGTATTTTGCAGTTTGCAGTTCTTGCAGTACATTTGGGGGGGGGGGGGGGTCCGAATATCCGAATACCAAAATTGAAAACCGAATACCTACCCAATGAATGAATATTCGGATATTCGAATATTCGGGTTCAGCCCTGATATTATTATTATTATTATTATTATTATTATTATTATTATTATTATTATTATTTCTCCTGACTAAATCCCACCACAACATAAATAAGGCACAAAATGAAATATTACATTAAATAAAACAACTGCAAATCTTTATATCAAACCAAAATCTCTATTGGGTGAATAGCGTGGTCAGAAGGGATAAAAAAAAAAAAAAGAACATTTTCTTTTCTTTGTGGCCATGATGTCACCTTGTAGCTTTTACCTTCACATCTGCAAAGGTTATCAATGTCTTGTTTTTGTGACGTAGCAGAGTTTGATTGACGGCAGTCACGGCCTCTTGATGACTGACTTCACTGCTCTCTTCTCAGCCTTTGGATGAAGGCCTGGCTTTTAGAAAAGCTTGGCTATGTTGCATTTGTATGAATTAAAAACCCAATGACCAATGAAAATGAGGGACAGTATCTCAATATACAGGATGCTAGATAAAGAGTCCAAATGCTGTGCAGTACAACACAAAGCGGTACACCTGGTCACCCTATCAAAGTACCCTAGAAGTTCATAGGCTACACTGGTTTTTGTTTTTGTCTTTTTGCTTGTTTGTTTGGAATGTTTCTCCTCAGTACAAAGACACACCAGTAGTATTCCAATTCAGATACACCTCTTTTCATGCAGTGAGAATAGTTAAAGGATAGGATAAGATGTTGGACAAGAGACATCAAAGGTCATTCTCTGCTGGACCCAATCAACCACTGTCATAATTACAGGGCACAGAGATCAATTATCATACAGCATGGAGACACCCATTCAAGCAATACCTGCAAATCTTGATTCAGTGCATACAGACGGTTCCTGACTTTCATCCATGTTGTTATGATCCAACAGGACCTTCTCTACAGAGGAAGGAAGCAAACAGGTAATGAAGGTCTCTCTGTATAGTTAAGTTGTTGTAACTGGTTTTTATCTGATCACTTTCTTCAGTCAAATTTCTGAAATTTTTTTGTAACTGTTCAAACTTTAAAATATACAAGACACTCAGCACTATGATGACAGCCAGCAGGAGAACACACAGC
>NC_044505.1:17341052-17403552 GCF_902362185.1 Chanos chanos
ATATACACTCATCCTGTGTAAGAAGTACCTGTGTGTTGAGTTGCTGGGTTTCCTGTAGTGGAGGTGTAGTCTCTCTGTGTGTCTGTGTCTGCTGTTCTCACAGCATCTGCACTCTCATAAATATCCACCATCATCTCCACTCTCTCTACTCCGTTCACTTCACTTCTCCCAATATAGTTTACATTATCATAAATACACACAGACATGTCCATTCTCTGATTCTCTAACACACAGTATTGTACTGCATTGATGCTGTAGTTTCTGTTCGTTTAAGTCAGTCTCTGTGTCTGCACTTCTGTTGCATGCAACTGACTCTTTGAGAGGTGTGAAAACCTTTGACCAACTTTGAAAGTCCAGCCCCCCATCATGTCACTCTGACAGAATATGGTCTTAGTGTTCAAAGGCCAGTTCTTTTCCACAAACTGCTCTTTAAAGCATAAAGTACTGAGTTTAACGTTGCAGATTTGTGCATGTGTTTGTTAAGCATGTGTGTGTGTGTGTGTGTGTGTGGCTCTGTGTGTGCACACGTGTGTAAAGTGCACTATGATTTCATGCTATTATTTCTGTCAGTGTTGTTTTCATCCTCAAGAATATAATCTGACATCTTTGTTCTCCAATACACCATTATGCTGAGTTACGACCATTGAGTTGGTTTCTTATGCTTCTCTATGGGTCTTACTGTCTCTAACGTGCTTTATCTCCACTCACTGGCAGAGAGGAAACCACAATACTAAAAAAACCATGAGAGACAGTTAGCTGAGTGTAAAGACTGATCCCTTAATTGCTTCCTTTTAAGTGCCTTTGACCCTGTCACCAATTCCCTTTTCATCCCGTCTTTCTCTGTCTTTCTCCCTCCCACTTTCTATCCACTTCTGTTTTTGAATTTTCAGCCCAACTTTCAGAATTCACACTCTTAGCATTCAAAGGTTCTTTTTCACAGGCTGCTCTTTAAAGCACCCAGTTTCGTATTTCAGTGTACATATGTGTGTTTGTGTGCACATGTTGGTATTATAATTTCATGTTCTTATTTTCAGATGAAACACACAAATGTAATATTCAGTCATTGGTTTTGTTTGTGACATTCTGCATTAGCAGAGACTGTAAGTATCAGCATCAGACTCATTACTGCCTCGGAAGTTGATTTGGATAAAATCAGCACATCAGTGTAGATTCTTAAGACTACATTACCCATAACCCCCCTACAATGATCTTAACAGAAACTTAAATAACATGTCACTTCCTGTAACACATGAAAACCTGAACACACTTGTGTGTGGGTGTACACGGTACACGCACGCGCGCGCGCGCGCACACACACACACATATATATAGAGAGATGGAGAGAGGGATAGATAGATAGACAGACAGACAGACAAATAGATAGATAGATAGATAGATAGATAGATAGATAGATAGATAGATAGATAGATCACCACACATATGCATACCTAAACACACACTCACCAAACTGTCATGACCCAAGTTCACAAGTTCTCACTACCCCCCTCTGGTGGGCATATTGAGGTACAATTTCATTGTTTAGTCACTGCCTTGTTCCCTTGGGTGCAATCAGTTAATTATTCAGTCAGTGTGTTCACCTGTTTCAGTAGATCAAGCACTGTTTTCTGTCAGTGTAAATACCTTTGTTTCTTTGTGAAGTCTTGGTTCCATCTGACCTTACGTTGATATATTTAAGTACGATTTGAACGTTCTGTCATAAAGCTTAGCTCACATGGAAGTCAGATAACACCTCTCTGTCAGTACAGCAGATTGTAAAATTGTATCATGTCAGACATATTGTAGCCAGCAAAGTCAACACATTAAATACCTGTAAGCTAAAGTTAGATAATGCAATTCAAGTTTTTCATTCTTACCAGTGGACCCTCTCAGTCTTTTCTCCCTTCTGTTAACATTCAGAGTAGACCTCTCACTGATGAATTATTTTACATGTTGTCATCATCATATCAGGCTCCTGTAGCATAATGTTGCGCGCTATACAAAATAAGATTGTTAGAATCACTGGAGCCAACTAAATCAGACTCATGGAGGTTATACTGCCCTTATTGTGACAATTAGTGTAGGCTATTATAATGCATATGTGAGGTGTAAATGATCAAAACACTAGTAAATATGTTTCATGGCTGCTGTAATGTGTAAATGGAGAATTCTATGTTTTAATTTGTAAATAGTTAAACTTATGATGAAAGGGCAAGTGCTCACATTTTCGGGTGGGGGGGGGGGCAGAGATGGGCCATTACCTTTGACAGTGGGGTGGGGGACTATTACAGGTGTGTTGACACCTACCTCATCAATATTCACTGTGTAGGCCTGTGGTTTTGAAAAAAAAATAAATAGTGTCACTCCAAAGTTATAACACTTTAGTAGTCAAACCACACGAAATTTCCGAATGCTTTAATCACATGGAAACCGTGGAAACCAGCCTCCAAAGCGAGACGAATATTCTCGTAATTTTGTGATTTCTGTCTTGTAAAATTATGACTTTACTCCCGTATCATTATGCCTTTTTTCTTGAAATATTATGACTTTATTCTCCTGAAATTACGACTTTATTCTCATAATATTATGAACATTATTCTCAAAATGGCATATTTTTTTCCTCAATGTGGCGCTAATACTCTGTGATAATATATTGTTTTTGCTGATGAGAGGAAATAAAGACAATGAGATAGCCTGTTAACTCCGCATCAGTGCATTTAACAGGTCTCATTTATAAAGTATTTAACATGTGTATATGTTTTCAATAACACTTGCATAAAACGAAGCTGTGATTTATCAAACAGGTTGTCACAGACAGTTCCCTGCTGGATCTCATCCATGCACTTTGTCATCTCACTTGATGGAGTGTTCCTGGCATTATTGCCGGACCTGCTCCCTTCCAGGTGGGATGCGAGACAGGTGTGTCTCTTGAGGGCAAAGGGCACTGATGAGGCAGTTGCGGTGGCCCTTGAGGCATTTTCATCTGTGGTTGGACTTGGATGAGACTGTCCTGCAAGGGTCTATACAAAGGACTGTGCTTCCCTCTACAAAGATTTAAACTGGTAAGTGCAGAACAAATGAAACAGTGGGGACCACTAGGCAGGCTGCTGCTGCAGTGGCATCGAAGCTGCAGCAGTCAGGGTTGAGAATGGCAGCAAACTGACCTCTCAGAGACCTCAGCGGCAACTGAACGACAGGTTCCAGAACAACAGTGGTGGAAAGTAGGTGTGCCTCCAAGTTTAAAAGGCATGGAACAACAACGTGAGACAAGGACTGGCTCTCATTCTGGGGCTGGTCAGCGTGCGCAGCAAAAGGCTCAAACTATTTTGGCGGACTTTCAAGCTTTGCCCCATCACTTGTGAGGAGAGTGTCCACACTCAAGTCCTCCAGCACCTGACTGAGTTCTCCTTTTTGTCTCCAGTAGTCGTTTGATCGTGTCTAGGGTACTATTACAATTTACAGTTTTGTTATTTGGGAGACGCTTTTAGCTAAAGCGACTTACAATCAGTGCCAGCGTATGTTACAGTCCCATATGAGAGTTTTACCACATCTTCTCATTATTTGCTCATTTGCAACACATGACTTCTGTACAGCATGAACCCGACGTCTTGCCTTCAGTATGATGGACTCAACACCTGGGTGCTTCAAAGGAGTCAAAGTATTGTCAAATAGGACTGTGCCTCTTTCTGCCTGCATCTTCAGCCATTTTCAGCATATCTCATTTGCACATGGGTGCTGCTCCATTGGATCAGCGGGAGGGACGGTCTGCTGCAATTGGTTGCAGGGGCGCCTGCGAGGATAAATTTTGAGGCGAGCACAGCAACCGCAATGCAAATCGAGGGGGTGGAACGAAAAACAAAGCTGATTTTACCTTCAATTCAATTTAAACCACAAGTTTATAGTGGTGGGAGAAGGCGGGAGACTTTAAGATCTTTTATAGACAAAAGAAACAGAGAGCGAGCGACCATGAGAGAGAGTGTATATGTGTGTGTGTGAGAGAGAGAGAGAGAAAGAGAGACAGAGAGAGAGAGTGAGAATATAAGAAGTTGCCCGGCCCCTCAGTTGTAGTAGTAGTTGCTACCCAAGTCTAGGTACAATGTATTTTACTCTCCACGGCTCCTGAAAAATTATTCAAATTTTGATCGTTATAAGATCTCAAGTCCTCTTATTTCAGAAAGCAGCTTACAGAGAAGAATATATATGCCTGCTATACACAAACACTGCTATATTTTAACACGAGTTACGCATTACACTACAACTGGCTACCTCAAGTGGTTCACTTCTCTCAAATAGTTGAGTATTCTCAAGATAGCGTAAAACGAAATAAATGCAAAACTGATATGCGGGCCGAATCTCATGACAAATCTAAAACAATCAGGGGGCCGCACGATGTGGCCGGTACTTTGAAACCCCTGGGCTAGAATAGGAGAAATCTAGCAGTCTGGTGTTCTGCAAGTTTTGCAAGGATGCCCCCATGACACTTGCAGGCTCCTCTCTCTTTGTCTCTGGAAACCCGCATATGAGGCGCAATGCGGTAGTAAAATACAACGCGCCCCTGCTGCATTCACACTGCGGGGACGCGTTCATTAACCGGTCACGGCCCAACATAACAAAACACAAAAAGAAACATAAAATATGAACATAAAAATACGACAAGCCGAAAATTAAGAACTATTCTTTGAAATCCTGTTTCCTGTAAGTTTTGTTTCAGTCATTCTTAATCTTTCCGGCTGGTGCACTGGTGTGTTTAATTGCATGATAGTGATACATTATGTTTAAGTCTATGAAAACAGAACTGACTGTGCGCTCATATTTTTGCCTGTTCTCCTAAATTTTTGAACTTGGGCACACAAGTGGGACACACAAGAGTAGAGCCCTGTATACAAGTATGATAACTTTCATGTCGTGTTCTACAGTCACTTAAACAGAACGCTCTGCAAGCTTTTACCTCTGACTTGTTGTCGGGGGAGAGAGCGTTCTTGGTATTCAAAGGAACAAACTTATTTCTCGGTGTTACGTGAAACATGTCTTACCTTTCCGTAATTAAATTTAACAGTGAGGCAAGGAGGCGCAGGAGAAAGACTGCACTGATGAGAAGGACAGTAATTGCTTTACTTGTACAGCAGGAGCTTGGTGTAAGTACAGTACAGAAATTTTAGCAGCAAAATAGTACAAATTTGCCCAGTACAAACTTGCTGAATCCAATCCAGATGTGGGCCACATCTGTTGCCAAAAAGCCTTGCTAGCTGTACAAGAACAGGCTGTTTTTTGACTGTCAGCAGTAGACTTGTACATGTTAATATTTAATGTTACTCCAAACCAAACAGAATGAAAAATCATGCTATATCAAGACTAGACAAAAAAACCCCAAAACAACAACATGTGATGTGATCATGTGACTTAACATTCTCCAGGGACCAAGTTAGGTGGCTTTAGCTGATACACCAGCTAACAAACTTGCGTCTGTCATGGTAAGTGCTGCAGTTGTCAACATATGTCTCATGCGGATCCCTTGCCTTTGTCATCTCCACTGCTCATTCAGTTGGTGTGAAATAAGAAAATATAGAGATCCAAACAGTGCTAAAAATTCTTTCTTGTCCATTACTTCTGCAAATCTTTAGTGATGTTTAGTAATGTTTCTGTTAGCTAACGAGCTAGGAGATGCTAACTATAGGGAGACCATTCAGCATGAGAGATCAGAGGATTGAAGTGCATGAGGAGATTAACAACAACCGACAAATACATAAAAAGGCTGAAATACATTTCACACAATCCACAGAAGTTTGATCATATTTATTTCAAAAGTATCTACAGGGTTCGTACGGTCATGAAAAACCTGGAAAAGTCATGGAATTTGAAAATAGCAATTTCCAAGCCTGGAGAAGTTTTGGAAAAATAAATAAACTCAGAAAGTTTTGGAAAAGTCCGGGAAATTTACTTCGCAGATACATGTTTAACAGAGTATATGTGGTTCAGTAGGGCTGTATCGAATGCCACTTCTTGCTAATCGAATTTTAGCCAAGCTTTTTTGAACGAAGCTTCAAATGTCTCTGACGTGACGTCATTGTTCTAGCCTGATGTTTCGGAATACTTGACTTTCAACTCAGTAATATGAAAAAAGAGATGATGAATATGAGGAACTACAAGTCACACTTTTTTAAAATGTAACACTCTTTAATAGACATTATTTACATCATCTGATCCAGAGTTCGCTGTCTTTGCTGTGTCGACGGTTGGCATTCCTTCCACAGTTGAGGATACCTAAACATTCAATTCACAATTTACAATTTGGTATTTAGCAGACGCTTTTAGCCAAAGCGACTTACAGTAAGTGCACCAGTCAGATCCTATTGCCTCATAAACAGAGATCACAATAAGGCTGTACATTAATTATTAAGCTCCTTGAATTATTAAGCTCCTGGAATTCTGTGACAGTGAACGATAAACACGCTGCCAACCTCGGATTCCCTCAAAAGACAAGTTTAGACCAATTAAAGGGGCTCGTCCGGGATTTGAACCCGGGACCTCTCGCACCCTAAGCGAGAATCACACCCCTAGACCGACAAGCCACAAACTGCACTGTTCAGAAGGTTGAAATTTCAGCGGCCCTGGCAGAAGCAGATGAAATTTTGAGGTGGTTTCCCACAAAAGACAAGTTCAGACCAATTAAAGGGGCTCGTCCGGGAGTTGAACCCGGGACCTCTCGCACCCAAAGCGAGAATCATACCCCTAGACCAACGAGCCATGAAACATGGGTTTTTGAAGGTCAATATTTCAGCAGGCCTGACAGAAGGGGATGAAATTCTAAGACACTGCCAACCTCGGTTTCCTGAGAAGGACATGTTCATGGCCAATTAAAGGGGCTCGTCTGGGATCTGACCCCGAGACCTCTCGTCACCAAAGCGAGAACCATACTCCTAGACCAACGAGCTACGAAACGTGTTTTCCGAAGGTTGAAATTTCGGCGGCCCTGGCAGAAAGGGACGAACCTTTGAGGTTGTTTCCCATGAAAGACAAGTTCAGGCCAATTAAATGGGCTTGTCCCCCAATGAACAAAGAGGTACAAAATCTTTCAAAAGCACGCTACAATGCTTTTAAATCTGGTGATACAACAGCATACAATGTTGCCAGATCAAACCGAAAAATAGGCATAAAAAAGGCTAAGGATATCCATATACAGCGTGTAGAGGACCACTTCAACAGTGCTGACACCAGGAGCATGTAGCAAGTTATCAGGGCTATCACTGACTACAAGGGCAACGCTGTCTGCCCCCACAGTGATGTCACACTGTCCAACAAGCTCAATGCATTGAGCTCAATGCATTGTGCTTAAGGACTTGTTCTGATCAGCGGGCTGAGGTATTCACAAGAATCTTCAACCTGTCTCTACCTCTGAAAATGGTCCCCAGGGGCCTGAAGTCAGCCATCGTAGTGCCAGTGCTGTATAAAACACACAGCAGCCCCAGACACACCGCAGTCAGTCTGTAGCATCTGTCACTTCCTGAGGACATGAACAGACACACAGAGACATTTTAGTTCAAACACCCCCCCTCCCCCCTCTGTCTGCTGTCATTTTTTTTTATTTCTCTCCCTACCTTCCAACCTTTGCAGGTATGAATGAAATTGTCCCAGTACCTTTGTATTGAGTTGATGGGTTTCTCTTACAGCATCTGCACTCTCATAAATATCCACCATCATCTCCACTCTCTCTCCTCTGTCCTGTTCACCTCTCTCAGTACTGTTGACATTATATTCAATGCAGACAGTCATCTCTTTTCTCTAACACACATTTTTACACTGAGTTAATACTGCAGTCTCTTCACGTCTCTACAGGTCTTGCCACAGCTGTCATCTTTCAGTTGAGTCTTCTGAGGTATGCGTTTGATAGCCATGGGAAGCTGTAACCACAGGAAGTCATGTGGAGAATGTGTGGGAAATAATTGGTGATCTTTTTTTTTTTAATGACGTGAAAATGCTGTTTTGAATGTGGGCCTAATTCAAGGCTTTCTGTCCCAAACAGGAAGTGCACTCTTCAGTTAATTCACTTTCAAAACTCACTACCAAGGGCAGCACGGGTGGCACGGTGGGTAGCGCTTTCGCCTCGCAGCAAGACGGTCTGGAGTTCTCGGGTCATTTCTGTGTGGAGTTTGCCTGTTCTCCCCTTGTCTGCGTGGGATTCCCCTGGGAGTTCGGGTTTCCTCTCAAAGACATGCATGTTAGGTGAACTGGAGACAGCTCCAGCACCCCCCGTAACCCTGATTAGGATAAGCGGCTTAGAAAGCGAGTGAACACCCCAGTGAGTTTTACAAAACCATCTTGGAGTCAAAAGTTTGCTGACTCCATCTTAAAATAATTCATCAGTATGAGGGTTTTCATAAACCTTTTCTAACTTATATTAAAGAGTTTTTAATCCTTTATCTTAACTGCCTATTTATGAACAAGGCAAGATGTTTGTGTGTCTCTCTGGGGTTTTACAGTGTTGGTCTTAGAAACTTGAAATGGGGTAAGATTCCTGGCTTTAAAGGCTGCTCTTTAAATAAGCTTCTACCTCTCAGACGAACTTAGTCTCCTGGAAACAGGAAACCCTCGCAAACATTGGGTTACTCTTAGTTTCCCTTTCTCTTGGCAAATGCATTATGAATGTACCGTACAAGTTGCAATTTTTCATCCGGCCACCAGAGGGAGGCAGAGAACACCAGACCTAAGCTCTCAGGTTCACATGTTGATTAGTTAACAGCTTCATTATTTGTTCACTGCATCTGTTTCTCTTTGCTTCCCCTGTTTAGGTTACTCCCAAGTCACACGGAAACTAATTGAAATTAAAGGACACAAGCAACTGAGAGTCACTTCTGATATTGCAGCTAATCTCATTTTCACAAGCTTGAAACTCTTTCTCTCTCATGACTCTATCTGCTAATTTGTGCGGAGGAAATAATTTGGTTACATCAAGGTCCCTGAACATGTTGATACACTCTTCCTGTCTGAGATATACCTGTGTACTGAGTCAGAGTGTTTCTCATTGTGGAGATGGCGTCTCTCTGTGTGCTGGCATCTCTTAGCGTCACAGTGTCTGTACTCTCATAAATATTCACCATCATCCCAAATCTCTCTCTTAGCAGTCTAGATCACCTCTCTCAATACTATTTACAGTATCATAAATACACCCAGACCTCTTCATTCTCTACCGCACTATTACACTGAGTTAACGCTGCAGTCTCTGTATGTCTGATTTTACTCTGTGTGTCTGCACAGAGCAAAATCTTAAACTTTGAGCAAACGCTTCTAATTTTTTTTTTCCTATAGTGTGAGAGAGGGTATATGTCGTTCTTTTAGTGCGCTCCCACAATCGCGCTTTTGCGAAATCAACATTAAACCTTTCTCGCCATACAGAACATACCTGAAGAGAATAGCACAATACAAGGCAACCTTTACTTCTGGACAGTGTAAACACACTGTAGACATCGACAAAGGAGAACACATCTATTTAGAGACAATCGCAGTACCTGAGAGGAAGAGCCCCACTCTCCCCAGCACCACTAACCCACACTTCAGTGCCCCGATTTTTGTCTAATGACCATCCTCACCAGCCTATCCATTCAAACAACACTACACTCAGTTTACAGCATCAGTATTAGAATATGTGCCTGCACATATGTTTCTTTTGTGTGTGTGTGTGTGTGTGTGTGTGTGTGTGTGTGTGTGTGTGTGTGTGTGTGTGTGTGACCTTTTACGGAAGCAAAAAACTGCAGGTACCAACATCAGACTCATGGTGATATAAACATCAGTGTAGATTCTCTGGACTACACCCATAACCCCACTAATGTATGTTTGTTTTGTGTGTGTGTGTGCATATGCATGTGAATGTGTGTGTGTGTATCAGACATGTATCAGTTTCACGTTCTTATTTTCAGGTGAAAGACAAAACTGACTTATTCATGGTTTTACTTTGTGACGTTCTGCAGTAGTAGACAACTGTAAGTGTCAGCATCAGCATTAAATTCAGTGATCAGTGCTGTACTGTCCACCCATTTCCCCCACTGTATCTCTGTCAGTCACACCAGTCCATGCACCCACTGTCCTTAATGTGAGTCAGAGTAAAGAGACAAAGTCATTACTTAAACATAAATCTTTTATTCTCCATCAAAACCTCAGACACACTGCAGTCAGTCTGTACTATTTGATCTCTGAAATGTCTGTGGTCTCTGATCTCTGTAGTGGCACTTCTTGTTTGACACATATGCATATATAAATACTGTCTCTCTCTCTCTCTCTCTCTCTCTCTCTCTTTCTCTCTTTCTTGTTAATAATGATGAATGTATGAACATTGCATAGAAACAAAACAGCATATCCGACACCAAATCAACCTAATAAGTAGAACAAAAGTTATTGCTAGAAAATCACGGTGTTGTCAGCTTAAAAGTCTCTTCTCACATATCCAGTGGTACTTATAAAAAGAACATGATACATGATACCAATTTTTGAGACTGTTGTGCGCATGATTAATATGAACACATTGCTCATTTCCATATTGACCAACATTGGGCTGTCCTCCATACCAGTACCTGAAACACAGAGAATCAGTCTGTCTAATGTGTTTCTCATACAGAACAATAGAGTGAGTGTTAAGAATCAATAAGTGTCTCATGACCAGAGTTATATTCAGTGATCTCTTACCCAGTGCTCAGTGTTGTACCATCCACCCATTTCCATCTCCTTTCACTCTCACTGTAAGTCAGACCAGTCCAAACGTGTGAATAGCTGGTCTTTCTCAATTCAGCGACAAACTTCTGATGTGAGAAATCAAATGAAAATGAATTAATGCAGATGATCAGTTAAAGATCAGTCTGATACACCCTATAAAGCCTGAGACACACACACACACACACACACGAGAACTTTTTTCTTACCTGTTCCTCTTTGCTGTTTATGATCACCAGGTCTGCTCCTCTCTTTATACAGTCCTGTCTGCTCTCACTCCAGCTCTTCTTTTCAGTAGAGATGTAATACACACTGTGACTGAAATATCTCCAACCTTGTAGAGCATGATTATCTGATCATGATCAGGACAAAAAGAGTCAGTGACCTGTATTCTCTCTCTCTCTCTCTCTCTCTCTCTCTCTCACACACACACACACACACACACACCCCAAAGGTGGCTGATTAATACAATACACATTACATGCAAATCTTTCATATATTAACACTCACAGTGCCACGACTACTGACAACTGGGTGTAGTTCATCACCAAAAACACAAAACAGTTGAGACTGAATTAAAGAGCAAACACACACTGGCTATAACTGACAAGCGATCTGTGAAGATAAAGATTAAAATGTTCACTCACCCAGTTTAGAGAACACATTTTGACACTCTTGTCTCTTTTTCAGTAACTGGTCTCGCTCTGCAGTCAGGCTGTTATAACTGATTTGTAACTGGTCTCTCTCTCTAGTTAGTTTGTTGAAGCTGGTTTGTATCTCTTCTTTCTCATCAGTTAAATTGCTATAACTGATTTGTAACTGGTCTTTCTCTCTGGTTAGATTGTTGAAAATACTTTGTAATTGGTTTCTCTCTATGCCCAGGTTATTGTATCTGGTTTGTAACTGGTCTCTCTCTATGCCCAGGTTATTGTATCTGGTTTGTAACTGGTCTCTCTCTATGCTTACATTATCGTATCTGGTTTGTAACTGGTTTCTCTCTGCATTATACCAGACACACAGCACTATGATGACAGCCAGCAGAAGAACACACAGCAGCCCCCAACACACTGCAGTCAGTCTGTAACATCTACCACTTCCTGAGAAGACAAGCAAAGTGACATTTTGTCACTACATCTTGCAAGTCTTCTGATTAAATGACAAAACTAAATGAGATTCATTAATGATACTGTAGATAATCACACTTTCACAAGCTTCAAACTCACTCTCTCATACACACAATCACACCAAATCACACACATTATGCACTGGTTCTATTCTTATCTAAACTCTTTCATGAGGATAATAACTTGTGTATTTTTTGAGAGAAATCAAGGTTTCCTCATTCTTTTAAGGTAACTTTCTTTAATGTAATTCACCCAATTTCCTTATGGTTTTGTGTATGGTTTTGTCTAGTAAAATATCCCCTCCTGTGTTACTAATAGTAAATGAGTGGAACCAAAAACAGCTGTCCTCAAGTACCATTAAAATGTTTCATTATTTTACTTCTTGCGTTTTTTCAATGGAGACAAAATGAATATGGCTGCTAGAGGTTTGGCATCAAATTTGGTATCAGAAAGTTTATCACGTATATAGAAACATACACTCATCCTGTGTAAGAGGTACCTGTGTGCTGAGTTGCTGGGTTTCTTCTAGTGGAGGTGTAGTCTCTCTGCGTGCCAGTGTCTGTTGTTCTCACAGCATCTGGACTCTCATACATATCCATCATCATCTTCACTATCTCTCCTCTGTCCTGTTCACTTCTCTTAATACTGTTTACATTTTCATAAATACACACAGACATCTCCATTCTCTAATTCTCTAACACACTATTACACTGAGTTAAAGCTGTAGTCTCTGTATATCTTTGTCAATCTCTGTGTCTGCACTTCTGTCTTTGTGTTGCATGAGACTGACTCTTTAAGAGGTGTGAAAAACAGTAACCACAGGAAGTCCAGCCCATCATCTCACTCTGACAGAATATGGTCTTAGTGTTCAAAGGTCAGTTCTTTTCCACAAACTGCTCTTTAAAACATAAAGTACTGAGATTAACGTTGCAAATTTGTGCATGTGTTTGTTAAGTGTGTGTGTGTGTGTGTGTGTGTGTGTGTGTGTGTGTGTGTGCACGCATGTGCGTAAACTGCACCATAATTTCATGTTATTATCTTCTGTCAGTGTTGTTTTCATCCTCAAATCTGACATCTTTTTTTCATGTGCCTTTGACCCTGTAACCAGTTTCCTTTCTCATTCTGTCTGTCAGTGTCTCTTTCTTTCTACCCTCTTACTTTCTGTCCACTTCTGTTTTTGAGTTTTCCAGCCAAACTTTCAGAATTCACGCTCTTAGCATTCAAAGGTTCTTTTTCACACAAGCTGCTCTTTAAAGCACCCAGTTTCGTATTTCAGTGTACATATGTGTGTTTGTGTGTACATGTTGGTATTATAATTTCATGTTCTTATTTTCAGATGAAACACACAAATGTAATATTCAGTCATTGGTTTTGTTTGTGACATTGTGCATTAGCAGAGACTGTAAGTATCAGCATCAGACTCATTACTGCCATGGAAGTTGATTTGGATAAAATCAGCACATCAGTGTAGATTCTTAAGACTACATTACCCATAACCCCCCTATAACGTTCTTAACAGAAACTAACATAGCAAGGACCACCTAATTTGACAAAAACTCTGAATTTAACTGCAGTGTGATTGGTTATGACATTGTCCGTTATTCCAACTGCAAAGTGTTAAATGCAAAAATAAAACATTCAGTTGTTTTTTTTTACCATTACCTTTTAGATTCCTGAAACGCCTGTG
Source organism: Chanos chanos (assembly GCF_902362185.1). Lineage (NCBI taxonomy): Eukaryota > Metazoa > Chordata > Actinopteri > Gonorynchiformes > Chanidae > Chanos > Chanos chanos. Next base: position 17,354,559 of record NC_044505.1, read on the forward strand.
GTTTCCCATCTCTGCTGTCACTTCCTGTAACACATGAAAACCTGAACACACTTGCGTGTGCGTGCACACACACACGCACACACACACACACACACACACACACACACAGATAGATAGATAGATAGATAGATAGATAGATAGATCACCACACATATGCATACCTAAACACACACTCACCAAATTGTCATGACCCAAGTTCACAAGTTCTCACTATCCCCCTCTGGTGGGCATATTGAGGTACAATTTCATTGTTTAGTCACTGCCTTGTTCCCTTGGGTGCAATCAGTTAATTATTCAGTCAGTGTGTTCACCTGTTTCTGTAGATCAAACACTGTTTTCTGTCAGTGTAAATACCTTTGTTGCTTTGTGAAGTCTTGGTTCCATCTGACCTTACGTTGATATATTTAAGTACGATTTGAACGTTCTGTCATAAAGCTTGGCTCACATGGAAGTCGGCTAACACTTCTCTGTCAGCACAGCAGACTGTAAAATTGTATCACATCAGACATATTGTAGCCAGCAAAGTCAACCCATTAAATACCTGTAAGCTAAAGTTAGATAATGCAATTCAAGTTTTTCATTCTTTTCAATGGACCCTCTCAGTCTTTGCACTCTTCTGTTAACATTCAGAGTAGACCTCTCACTGACGAATTATTTTACATGTTGTCATCACCATATCAGGCTCCTGTAGCATAATATTGTGCGCTATACAAAATAAGATTGTTAGAATCACTGGAGCCAACTAAATTAGACTCATGGAGGTTATACTGCCCTTATTGTGACAATTAGTGTAGGCTATTATAATGCATATGTGAGGTGTAAATGATCAAAACACTAGTAAATATGTTTCATGGCTGCTGTAATGTGTAAATGGAGAATTCTATGTTTTAATTTGTAAATAGTTAAACTTATGATGAAAGGGCAAGTGCTCACATTTTCCGAGGTGGGGGGGGGGGGGGCAGAGATGGGCCACAGTGACATTCCAGACTGATGGGCCATTACCTTTGACAGTGGGGCGGGGGACTATTACAGGTGTGTTGACACCTACCTCATCAATATTCATTGTGTAGGCCTGTGGTTTTGAAAAAAAAAATAGTGTCACTCCAAAGTTATAACACTTTAGTAGTCAAACCACACGAAATTTCTGAATGCTTTAATCACATGGAAACCGTGGAAACCAGCCTCCAAAGCGCTCAACAGGTCAAAGTGAGGGATTCAGGCCAAAATCTGAAATCTGGGGAGGGCTATTACTGAGCTGAGTATTTCAGAGTCCTGTTCCTGATTAATGAACAGTTTAAGGTCAGGTTTCAACAGAGTGGTCGCTGAACCTCAGAGAGTTTGGAGAACACTCTGCTTACTGGGCACATCAGCCCATCATTAACTGAATCATATCCTGAGTTACACCACCAGTCTCTGTCAGCTTGTTAGCTTTTGTTGTTGGGAGCAAACATTATGCGGTAGCGGTTCTAGCTCATTCAGTTGGTGTGAAATAAGAAACTATAGAGATCCAAACAGTGCTAAAAATTCTTTCTTGTCCATTACTTCTTCAAATCTTTAGTGATATTTAGTAATGTTTCTGTTAGCTAACGAGCTAGGAGATGCTAAGTATAGGGAGACCATTCAGCATGAGAGATCAGAGGATTGAAGATTAACAACAACCAACAAATACATAAAAAGGCTGAAATGCATTTCCCACAATCCACAGAAGTTTGATCATATTTATTTCAAAAGTATCTACAGGGTTCGTACGGTCATGAAAAACCTGGGAAAGTCATGGAATTTGAAAATAGAAATTTCCAAGCCTGGAGAAGTTTTAGAAAAATAAATAAACCCAGAAAGTTTTGGAAAAGTCCGGGAAATTTGCTTCACAGATAGGTTTTTAATAGAGTATATGTGGTTCAGTAGGGCTGTATCGAATGCCACTTCTTGCTAATCGAATTTTAGCCAAGCTTTTTTGAATGAAGCTTGAAATGTCTCTGACGTGACGTGATCGTTTTGGCCTGATGTTTCGGAATACTTGACTTTCAACTCAGTAATATGAAAAAAGAGATGATGAATATGAGGAACTACAAGTCACACTTTTTTAAAATGTAACACTCTTTAATAGACATTATTTACATCATCTGATCCAGAGTTCGCTGTCTTTGCTGTGTCGACGGTTGGCATTCCTTCCACAGTTGAGGATACCTAAACATTCAATTTACAATTTACAATTTGGTATTTAGCAGACGCTTTTAGCCAAAGCGACTCACAATAAGTGCACCAGTCAGAACCTACTGCCTCATAAACAGATCACAATAAGGCTGTTACTTAATTACCCACCCTATTAAGCTCCTGGAATTCTGTAACAGTAAACGATAATCACACTGGCAACCTCAGATTCCCACGAAAGACAAGTTCAGGTCAATTAAAGGGGCTTGTCCAGGATTTGAACCCGGGACCTCTCGCAACCTAAGCGAGAATCATACCCCTAGACCAACGAGCCACTAAGTGTGTCGTTCCAAACGTTAAAATTTCATCATCCCTGACAGAAGGGGACGAAATTCTAAGATACTGCCAAACTCAGTTTCCCCAGAAAGAGAAGTTCGGACCAATTAAAGGGACTTGTCCGAGATTTGAACGCAAGACCTCTCGCCACCACAGCGAGAACCATACTCCTAGACCAACGAGCCACAAACTGCACTGTTCTGAAGGTTGAAATTTCGGCGGCCCTGGCACAAGGGAACGAAATTTGAGGTGGATACCTACAAAAGACAAGTTCAGGCCAATTAAAGGGGCTTGTCTGAGATTTGAACCTCTCGCCACCAAAGGAAGAACCATACTCCTAGAGCAACGAAATGCAGCTTACACAAGGTTGAAATTTCGGCGGCCCTGGCAGGAGCAGACGAAATTTTGAGACGCTGCCAACCTTGGCTTCCCACAAAAGACAAGTTCAGGAGCTCTTGCACCCTAATCGAGAATCATACCCCTAGACCAACGAGCCACAAACTGCACTGTTCAGAAGGTTGAAATTTCAGCGGCCCTGGCAGAAGCAGATGAAATTTTGAAGCGGTTTTCCACGAAAGACAAGTTCAGGTCAATTAAAGGGGCTCGTCCGGGAGTTGAACCCGGGACCTCTCGCACCCGAAGCGAGAATCATACCCCTAGACCAACGAGCCATGAAACATGGTGTTCCGAAGGTTGAAATTTCGGAGGCCCTGGCAGAAGCAGATGAAATTTTGAGGTGGCTTCCTGCGAAAGACAAGTTCATGGCCAATTGAAGGGGCTCGTCCGGGAGTTGAACACAAAACCACTCACACCCTAAGCGAGAATCATGCCTCTAGAACAACGAGCCACAAACTGCACTGTTCTGAAGGCTGAAATTTCGGCGGCCCTGCCAGAAGGGGACAAAATTTTGAGGCGGTTTCCCACGAAAGACATGTTCAGACCAGTTAAAGGGGCTTGTCCCCCAACGAACAAAGAGGTGCAAAATCTCTCAAAAGCACACTACAATGCTTTTAAATCTGGTGACACAACAGCATACAGTGTCGCCAGATCAAACCTAAAAATAGGCATAAAAAAGGCTAAGGATATCCATATACAGCATGTAGTGGACCACTTCAACAGTGCTGACACCAGGAGCATGTAGCAAGGTATCAGGACTATCACTGACTACAAGGGCAACGCTGTCTGCCCACACAGTGACGTCACACTGTCCAACAAGCTCAATGCATTCTTCGCTTGCTTTGAAACCGGCAACAGTGTGACAAGTGCAAGAATCCTGGCCCCGGCCACAGAGGATGAACAGGTTTTCACTACGAACACATTTGATGTACAGCACACGCTGCGGAGGGTCAACCCACGGAAAGCTGCAGGCCCAGACGGAGTTCCAGGATGGGTGCTTAATGACTTGTGCTGATCAGCCGGCTGAGGTATTCACAAGAATCTTCAACCTGTCTCTACCTCTGGCAACCGTCCCCAAGGACCTGAAGTCAGCCATCGTAGTGCCAGTGCTGTAAGAAACAAACATCAGCACTCTGAAGGATTATCGCCTGGTTGCCCTCACAACAATGATAATGAAGTGCTTTGAAAGTTGGTCCTCTCCCGCATCAAAGCCATGCTTCTCTGGACCCACACCAGTTCGCTTACAGAAGTAAAGTTAAAGTATCCCTCCTGAAAAATATTTAAGTAAGACTAAAATAGTCACTCATTTACAATTTACAAAGTCAGTCAGTTTAACTCTACTTAGAGTACTTTTTTTAGCAAGAGTACTTCTACTTGTACTTTATACAGCCCTGTTTGAGTGTATGTATGACATGAAATGAGTAAAAAGTGAATGAAAAAATGCATTAAACAAAGACTTTCCATCAAAAACAGTTTATTTAAAAGAATGCAAAAATGTGGACATTGGGTTAAAAAAACCAAACAAAAAAAAATCACAGCCAAACAAAAGATTTAGTGAGTATATATCTCCAAAGTTAAAAGTTAAATTGAAAATATGTCGTCTCTAAATGTCCGCTTTAGCAATACACTAAAACTGATCATTTACATTTGTTTAAACAAGCTTTAACATATTAGGAAATTATTTCATCAAAGTGCACTTCAGCAGAGTACACTAAAGCACAATTTAAATGTGCTTAGGTAACCATTATAACAAAGTTCCATTTTTTAAAAGATCACCTCAGTGTGTCAAAAATACAGTTAATGTATTCCAGAACAGTGTGAAATGTAGTCATTTAAAACATACTTTTTGACAACATATTGAAGTATACTTGTACATGTAATTAAAATACATTAAATCAAAAACACACTTTTATTACTCTTCAGATACGTCAGATATACTACTAACATATTTAAGTATACTTCTTTTTCACAAGGGTATCCACTACTGTCCTGAGAGAACACAGCAAGCTCGATCTAACCAGGACAGGAAAAGAAGAGGGAGACACAGATGCCCGACTGCAGAAGAGGATAAACACATTAGACTCTGTAGTTTTAGAAACAGATATCTTGCAGGTCCTCAGTTGGCTGCTTCTTTACACATTAAACACCAGAGCCCAGCGTCATCTACAAGAGTGAAAAGATGACTCTGGGATGTTCACCTTAAAGAAAAAGCCAAATCTGAAACAGGCCAATGAAAAGGAAAGGTTAAAATGGGCAAAAGGACACAGGTGTTGGACAGTGGATGACTGGGAAAGAGTATTGTAGACAGATGAGTCTAAGTTTGAGTCTTTGGATCAAGGAGGAGAACATATGTGAGACACAGAGCAAGGGACCGGATGCTGGAGGAGTGTTTGATGCCTTCTGTCCAGCATGGGGGAGAAAATTTAATGAGTGAGAGAGAGTGAGTGGGCTCTTGTGGGAAGAGTTTCACCATAGGGTCAGAGAAAAATACCCTACAAGGCAGTCTCACCTCTGGAAAGAGCTACAGAAGGCATTTGCTGAAATTTTCCCTGAATATCTTCAAAGCCTGACAACTAGAATGCTAAAGGTATGCAAAGCTGTAACTGCAGCAAATGGAGAATTCTTTGATGAATGTAAAGTTTGATGAATAGAACAATTCCATGAAATAAAAAGAATGACAATATTATGACATTGCCATTGTAATTTCTGATCAATTTAATGCTACAATGATGAATGGAAGTATCAGTTTCCATCACAAACATGAACATTTCTAGGTGATTCCAAACTTATATAAATGTTTGTACACGATGTGTCGTGCCATCCATAGGAATTGCTGAGATCTACAACTCTTGCTGTGAATATGAATGCTGATCAATGAACGATGCCACGTCAAGTTCATACTTATGGCATAAAATTTAATTTAAAATAATCTTATTCACTGTCAAATAATTAATTACAAGCTAATAAAGTTTACTTCATGATGTTCCTTAATGACATACAAAGCAGTTTAAACCAAAATGTACTTACTTAGTTTCTCCTAAATGACCATAAATACACACAGACATCTCTGTTGTCTCAAAATACTATTGTTTTGCTCTTTTCCCTCTGTTAGAAATTCAACCCCCCCACCCCCTTTTCTGTTTGTTGCTTGGGTTTTCATTGGGTTTCACTTTCTTTTGGCAATTGTGTTGTTTATGGATGAGAGTTTCATGTTTTGAGCTGGCCACTAGAGGGGGCCAGAAGAAGACCAGACTGACACTCACATCCACCTGTTCATTAGTTAATCACTTCATTATTTGTTCATTGCTCACACCTGTTTCCCTATTTAAATTCTTCCTGGGGCATTGTTTGTTGCCAAGTCATATGGAAACTTTCCTGTGTTGCAGTGTAATCATTGTATTAGTCTCAGGAAATTCCAGTTTATTGCTCCTGTTCCTAAAATACCTACTGTATTTGTTTGTGTTTTAAAAAGATAAAGATATGGCTGTGAGTCTGTGAAGCTGAAATAATTTTTAGTTTACTGATATTTACACTCATCCTGTGCAAGAAGTACATCTGTGTTGATTTGCTGGGTTTCTCTTAATGGAGGCGTCATCTCTCTCTGCATTGGCATCTGGGATTATTACAGCATCTGCACTCTCATAAATATCCACCATCATCTCCACTCTCTCTACTCTGTTCAGCTCACCTCTCTCAAGCACAGTTTCTCCATTGTCTAATTTTCTAACACAGTTTTCTAATTTTCTGTTACACTGAGTCAATGCTGTAGTCTCTGTACTTCAGTGTTCACCCTGTGTATCTGCACTTCTATTTTTGTGTTGTATGCGAATGACTCTTTAAGAGGTGAGGAAAAATGTTAACCAGAGGAAGTCCAGCTCATCATCTCACTCTGAAAGAATATGCTCTTACTTTTCAAAAGTCAGATCTTTTCTTCAGGTTACTTTAATGCATTGAGCCCAGTTTAGGGCATCACAGAACTTGGCCCAAAAGGATCATTCAGCTAAGAGTTTTGTCAAATCTGAAGATTTAAGTTAAATATTGTTGACAGGGTTGCAATGTGCTTTCGCAATTTGGTTGAGGTCAGGGCACCTGGATTTTTCGCACCACAATCTTTTGCAAAAGTGCAGATACAATCTGAGACCCTCAAATGGGAAAAGGCAAATGGCTGAGCAAACAGGTCTAAATTGTCTTTTGGCATTTCACATGCCTCTCTCTTCTCCACAAGGAGTTCCAATGAAGCCAACATTCTGGGAGTAAGCTAGATTGCGTCCTCTTTTCCCACGAGTCTCAGTTCTTGAGAAGAATCTGCATAGTTCTTTCTCTAGCTGAGAGAGGGCCCAGTCTACATCTTCACGATGACCTGTGGTGTTCCTGGAGAGAAAAGCTGATAAAGGCATACATGACACCTCTCCTTCTCTGTGGCGGTTAAACAGTATGATTTCAGTCAGAGATATCTTTGCTAGGCAAGACCAGGTTTCAGGGGAGCATTCTGCTGTTAACTGACTGATGCACTCCTGCCACTTTCGATCAAGGTATGCATGCAGTTTTTGCACGTCTTTGGTAAATGGCAATATTGTTGGAGCGTTCCACTTAGCTTCTTCAATATTTCTTGCAGCCGTTGCCGAAACTAAATAATTCCAACGGGCTGCATGCACTTTCTGGAAGCCGATGGCTTGCTCAACTAACTTGCTGTTTCCTGTAATCCTTCCATTGCTTTCCAAAAGCTTACTTATTTTCACCAAACTGTGTCCAAGTTTGAGTGCCAGGCTGGTTGTTTTGTAGGTGTTCACTTCACTGTTGTAGCCACAAGTGTATTTCACGGCTTTAACAGTCTCCATGCATTGCTTTGGATCAATGAGATCCTCAGTTTTCTGCAGGGAAGTTATCCTCCTAGCACTGACAAGAAGTCTTCCCAGCTCTTGCAACTTCTGTCAGATGTGTTCATGCCTCTTAACGTCTGCTTGACATTTATGAAACATATGCTCCACAACCTGCATGATAATCCCATCATTTTTAACAGCAAATGTGATATCATCGTTAATCATGTTGCTGATCAGCTTCCAAAACCCCGTGCTGGTATTAGGTGGCACAGGTTAGGCAAAGGCACAAAGAGACTGGACACGGTTCTTTCCAGGTTTCATGGCAACACCTTTAGGTTTAAGTCTGCAGATTTTTATGTGTCGCCAAAGTGCCCTCCTGGTAAATAAACCTTGGCAATATATACAGTACATATAGGCCTTGCCCTCAGTTGCTTGAGGAGGCTGTTTAGCAAGAACCAGAGTCCCCTTGCCCGTCTTAAGTACGGTGGCATTGTAAGTAAAATTCCCATGGCTGCGGAAATGATCTAACTGTAATTTCAGTTCCTTGGAGCCCTTTGGAAACTTGCAAATGCAACTTCCCTTTCACTAGCGTGAACATATTCTAGATGCCTTGCTTTTTTTGCAATAGGGGTTACAGCAGAATAGCCAATAATGTTTCTTGCTGTATGATCTGGATCCATCTGCATTTTTTGTCACTGGTGGGACAGTGACAGTATCCTCAGTTTCAGTCTTGTCGGGACTATGACAGGTGTCTTCATCCTCAACTTCCATGTTTTCAGGGCCGGTACTTTCTCCGTCTCTCAGGTCCATGTTCAAATCAGTCACGCTGTCAGGGAAGGGTGGACTTTGTAGATTCTTTATCAACTCAGAAGAGTTCCCTCTCCGCTTTGGCTATTCCAGGATTGTACTACAGTCTGGGCTACTCTGTTTGCTAGACTGAGCGACAAATTCCTCTCCACTGTCTGATGTTGATTCAAAGAGTTAATCAGTCTTCTGGAATTCCTTCATTCACCTATAAATTAACGGCACATGATTACAAATATAACCAGAGGTATCTGTCCTACCTCCCTCTTAGCTATAATAGTGACCTCAAACTGACCAGTTACATTTTTAATCTCGATTTCAAGCAATTACTTGCAAAAATATGTTTATTCTGTTTAAAGAACAAATATATCTGTGTGCTGACGTATGAATCTCAGCTGCACAACTTACAAAGACACATTTGGTCCTACTCAGCCTTGGTACAGGAATGTCATCTTGATCAGATTCAGATGGATTAGGTTCACTTCTTGCTCCAATGCAAGCACTTTTGGAAATCTGAAATCATAGATTAAAAATAGAGGCCCTCCATTAACAGAGCTGACTTTAAGACTATAAAGCTAAAGTCCTTCAGGTTGGAATGGAAACACTACACAATGTATGCTTGTGGGATGCTGAACTGGTGGCAATGGTGGTACTGCTCCCATAACCATTACCTAGCATACAGAAACCAGCAATTTCGCTGTGCCCTGTGAGTGTGGTTAAATATCACATTGAGAGGACTCAAAATATTACCATTTTTAATAGATTTCAATAATACCATGCTATCAACTGATATAAGTTAAGAAAAACCCAAGCTATCTTTATATCACTTTGGTTGTGCACAACTGGGTAATGCTACAGATGGTTCTTTTTGAAATCTCTACAGTCTGTAATGTCTCTTTAGAGCCTGTGCCACACAGATACACACATATTTTTGTCCAAGAAATATGGTGTGAGGACAAATCACACACGTCAAATGAACGTGTCTACAGGGGACTTCATTCTCACAAAACTTCCCATTTCATCTTGACATGGGCTCACACACACTCTTAGCTGGAACAGACTGAGTGGGGACAATGTGAGGGGTATTCTATCTAACTATTTATCACACCCTTGGCACTCTTTTCATGGAGCAAACTTCACTCTTCCTGTACTGTTCCTTCAGAAGAGCTAAACCGTCAAGTTGGTCAAAACCATTCTTGTCAACTTCTGGCTTTAAGCTATCTATACAATATGCTAAAGCCATTGTACTGCAGTAGAACCAATGACATCAGTGCATTTCCAAGTTGAAATAGTATCTCTCATCATATCCACTTACCTTCTCCATGACTGCTGGGGGTTTGGCTTTGGTAAGTCCAACACTCGTAGATGCTTTCAGGGCAATTTCCCCGCTGGAGTTCTTAGCATCTTCACCACCTGGCATTTCCCCTTCAGGTATCTGCAAACATGAGTTTAACTGCAAGTTGGAATCATTTCTCATCATGTGCAATTTCCTTCTCCAGGCCCAGTAAGGATATTCGATGTATGAATTTATGACATATAAGAAATGTACGTTTGATGCAAACATTTCTCTTATGCATTTCTTTCTGTCATCAATTTAGAGGTCAAAGTTGCTCTTTTGTTAGAGAAAATAACCAACCTTTGTTTTTTGCCATGGCAAGTTTATCCCTCCATTATCATATGTACTTTCTTCTCCAGGATTTATGTCCATCAGAGCAAAAAGGCAAAGATATGGCTTTCCATTGGCCTCGGTTTTTTTCATTCGGCAATTAGGATGTTTATGGTCATCACTGACCAACCTTCCAAAGGAGCCATCATCCTTGGCAGCATCAATACTGTTTGGAAAAACAAGAGGAAAGAAAAGAACATGACTAATATGTTAATTGACTCATACAGCATTAATGGAGCTAAGAGTTCTTAATTGAATGATGGGCTACTTACCACCATATTTTTCCTCTCCACTTAAAGTCAAACATAAAGACAGTACATTTACTATGGTAGAGCCTCCTGCTTCTCTGAGATTCTTTCAAATCAATCAACTCTCCTCTATACTCCACAATCCCCTTTACGGAATGGAGCTGTGGCAAATACTCCACGACCTGTAAGGAAAAGTCGCAGGCCTGTGATCAGAGATTTATCACTGGTGAGGGACTCGCCAGGCGTACGTGAAGTTTGGAAAACTTTTTAATAATCTTTTCGCACAGCAACACACTGTATTCAAGCTAACTCGCTCTCTCGCTCGCTCTCTCTCTCTCCCGCTCTCTCTACTCTCGCGCATCTTTTTTTCAACATGACCAGTCTAGAGCGCCCCCATCTTACTAGAGATGTCACAGGTGCCCGTCTGAGCCTTGCTCAAATACATATATTAAAAAGAACAAAAGTTACATCAAAATCGTATGCAATAAACTTACGTTCACAAACACACAAATAACAAAGAAATAATAAAAGGGGGGGGGGGGGGGTGTCCCTTTTAATGTGCTTATTCCTATGAGCCCCACAGGGGCTTGAGGATGGCTAACACAGTTTGTGCATCAGATGGGCCATAGCCTGTAACTGCACACCAAGAAGCTGTGTGTATAAGGTAGGTGTTTCTAATAAAGCGGTCAGTGAATGTATATACATATTATAGCTCATTTCCACTAGCTAAGCTGAATGCACTTTAAACAACTTTCAAAACAGCTAGTGCACTCAATCACAAGAGAGAAATTCAGTGCAAAATAAATATAGCTTCATATTTTGGACAATATGCCTACCATTCAGTCCCTCTGAGAGCAGTCCCTCTCAGCGACACAGTCTGAATGCCTGAAACCATGCTAGGTCTGGACATCTGGTTGAATATTTCCTCTAGCCTCTCAAAGGAATGGGCTGTGATTGGCATGATCAATCATTACAAAAGGTGGTCTGACTACATTCTCATTTTACCTTGCCCTCTAACACTCACCACAGGTTATGCAATTTTCACTCTTCTTACTGCAGCAGCTTCGCTGATGTCCTCCTATCCTCATGCCGTCTCAACTCCTTTGACTGGGATTTGATGAACTTGAACTTCCTTTCATATATTCTCCATGTAGCACGTAGTTCTGAATTTATACAAGCAAGCAGCAAGCAAACTCAGTCTAATGGGAATCTTAAGCATTGCCTACTGAAACACTATATACGTCTAATTAAAACGTTAAAATATCAGTCTGTTATTAAAATTAAATTTACCAACTATTTTTCAAATATAAGTTAAGTTAACAAAACAAACTTGCTTACCTATTTGTGCGTCTGCTTCTCGCCGGCTGAGACTAATTACCAAGATGTGTAGTTTTTGCTCCAGATCCCTCAATGGTTACAACGGTGAAAAAGACTACAAAATGGCTGAAGGGGTTTGTACAGTTTATTTTGCAACCCATATCATTTACATTTTAAGACCACGCTAAATATTCAATACGAAGATTTTAAACGCACGCCGTCACAGATTTGCAACCATGTTCTAAACAAATTGTTGGTAATAAAGCTTATGAATTAGAAAACCGACAAACGTTCGCTAGCAACAGTATACCTGGCTAGTTCGTGAATTAATTAGTCAATATTAATGCTCAAGTCAACAACGTGATCGCAACACATGTTCAGTAAAACACATTATGTTAGTGCTATGTCCTGAACTACTAACTAAACACTGCACACATAAGTAGCCGTAAGTGGTTTGTGGGCTAATTTTGCATTGCTAAATGTTAGTCTTTCAAATACAGACAAGTGCAGTCTTGTTATCAGAATCAGAATCGCTTTATTTGCCAAATGTGCAATGTACACAGGAATTTGACTTGGTGGCACAGTGCAGTGCAACATCAACTCCATCCTCAAAAAGGCCCAGCAGAGGATATACTTTCTGCAGCAACTGAGGAACTTTGGTCTGCAACAGGAGCTGTTGAGGCAGTTCTACACTGCAGTCATCGAATCTGTCCTGTGCACATCCATCACGGTCTGGTTTGGTGCAGCCACAAAACAGGATAGAAACAGACTGCAGTGAACAGTGACGACAGCAGAAAGAATCACTGGTGCTCCCCTGCCCACCCTCCAGGACTTGTACTCCTCAAGAACTAGGAAATGGGCAGGGAAAATCATTACAGATTGCTCTCACCTGGGACATGACCTCTTTCAACTCCTCCCCTCTGGTAGGTGCTACAGAACCCTGTGTACCAAGACTACCAGACACAGGAGCAGTGTCTTCCCTCATGCCATCACCCTCATGAACAAATGACCAGCAGTCTCACCTGCTATGCATCACTACTTCTGTTCTACAGACTGTTATTACACACTGCTCACATCTACAATTACCTACAATTACCTACTGTTCAATAATCATACTTCCATTCCCATTCCCATATGTGATGCGCATGACTTCTTTTGTCTTGTCTTGTTTTGTTTTGTTTCATTTGCATTACCCTCATACATATGCACATCACTGTTGTTCATGTACATTCTGTTACTTAATGCACATTACTGTTGTTTGTACTACCCACATATGTGACGCTCATTTAATGTCATACCTACCTGGCTTGCTTGGTATATACTGCTTGAATATAACATCATAAATTAAGCGAGTAGCTGCTTGTTAGCAGTCATATTGTCACCAGTACTGAATGCATCTTACACCATTAATCCCTCATCTTGAACACATTCTTGATTGGCCCTAGTTCACCTGTGCTCCGACGTTCCTGCCTATAGGCTGCGTTATGAAATTTCACAGAATGAGAAATGTGATGGAACTGATTTTGGGCCATGGTCCTGCTGAAGCTCAGGCAGCCATCTTGCATTTTCCAGAGCGTAAGTGTTCACTTCTAGATTTGCAGCGACCTGCTCAGACTGGAAGGCCTGAAAAACAGAGTACCTCCCTTTCAGTTGTATCTTTCCACATAGTATGACAGTCAAAGAGGGTAACACAACAGAAAGACAGCTGTGGCAATGGTGGCCAGTTTTCCCAGCTCAGCGTGCCTCCACCTGTACACTTATAGATCTCCATGTTAAATCATTCATTTCTAATGATACCACATGCTACTATAAGACAGTATACAGGTTTTAAGTAAAGAGGTGTGAAATTAAATATTTTTATGTATAGTATGTTTACAAGATACTCCTCCCCACATTTCTATATAGAATGTGCTAGAAGCAGATACCAGTCACACTTTGTATAGAATATTTAACAGCATATACTGCTCTTTCCAGGTGTCAATATTGATGACAACCTACCTCAAAAGGAAATGTTTTAAATTTGCTCATGGTTTCTTGGCCTGATTTCTCCAGAGTCTCTGCGAACTTGTAGAACCTGCTCCATGCTGACCATTATAAGAAGTGAAAGCAGTGTAGCTGAATGGTACAGCATGTGATTGAGGGTTACAATCGTCCTGGTTCAGATCTGGTTGCTGCCCTCTATTTTTTCAGCTTCTTGCTATAACTGACATTGGTCTTTTTGCTCTATAACAATATGCTCTCTTTTATCCGGTCCTGGGCGCCTAGATAACGAAACACTCTCTACTCTGGCTTAGTATTATAACACCTCATACTACTCCTCATTATGTTGCTGTCATTCTGTGCATGTGGGGGTATAGCTCAGTGGTAGAGCATTTGACTGCAGATCAAGAGGTCCCAGGTTCAAATCCAGGTACCCCCTCATTTTGAGGTACTTGCTGTGCGTAAGGTATAGTGGAATGACAGTAACACTGGTCTGTTTACTCTATAGCAGTAACAGGTTTACTCACATTCAGTCCTGGATGATCAGATTCCTGACCAGGTGATTACATTCATTTGAAACAAACAAAAACCCTGTGTTCTCTCTGATGGTCCAAGGAGCTCAAACAGTTGATTACCTGTATTAAGACCAGTTTGTCACAGTGGTTCTATCTGTCACATTAGATTATGTGTATTAAGACCAGTCTGTCACAGTGGTCCTATATGTCACAGTGGATTACCTGTATCAAGACCAGTCTGCCACAGTGGTTGTATCTATCACAGTGGATTACCTGTATATAGTCACAGTAATTTCACATGACTGTGGTCAGGGAGCGACATGGAGGGGCAACATGGAACAGTGCTTCCAGGAAGGCTACAAACCACAAGAGTTTTCAGTTCCCAAGTAGGATATGGAATCATAAGCCCATTTTAAAGCATTGCAGAGTGCATAAATGTCCATTATCCACCTGGATGGTCCATTTCTGGTCCATGATTTTGTTAAATAATAATATATATTTCATATATATATTATTGAAATATATTTATTAGATATATTATATTATATTATATTATATTATTATATATTAGAGTGAAATATATAATATATATTTCACTCTAATATTAAGAGGAAATCATTGTTTTTTGTTGTGGAAATGACTGTTGCCATATTTTTTCAAAATCTCATGATATTTTAGCCTGTTAAGTCAGTTTTAAAATTAGCATTAAATATACACACACAAAAAAACAATATTAACAGTAATTTGGCCAGTTGTTTTGACATTCATATGAAATATGAGCTTTTTGGAGATAACACCCAATAAACATATTCCCCATTTAACTCATATTTACTGTGATTTTTCCTCTTACCCCCTCTAGAGGTCACTCTTTCTTCCAGCCACGTGTTCCCCTGTTGAGTGGCTGTTGCTATGGTTACCAAGTATACAAGCCCTGAAACATGATCCTAAAATTCTGTGTTGTACAGTGTGGTGGAAATGACAGTGAACCCAAGGGACAAGTGTTCTTTTTATGAAAAATACAAGAAATTGTGAAGAAATATTACTATATGTAGTATATTTCACTAAAATAGACATCAGTGTCTAATTTGTATTGGAGCTCCACATTATTTAAATATTAAATTCAAGGTTGAAGGTCCAAAATCTGGCTCAGGGACAAAGGCAATTTAGTAAAACCCATACTTAAAAGGCCTCTTGTTGCATAGTAAAATGAATGACTGAGCTATTATTTATTTTTTATAAGTTCCTCTTGGTGTGAAGTATGTGTGACAAAAGTAAAAATGTAGAAATGTTCTTTTGTTTTTCTTATTACTGTCAGGGACACAAAAATGACCATAATTGAAGAATAACCCCTACATTTTAATTTTGATTCTGTTGTCCTGTGATAACATATTATTTTTCTATGTTTTCTCAAAATCACGAAATAACAAAACTTTGTTTTTTCGTGATAATGACATAATTAATTCGTTATCACAGGAAGACAGTTGTTTTCTTGAGATTTGAATTAATAAAGAGGCCCACAACCTGTTTCCTCTGTTCTTTTGTTAAACAGAGCACACAGTCTGGTTAACACTGCGTCTTAAGCATGTGTTTCTTTAGCATGTGGTCAGTGTGGTTGTTATATCAGTTGACTATGTTAAACTGTGGGAAGTTTGTGTTTTCACCCTCTTAGATTAAAACGGGCTGTCAGGTGAGAGGAAGAGTGAGTATAAAACCTGTGATAAAAATGTTACTTTCCTGACGCTCTGAAAAATCATAGTCAGACATTAGTGATCAAGCTGCATGATATTGATATACATGTGTTTCATCACACCTGATGAGTTCATTTTTCACTAGTAAGTAATCACCCAAAGTTAAGGTGAAGTTATGGTGGAAGTTGACATTTGAAATGTTGTGGAGCTGTTTTCCCAGAAGAATAACTGGACAATGTGAAGAACTGACAGACATTGTAAGACTTGGTGAAGGTGATTTATAATCAGTAAATGCAGTTATACATGGTTATAAATCAAGTTTTTAAGCTTTAATGACATCTCTGCAGAGTCACAACAATCATGACAACAATTTTAGAAAAAAAAAGTTGAAGTAAAAGAGAGACCTCTCAACAACCTCAACAACAACAACAACAACAACAACAACTAAACGTCTTTAACTTTGTTAGAATTAATATATGAATTAAAAATAAAACATGAAATTGCCATTATTAATGCATTTAAATACCATTATTCTTATTTCTTTTTTTTTCCTTTTTTTATGCCCAAAGCAAAAATTGTGAAATGTTCATGAGAAGAAAAGGTGTGTACTTAGATTTGTCTAATTGTGCGTTGATATTTTCCTCTCACAAATATATTTAGTTTTGGTGTCACATGATACATCATTCCAAGTGTCAGGCCAATCAAGAACAACACAGTCCTCATTTCCTGACTGTCCACTATTATTAGGCTCCCCTTCACCCCAGTACCTGAAATAACACAGAGAATCAGTCTGTCTAATGTATTTCTCATACAGAACAATACAGACTGAGTGTTAAGAGTCAATAACTGTCTCATGACCAGAGTTAAATTCAGTGATCTCTTACCCAGTGCTCAGTGCTGTACCATCCACCCATTTCCACACTGCCTCTGTGTCTCTGTCAGTCAGACCAATCCAAAGGCCTGACTGACTCAGCTTCCACAGACTATTAACAAACTCCTGATGATGATGCACAAAATGAACAATTAGTTATCCAGGTAGAGCAGTGTGTCTGAGAATGCATGAGAATACACACACACACAGGAATGCTGCCCACTGCCCCTGCGTTTGGTGTGTGTGGACACTACTGGTGTGTTGGATGGGTTAAATGCAGAGGACCAATTCACTGTTCAGTGTGTGTGTGCAATCGCCGAAACCTAACTTAACTATAGCAAGCTTGTTTTTTTTCATGGACTGTTAAAATTTGTACCAACACAGACTTTGTTAACAGTTTGAAATAAGATTATATTTATGTAGTTCTCTCTTTAGTCTGCTCTCTCCCTCTCTCTCTCTCTTTCTCTCTCTTGCACTCTCTTATGCCATCTCATCTGCATCCATCTATGAGCATTCATCTTCTCATGGTTGCTGAAATAATTGACTTACAATTTACAGTTTGGCATTTGGCAGACGCTTTTAGCCAAAGCTAGTTACAATCAGTGCATCGGTCGGATCCCTAATACCTCATAAGCAGACAGGGCATAAGACTGAGCATCAATTTACTCTTTTGTATTGCGCCCCTGGAATTCTTTGACAAATGTAGAGACAAGACAAGGGTTTTTTTTTTCTTTTTTTTTTTAATGTTTAATGAGGTTAGGCATTGGGGGATAGGTAGGTTCTGAAGAGGTGGGTTTTCAGTTTCTTGCGGAAGATGGTAAGGGATTCCGCAGTTCTAACATTATCCATTATTTGGTTAACTAATCATCACTCACATTTGTTCTGTGTAATCAAGCCACTATGACACTCCTGTTTGCCCTGATTATTGCTGAGTCTTTGCCTGTGTGTTGGATAATGTCTTGGATAATGAGTGATCTAGTCCTCTGAGACCTGAGTTCACTTTAATAAACCACTACTGCATCCAGGCCCATTTTCTAACTGTGATAGACTCTCTCTCTCTCTCTCTCTTTCTCTCTCTCTCTCTCTCTTCCTCACACAAACACACACACACACACACACACACACACACACACACACACACACACTCACACCCATCTGCTCCTTTCTGTTGTTTATTATCACCAAATCAGCTCCTCTCTGCCTTGCTGTTGAAGTAGCAAGAAATGATATTATGAACAATTGCATGCTTGTATTCTCAATCACTCCATCTTGTCTTTCTCTCTGTCTCACCTGTTCCTCTTCACTGTTTATGATCACCAGGTCTGCTCCTCTCTTTATACAGTCCTGTCTGCTCTCACTCCAGCTCTTTGTTTCAGTAGAGATGTAGTACAGACTGGAACTGAAGTAAAACCATCCCTGCAGAATGTCTTTATCTGTTCACAGAATAAGTAGAAAAAGAACTGAGAGCAACCTACATGTATTAACTCAAACACTCACTTATGTCTGTGCTTACACACTCACATACACACACACATACACACTTTTATCACATATTTATAGTAGATATAACCAATGCAAGACTCCCAGAGAAAATATCCCAGAGATGCAGCTATGAATCTCCCAAATGTCTGAATTCATATAAAATATTGTATGTGGAACTTCATGATATTTTTACACATGCATTAATGAAAGGGCCCCTTATTTACAGAAATTCTCAGGCGTTTGTAAACATAAACATCTTGGAATATGAGGACCAAACAAAAGATTGTGCTGAAAAATCTAAACAACTAACAAAAAATGTGATTTTACTGAAGCATATACATAGGAATATGATTTTACTAAAACAAGCACATAAAATTTTCACTCACCCAAATCAGAAAGGCTGCACCGGTATCCTCCGGGCTTTCTCTGTAACTCATCTCTCTTCTTATTCAAGCTGTCTAAACTGGTCTGTAACTGGTCTTTCTGTTTCAGCAGGTTGTTATATCTCTTCTGTAAACCTGCTCTCTCTATAGCTGCTTTTTGATTATCAGATAGTAACTGGTTATTCTGTTTAAGCAGGTCGTTATATCTGTCCTGCTTCTTATTGTTTCTCTTTTTACTGTTTTTCAGCTACAGAGACAGTGAATTTGGCTGCTAATCTGTGTGAGGGAAATAATTTGGAAACAGACAATTTACAACATATATAGAAATATACACTCATCCTGTGTAAGATGTACCTGTGTGTTGAGTTGCTGGGTTTCTTCTAGTGGAGGTGTCATCTTTCTGTGTGTCGGTGTCTGTTGTTCTCACAGCATCTACACTCTCATAAATATTCACCATCATCTCCACTCTCTCTCCTCTGTCCAGTTCACTTCTCTCAGTGCTGTTGACATTATCATAAATACACACAGACATCTCCATTCTCTAACACACACTATCACACTGAATTGGTGCTATTGTCCCTGTATGTTTGAGTCAGTCTGTATGTCTGCACATTTGTCTTTGTGTTGCATGTGACTGACTCTTTGAGAGGTGTGATAAACGTTAACCACAGAAAGTCTAGCTGCCCATCACCTCACTCTGGCAGAATGTGCTCTTGTTCAGAAGGTCAGTTCTTTTCCACAAGCTGCTCTTAAAAGGACAAAGGAGTGAGTTTTGTGTTTCAATTTAAGTATGTATGCACATGTATTTATTTAGCATGTGTGTATATGTGTTTGTGAATGTGTGTGCAAATGTGTTTGTGTTATAATTTCATGTTCTTGTTTTCAGAATAAATTCGCAAGTGAAATATTCACTCATTTTTGTTGTGTGTGACATTCTACAGTAGCAGAAACCTGCAAATGTCAGCATCAGACTCATTACGATATAAACACATCAGTGTAGATTTGTGAGACTACATTACCCACAACCACCCTCTAATGTCCTTCATAATTGTCTAAATAAGATATTTAACACCACTTAATTTAACAAAAACCTTCAATGTGACTGCAGTGTGACTTCCTAATTAGGACAGACACATTCCTCAGAAATGCAAAACTTATGCTTATGACGTCATCCATTGTCCAAACTCTGCAAAGTGTTCAATCCAATAATTAAATCCAATCCTGACACACATGCACACACAGACATGCCCCCCCCCACCCCATGACATATGTATAAGCATTGTGCACACATATAAAACATATTTACACTCATCCTGTGTAAGAAGTACCTGTGTGTTGAGTTGCTGTGTTTCTCTTAACGGAGGTGTCGTCTCTCTGTGTGTTGGTGTCTGTTGTTCTCACAGCATCTGCACTCTCATAAATATCCACCATCATCTCCACTCTCTCTCCTCTGTCCAGTTCACTTCTTCCAACATAGTTTACATTATGATAAATACACACAGTCATCTCCATTCTCTAATTCTCTAACACACACGATTACACTGACTTAAAGCTGTAGTCCCTGTATGTAAGTGTTTACTCTGTGTGTCTGTCTTTGTGTTGCATGAAACTGACTCTTAAAGAGGTGAGAAAAACGTTAGTCACAGGAAGTCCAGCCCATCATGTCAGATGTCACTCTGAAAGAGTTCTTGGTGTGCTCTTAGTGTTGAAAAGTCAGTTCTTTTTCTTCAGACTGTTATTGAAAGCACTACACTCAGTTTACAGCATCAGTATTAGAATATGTTTGTTTTGTGTGTGTGTGTGTGTGTGTGTGTGTGTGTTTGTCTGTGTGTGTGTGTGTGTGTGTGTGCGTGTGTGTGTGTGTGTCTGTGTCTGTGTGGGTGCGCGTAAATATGTGTGTGTATCAGAATTTCATGTACTTATTGTCAGGTGACAAATTGACTGATTCATGGTTTTACTTTGTGACGTTCTGCAGTAGTAGACAACTGTAAGTGTCAGTATCAGCGTTAAGTTCAGTGATCATTGCTGTACTGTCCACCCATTTCCCCCACTGTATCTCTGTCAGTCACACCAGTCCATGCACTCACTGTCCTTAATGTGAGTCAGAGTAAAGATACAAAGTCATTAGTTAAACATAAATCTTTTATTCTCCATCAAAACCTCAGACACACTGCAGTCAGTCTGTACTATTTGATCTCTGAAATGTCTGTGGTTTCTGCTCTCTGCTGTGGAACTTCCTGTTAGACACACATGCACATACAAACTCTCTCTCTCTCTCTCTCTCTCTCTCTCTCTCTTTCTCTCTTGTTAATAATGATGAATGTATGAACATTGCATAGAAACAAAACAGCATATCCAACACCAAATTAACCTAAGAAGGAGAACAAAAGTTATTGCTAGAAAATCACGGTGTTGTCAGCTTAAAAGTCTCTTCTCACATATCCAGTGGTACTTATAATGAGAACATGATACATCGTACCAGTTTTTCAGACTGTTGTGCGCATGATAAATAAGGACACATCGCTCATTTCCATATTGACCAACATTGGGCTGTCCTCCATACCAGTACCTGTAATAACACAGAGAGTCAGTCTGTTTAATGTGTTTCTCATACAGAACAATAGACTGAGTGTTAAGAGTCAATAACTGTCTCATGACCAGAGTTAAATGCAGTGACCTCTTACCCAGTGTTCAGTGCTGTACCATCCACCCATTTCCACTTCCTATCTCTTCCACTGTTAGTCAGACCAGTCCAAACATATGAAGACCTGGTCTTCCTCAATTCAGCGACAAACTTCTGATGTGAGAAATCAAATGAAAATGATTTCATGCAGATGATCAGTTAAACATCAGTCTGATACACCCCATAAAGCCTGAAACACACTGCAGTCAGTCTGTAGCATCCACTTACAGCAGTGTCACTTCCTCAGTCACACACACACACACACACACACGGACACACACACTCACACACATGAACTTTTCTCTCACCTGTTCCTCTTCACTGTTTATGATGACCAGGTCTGCTCCTCTGTCTGTACAGTCCTGTCTGCTCTCACTCCAGCTCTTCCATTCAGTAGAGATGTAATACAGACTGTGACTGAAATATATCCAACCTTGTAGAGCAGGATCATCTGTTTATATGATCAGGACAAAACAAGTCAATGATTTGTATTCTCTCTCTCTCTCTCTCTCTCACTCTCTCTCTCACACACACACACACACATACACACTAGAAATGGCTGATTAATACGATACACATTACATGCAAATCATTCATATATTAACACTCACAGTGCTATGATTACTGACATCAGGGTGCAGTTTATCACCATAAACACACAAAAAAGTTGAAACTGAATGAAACACACAATGGCTGTAACTGATGAGCGATCTTTGAAAATAAAGATTAAAATGTTCACTCACCCAGTTCAGAGAACACATTTTGATACTTTTGTCTCTCTTTCAGCAACTGGTCTCGCTCTGCAGTCAGGTTGTTGTACCTGATTTGTAACTGGTCTCTCTCTCTAGTTAGGTTGTTGAAGCTGCTTTGTAACTGGTCTTTCTCCTTAGTTAAATTGCTGTAACTGATTTGTAACTGGTCTTTCTCTCTGGTTAGATTTTTGAAAATACTTTGTAACTGGACTCTCTCTATGCTAACGTTATCGTATCTTTGTAACTGGTCTCTCTCTGCATTATACCAGACACACAGCACTATAATGACAGCCAGCAGGAAAACACACAGCAGCCCCAGACACACTGCAGTCAGTCTGTAGCATCTGTCACTTCCTGAGAAGACAAGAAAAGTGACATTTTGTCACTACATCTTGCAAGTCTTCTGATTAAATGACAAAACTAAATGAGATTCATTAATGATACTGTAGATAATCACACTTTCACAAGCTTCAAACTCTCTCTCATACACACACACACACCAAATCACACACATTATGTACTGGTTCTATTCTTAACTCAGCTCTTTCATGGCAGAAATGCTGAATTCTTCCAATGCAACCCTGAGCTGAGGATAATAACTTGGGTAATTTTTGACAGAAATCAAGGTTTCCTCATTCTTTTAAGGTAACTTTCTTTAATGTAATTCACCCAGTTTCCTTATGGTTTTGTGTATGGTCTTGTCTAGTAAAATATCTCCTACTGTGCTACTAATGGTAAATGGGTGGAACCAAAAACAGCTGTCCTCATTCACCATTAAAATGTTTTATTAATTAATTTACTTCTTGCATTTTTTTCAACTGGAGACAAAACGAATATGGCTGCTTTCAAATCAGGTTTGGTATCAAATTTGTATCAGAACGTTTATCCAATGAATAGAACTATACACTCGTCCTGTGTAAGAAGTACCTGTGTGTTGAGTTGCTGGGTTTCTTCTAGTGGAGGTGTCGTCTCTCTGTGTGTCGGTGTCTGTTGTTCTCACAGCGTCTGCACTCTCATAAATATCCACCATCATCTCCACTCTCTCAACTCCGTTCACTTCACTTCTCCCAATATAGTTTACATTATCATAAATACACACAGACATGTCCATTCTCTGATTCTCTAACACGCACTATTACACTGAGTTAAAGCTGTAGTCTCTGTATATCTTTGTCAATCTGTGTGTCTGCACTTCTGTCTTTGTGTTGCATGAGACTGACTCTTTAAGAGGTGTGAAAAACAGAAACCACAGGAAGTCCAGCCTCCCATCATCTCACTCTGACAGAATATGGTCTTAGTGTTCAAAGGCCAGTTCTTCACCACAAACTGCTCTTCAAAGCACAAAGTACTGAGTTTAATGTTGCAAATTTGTACATTTGTTAAGTTTGTGTTTGTGTTTGTTAAGCATATGTGTGTGTGTGGCTCTGTGTTTGCACGCATGTGCGTAAACTGCATTTTAATTTCATGTTATTATTTTCTGTCAGTGTTGTTTTCATTCTCATGAATATAATCTGACATCTTTGTTCTTCAATACACCATTATGCTGAGTTACAACCATTGAGTTGGTCTCTTATGCTTCTCTGTGGGTCTTACTGTCTCTAACGTGCTTTATATTCACTCACTGGCAGAGAGGAAACCACAATACTAAAAAAAACATGAGACATATAGCTGAGAATGAACTTAAATGTGCAGGTATGTGTGAACTGAATGTCCAACTGAAACCGTCATTGGTGTAAAGACTGATCCCTTAGCATTCAAAGGTTCTTTTTCACAAGCTGCTCTTTAAAGCACCCAGTTTCATATTTCAGTGTACATATGTGTGTGGACATGTTGGTATTATAATTTCATGTTCTTATTTTCAGATGAAACACACAAATGTAATATTCAATCACTGGTTTTTGTTTGTGACATTCTGCATTAGCAGAGACTGTATCAGCATCAGACTCATTACTGCCTCGGAAGTTGATTTGGATAAAATCAGCACATCAGTGTAGATTCTTAAGACTACATTACCCATAACCCCCCTATAATGCTCTTAACAGAAACTTAAATAACATAGCAAGGACCACCTAATTTGACAAAAATTCTGAATTTAAGTGCAATGTGATTGATTATGACATTATCCGTTTTTCCAACTGCAAAGTGTTAAATGCAAAAATAAAACATTCAGTTGTTTTTTTGTTTTTGTTTTTTTTTTAGATTTCTGAAATGCCTGTGTTTTCCCATCTCTGCTGTCACTTCCTGTAACACATGAAAACCTGAACACACTTGTGTGTGCATGCACATGCACGCACGCGCACACATACACACACACGCACATGCGCACACACATATAGATAGATAGATAGATAGATCGATCACCACACATAGGCATACCTAAACACACACTCACCAAATTGTGATGACCCAATTTCACAAGTTCTCACTTTCCCCCTCTGGTGGACATATTGAGGTACAATTTCATTGTTTAGTCACTGCCCTGTTCCCTTGGGTGCTTTCAGTTAATTATTCAATCAGTGCGTTCACCTGTTAATCAAGCACTGTTTTCTGTCAGTGTAAATACCTTTCTTTATTTGCGAAGTCTAGGTTTAATCTGACTTTACTCTGATATATTTAAGTACGATTTGACTGTTCTGTCATAAAGCTTAGCTCGTGTGGTAGTCGGCTAACACTTCTGTGTCAGCACAGCAGTTTGTAAAATTGTTTCACGTCAGACATATTGTAGCCAGCAAAGTCAACACATTAAATACCTTTAAGCTAAAGTTAGATAATGCAATTCAAGTTTTTCATTCATTCCAATGGACCCTCTCAGTCTTTGCTCCCTTCTGTTAACATTCAGAGTAGACCTCTCACTGACGAATTATTTCACATGTCATCATCATCATATCAGGCTCCTGTAGCATAATATTGTGGGCTATACAAAATAAGATTGTTAGAATCATGGAGCCAACTAAATCAGACTCATGGAGGTTATACTGACCTCACTGTGACAGTCTTATTAGTGTAGGCTATTATAATGCATATGTAAGGTGTAAATGATAAAAACACTAGTAAATATGTTTCATAACTGCTGTAATGTGTAAATGGCAAATTCTCTGTTTTAATTTGTAAATAGTTGAAATTATGATGAAAGGACAAGTACTCACATTTTCAGGGGGCAGAGATGGGCCACAGTGATATTCCAGACTGATGGGCCATTACCTTTGACAGTGGGGCGGGGGACTATTACAAGTGTGTTGACACCTACCTCATCAATATTCATGGTGTAGGCCTGTGTTTTTGAAAAAAAAAAAAATAGTGTCACTCCAAAGTTATAACACTTCAGTAGTCAAAGCACATGAAATTTCCAAATGCTTTGATGAGATGGAAACCAGCCTCCAAAGCGCTCAACAGGTCAAAGGAGGACTATTACTGAGCTGAGTATTTCAGAGTCCTGTTCCTGATCAATGAACAGTTTAAGGACAGGTTTCAGCACAGTGGTCGCTGAACCTCAGAGAGTTTGGAGAACACTCTGCTTACTGGGCACATCAGCCCATCATTAACTGAATCATATCCTGAGTTACACCACCAGTCTCTGTCAGCACAGCCACCCATGTTCCTGGCAAATGACACATTTGGCACTGTTGCAGAGGCTACCTGTGAAGGTCAGGTCTCTCTTTAGTGCGGTTGAAACCTTGATTCAGTCGCTACTTGTTGTCCCAATTTCAGCTTCTGAGGCAGAGCGAAGTTTCAGCTCACTTTGACGCTTCAAAAGGTGCCTCAGGTCCACAATGACAGAAAAAAGATCGAACAGTATGGCAATCTGTCATGTCCACCAGGAAAGCCTAGACCAGATAAATAACACACACATCTGTCATGTCCACCAGGAAAGCCTAGACCAGATAAATAACACACGCATCTGTCATGTCCACCAGGAAAGCCTAGACCAGATAAATAACACATGCATCTGTCATGTCCACCAGGAAAGCCCAGACCAGATAAATAACACACACATCTGTCATGTCCACCAGGAAAGCCCAGACCAGATAAATAACACACATATCTGTCACATCCACCAGGAAAGCCCAGACCAGATAAATAACACACACATCTGTCATGTCCACCAGGAAAGCCCAGACCAGATAAATAACACACACATCTGTCATGTCCACCAGGAAAGCCTAGACCAGATAAATAACACACACATCTGTCATGTCCACCAGGAAAGCCTAGACCAGATAAATAACACACACATCCGACATGTCCACCAGGAAAGCCTAGACCAGATAAATAACACACACATCTGTCTGCATTTCACTGCACAGACAGGGAGATGAAGACGAATATTCTCGTAATATTGTGATTTCTCTCTTGCAAATTTACGACTTTACTCCCGTATCATTATGCCTTTTTTCTTGAAATATTATGACTTTATTCTCCTGAAATTACAACTTTATTCTCGTAACATTATGTCATGCCAATGGTATGAGGAAAATCTGGTTAATGGTTCACTGTGAATATTAGACTTAATACTAATATCACTTAGCTGTAACCATAACCTTATTTTGGAACCTGAACCTAGTGAAATTACATATATTCTGAAAAAGTCTAAAGTATGTATGAATGAACAACTACGCGAGCATGAGGCATTACTCACGAGAAGGCACGCTTAACCAAAAGAACTACCTGAGTGATGTTCTAGTGGAGTTACTTACACACAAAAAGGGGTTGTGAGGAAGGGAGAGAAAATTGATGAAGAAGAAGAAGAGAAAGAGCAGACCCAGCCACGCTCAGTTAGGGGAAGCCGGAGTTACTGAGGTTGTCAGTTGGAGACCGTGAGCGAGACTTCATGTCGGTGCTGGGAAAGTCTTTTAGCGTCGGTGAGCCTGGGCCGATTCTTCATGGAGACAAGCAGGACGGAACAGACGGACTTACATTACAGCTGATTCAACTGGAGCTGAACCTTAGCGCAGCTGAACTGAACTGTAGGATTGCAGTGAGTCTGGCATTTTATCTGATTTGCAGACGGGGGTGCTGCTATCCTTTTGGGGGTGTCTCTGCCTGAAAGGAGGAAACACTCCTTGGAATTTGGGAAGTATTAATTTGAGCTCGGTTGAAATAATTTTACATAACTTTTTCCCATTACAGAATAGTAAAATTACATCCGCGTGCTTGAATCTACCGCATTTTATGCTCCCGAACAAGACCAAATATGGTTTCTTTACCATTACAAACAGCACAGTTACACCGATGGTCATACAATTAGCTGCTCATGACTTGGCTCCTGGCTACTTTTAAGTTTTACCGCGCATTTATGGCTATACGAACAGTTATGACTCGATATGCGTATTTAACTGATAATATCGTATGGTTAGTTTCATTTTTCTTTTGTTCTACATAGTTTGTTCCCGAGTGGAGCAATGTAGATGGGTCCTGTGACATGGTCTGAATTCCATTCTCACAGGGAAACTATTCTCCCGAGGTGATCTAGTCTTCCATCACAATTAAACGGTATCAGCATTTGACCAAGTGGTCTGGGGGTTGCTGCGCTAAAACATCGAGCCTGGCGTCTGTTAGGTGTTACCGCGACTGGTTTCTGCTTTCGTATGCATTGGTCCTACACGCAGGGAGGCCTGGGCCATAAAGAGAGAACTGGGATCAAAGGGGATTAGGATAGAGAGGCAGAGTGAGAGTGATAGAAATAGATAAAGAAGGGTGAAAAAGAGGGAGAGAGTTTACACAACTGCAACTTTAATTACTAAGGAACACTTAAGGTTAACAAATGTCCTTTTCTTTCTGAAAGCTGCGCAGTGTCCGCCCGACAATTATGAACATTATTCTCAAAATGTCATATTTTTTTCCTCAATGTGGTTCTAATTCTCTGTGGTAATATATTGTTTTTGCTGATGAGAGGAAATAAAGACAATGAGACAGCCTGTTAACTCCACCTCAGTGCATTTATTAGGTCTCATTTATAAAGTATTTAACATGTGTTATTTAATATGTTTTCAATAACACTTGCATAAAACACAGACAGTTCCCTGCTGGATCTCATCCATGCACTTTGTCATCTCACTTCATGGAGTGTTGGTGGCATTATTGCCTGACCTGCTCCCTTCCAGGCGAGATGCGAGACAGGCGTGTCTCTGGAGGGCAAAGGGCACTGATGAGGCAGTTTCAGTTGCCCTTGAGGCATTTTCATCTGTGGTTGGACTTGGATGAGACTGTCCTGGGTGCAACACCTGGGTGCTTCAAAGGAGTCAAAGTATTGTCATATAGGACTGTGCCTCTTTCTGCCTGCATCTTCAGCCATTTTCAGCAGAGATCTCATTTGCACATGGGTGGTGCTCCATTGGATCAGCGGGAGGGACGCTCTGATCCGATTGGTTGCAGGGGCGCCTGCGAGGATAAATTTTGAGGCGAGCACAGCAACCGCAGTGCAAATCGAGGGGGCGGAACGAAAAACAAAGCTGATTTTACCTTCAATTCAATTTAAACCACAAATTTAAAGTGGCGGGAGAAGACAGGGGACTTAAAGACCTTTTCTAGACAAAAGAAACAGAGAGAGTGTATATGTGTGTGTGAGAGAGAGAGAGACAGAGAGAGAGAGTGTGAATATAAGAAGTTGCCCAGTCCCTCAGTTGTAGTAGTAGTTGCTACCCAAGTCTAGGGTAGCAACTCAAGGGGTAGCAACTCAAGGGGTCTTATTTCAGCAGGCCGCTTACAGAGAAGAATATATTCAAGAGGAAAAATTTAATCACATCCTGTTGCTATTTATAGCCATCTTCAAAAGACTGAACAATTAAATAAGTTTACTTTGACACAGTGCCTGCTATACACAAACACTGCTATATTTCAACGTGAGTTACGCGTCACACTACAACTGGCTACCTCAAGTGGTTAACTTCTCTCAAATAGTTGAGTATTCTTAAGAAGCTAACGTAAAACAAAACTCAAAACTGATACGCGGGCCGAACCTCTTGACAAATCTAAAACATTCAGGAGGCCGCACGATGTGGCCGGTACTTTGAGACCCCTGGGCTAGAATAGGAGAAATCTAGCAGTCTGGTGTTCTGCAAGTTTTGCAAGGATGCCCCCATGACCCTTGCAGGCTCCTCTCTCTATGTCTCAAAACACAAAAAGAAACATAAAATATGAACATAAAAATACAATGAACTGAAAATAAAGTAAGATTCTTTGAAATCCTGTTTCCTGTCAATTTTGCCTCAGTTAATCTTTCTGGCTGGTGCACTGGTGTGTTTAATTGCATGATAGTGATGCATTATGTTTAAGTCTATGAAAACAGAACTGACTGCGCGCTCATATTTTTGCCTGTTCTCCTAAATTTTTGAACTTGGGCACACAAGTGCTCCTTGGAAAAAAAAAAGGAATAGTAGAGCCCTGTATACAAGTATGATAACTTTCATGTAGTGTTCTACAGTCACTTAACCAGAACACTCTGCAAGCTTTTACCTCTGACTTGTTGTAGGGGGAGAGAGCGTTCTTGGTATTCAAAGGAACGAACTTATTTCTCGGTGTTGTGTGAAACATGTCTTACCTTTTGGTGATTAAATTTAACAGTGAGGCAAGGAGGCGCAGGAGAAAGACTGCACTGATGAGAAGGACAGTAATTGCTTTATTTGTACAGCAGGAGCTTGGTGTAAGTACAATACAGAAATTTTAGCAGCAAAATAGTACAAATTTGCCCAGTACAAACTTGCTGAATCCAATCCAGATGTGGGCCACATCTGTTGCCAAAAAGCCTTGCTAGCTGTACAAGAACAGGCTGTTTTTAGACTGTAAGCAGAGGATTTATAACAGCATGTTAATATTTAATGTTACTTCAAACCAAACAGAATGAAAAATCATACTATATCAAGACTAGCCCCAAAAAAACAAAACAAAAAAAAACAACAACATGTGATGTTATCATGTGACTTAACATTCTCCAGGGACCAAGTTAGGTGGCTTTAGCTGATACACCAGCTAACAAACTTGCGTCTGTCATGGTAAGTGCTGCAGTTGTCCACATACGTTTCATGCGGATCCCTTACCTTTGTCATCTCCACTGCTCATTCAGTTGGTGTGAAATAAGAAAATATGGAGATCCAAACAGTGCTAAAAATTCTTTCTTGTCCATTACTTCTTCAAATCTTTAGTGCTGTTTAGTAATGTTTCTGTTAGCTAACGAGCTAGGAGATGCTAACTATAGGGAGACCATTCAGCATGAGAGATCAGAGGATTGAAGTGCATGAGGAGATTAACAACAACCAACAAAAAGATAAAAAGGCTGAAATACATTTCCCACAATCCACAGAAGTTTGATCATATTTATTTCAAAAGTATCTAGAGGGTTCGTACGGTCATGAAAAAACCTGGAAAAGTCATGGAATTTGAAAATAGAAATGTCCAAGCCTGGAGAAGTTTTGGAAAAATAAATAAACCCAGAACGTTTTGGAAAAGTCTGGGGAAATTTGCTTCGCAGATAGGTGTTTAACAGAATATATGTGGTTCAGTGGGGCTGTATCGAATGCCACTTCTTGCTAATCGAATTTTAGCCAAGCTTTTTTGAACGAAGCTTGAAATGTCTCTGACGTGACGTGATCGTTTTGGCCTGATGTTTCAGAATACTTGACTTTCAACTCAGTAATATGAAAAAAGAGATGATGAATATGAGGAACTACAAGTCACACTTTTTAAAAATGTAACACTCTTTAATAGACATTACTTACATCATCTGATCCAGAGTTCGCTGTCTTTGCTGTGTCGATGGTTGGCATTCCTTCCATAGTTGAGGATACCTAAACATTCAATTTACAATTTGGTATTTAGCAGACGCTTTTAGCCAAAACGACTTACAATAAGTGCACCAGTCAGATCCTATTGCCTCATAAACAGAGATCACAATAAGGCTGTACATTAATTACCCTCCGTATTACGCTCCTGGAATTCTGTGACAGTAAACGATAAACACGCTGCCAACCTCGGATTCCCTCAAAAGTTTAGACCAATTAAAGGGGCTCGTCCGGGAGTTGAACCCGGGACCTCTCACACCCGAAGCGAGAATCATACCCCTAGACCAACGAGCCACGAAACGCAGTTTTCTGAAGGTTGAATTTTGGTTGGCCTGGCAGAAGGGGATGAAATTCTAAGACACTGACAACCTCGGTTTCCCGAGAAAGACAAGTTCAGGCCAATTAAAGGGGCTCGTCTGAGATTTGAACCCAAGACCTCTCGCCACCAAAGTGAGAACCGTATTCCCAGACCAACAAGCCACAAACTGCACGGTTCTGAAGGTTGAAATTTCAGCAGCCCTGGCAGAAGCAGATGAAATTTTAGGCAGTTTCCCACGAAAGACAAGTTCAGGCCAATTAAAGGGGCTCGTCCGGGAGTTGAACCCGGGACCTCTCGCACCCTAAGCGAGAATCATACCCCTAGACCAACGAGCCATGAAACATGTCCTTCCGAGGGTTGAAATTTCGACGGCCCTGGTAGAGGGGGAAGAAATTCTAAGACACTGCCAACCTCGGTTTCCCGAGAAAGACAAGTTCAGGCCAATTAAAGGGAGGTTTGAACCCGAGACCGCTCACCACCAAAGCGAGAACCATACTCATAGACCAACGAGCCACCAATTGTTCTGAAGATTGAAATTTTGGCAGCCCTGCCAGAAGCAGATGAAATTTTGAGGTGGTTTCCCGCGAAAGACAAATTCAGGACCTCTCGTACCCTAATCAAGAATCATACCCCTAGACCAACAACCACAACTTTCCAAAGGCTGACATTTCAGCGGCCCTGGCAGAAACAGTCGAAATTTTGAGGCACTGCCAATCTCGGTTTCCCAAGAAATACAAGTTTAGGCCAATTAAAGGGGCTCGTCCAGGAGTTGATTCTGGGACCTCTCGCACCCAAAGCAAGAATCTACCCCTAGCCCAACAAGCCACGAAACACACTTCGCCACAGGTTGAAATTTGGCCCTGGCAGAAGCAGACAGAATTTTGAGATGCTGCCAACCTCGGTTTCCCGAGAAAGACAAGTTCAGGCCAATTAAAGGGGCTTGTCCCCCAGTGAACAAAGAGGTACAAAATCTCTTAAAAGCACGCTACAATGCTTTTAAATCTGGTGACACAACAGCATACAGTGTCGCCAGATCAAACCTAAAAATAGGCATAAAAAAGGCTAAGGACCTCCATATACAGCGTGTAGAGGACCACTTCAACAGCGCTGACACCAGGAGCATGTAGAAAGTTATCAGGGCTATCATTGACTACAAGGGCAACGCTGTCTGCCCCCACAGTGATGTCACACTGTCCAACAAGCTCAATGCATTGTGCTCAATGCATTGTGCTTAAGGACTTGTGCTGATCAGCGGGCTGAGGTATTCACAAGAATCTTCAACCTGTCTCTACCTCTGGAAATGGTCCCCAAGGGCCTGAAGTAAGCCATCGTAGTGCCAGTGCTGTATAAAACACACAGCAGCCCCAGACACACCGCAGTCAGTCTATAGCATCTGTCACTTCCTGAGGACATGAACAGACACACAGAGACATTTTAGTTCAAACACCCCCCCCCCCCCCCCCCCCCCCGGTCTGCTGTCATTTTTTCTATTTCTTTCCCTACCTTCCAACCTTTGCAGGTATGAATGAAATTGTCCCAGTACCTTTGTATTGAGTTGATGGGTCTCTCTTACAGCATCTGCACTCTCATAAATATCCACCATCATCTTCACTCTCTCTCCTCTGTCCTGTTCACCTCTCTCAGTACTGTTGACATTATATTCAATGCAGACAGTCATCTCTTTTCTCTAACACACATTTTTACACTGAGTTAATACTGCAGTCTCTTCACGTCTCTACAGGTCTTGCCACAGCTGTCATCTTTCAGTTGAGTCTTCTGAGACATGCGTTTGATAGCCATGGGAAGCTGTAACCACAGGAAGTCATGTGGAGAATGTGTGGGAAATAATTGGTGATCTTTTTTTTTTTTAATGACGTGAAAATACTGTTTTGAATATGGGCCTAATTCAAGGCTTTCTGACCCAAACAGGAAGTGCACTCTTCAGTTAATTCACTTTCAAAACTCCCTACCAAGGGCAGCACGGGTGGCACAGTGGGTAGCGCTTTCGCCTCGCAGCAAGACGGTCTGGAGTTCTCGGGTCCTTTCTGTGTGGAGTTTGCCTGTTCTCCCCTTGTCTGCGTGGGATTCCCCTGGGAGCTCGGGTT
Organism: Chanos chanos; assembly: GCF_902362185.1. Taxonomy (NCBI): domain Eukaryota; kingdom Metazoa; phylum Chordata; class Actinopteri; order Gonorynchiformes; family Chanidae; genus Chanos; species Chanos chanos. The sequence goes on from NC_044505.1 coordinate 17,387,849, forward strand.
TCCTCTCAAAGACATGCACGTTAGGTGAACTGGAGACAGCTCCAGCACCCCCCGTGACCCTGATTAGGATAAGCGGCTTAGAAAGCGAGTGAACACCCCAGTGAGTTTTACAAAACCATCTTGGAGTCAAAAGTTTGCTGACTCCATCTTAAAATAATTCATCAATATGAGGGTTTTCATAAACCTTTTCTAACTTATATTAAAGAGTTTTTAATCCTTTATCTTAACCACCTATTTATGAACAAGGCAAGATGTTTGTGTGTCTCTCTGGGGTTTTACAGAGTTGGTCTTAGAAACTTGAAATGGGGTAAGATTCCTGGTTTTAAAGGCTGCTCTTTAAATAAGCTTCTACCTCTCAGACGAACTTAGTCTCCTGGAAACAGGAAACCCTCGCAAACATTGGGTTACTCTTAGTTTCCCTTTCTCTTGGCAAATGCATTATGAATGTACCGTACAAGTTGAAATTTTTCATCTGGCCACCAGAGGGAGGCAGAGAACACCAGACCTAAGCTCTCAGGTTCACATGTTGATTAGTTAACAGCTTCATTATTTGTTCACTGCATCTGTTTCTCTTTGCTTCCCCTGTTTAGGTTACTCCCAAGTCACAGGGAAACTAATTGAAATTAAAGGACACAAGCAACTGAGAGTCACTTCTGATATTGCAGCTAATCTCATTTTCACAAGCTTGAAACTCTTTCTCTCTCATGACTCTATCTGCTCATTTGTGTGGAGGAAATAATTTGGTTACATCAAGGTCACTGAACATGTTGATACACTCTTCCTGTCTGAGATATACCTGTGTACTGAGTCAGAGTGTTTCTCATTGTGGAGATGGCGTCTCCTGTATGTAGGCATCTCTTAGTGTCACAGTGTCTGTACTCTCATAAATATTCACCATCATCCCAAATCTCTGTCTTAGCAGTCTAGATCACCTCTCTCAATACTATTTACAGTATCATAAATACACACAGACATCTTCATTCTCTACCGCACTATTGCACTGAGTTAACGCTGCAGTCTCTGTATGTCTGATTTTACTCTGTGTGTCAGCACAAAGCAAAATCTTAAAACTTAGAGCAAACGCTTCTAATTTTTTTTCCTTTTGTGCGAGAGAGGGTATATGTCGTTCTTTTAGTGCGTAAAACAGGAATTTCCGTAAAACAGGAATGAATCCAACTGAAGACGTAAAGCAGACCCATCAGTGATGATGACCTACCTGTTCTGACAGGTGCACACTGTCCCTTGTGCGCTCGTGTTATTGCCACTTCACCCCTTTGCAGTGCCTTGCGACTTGCCGCCTTCATCTTGCAGACGTTGCCGTAAGTTTTCCCGTCGCTCCCGCACACCTTTTGGCCTATTTTACATTGGCAAAATCCCTTGGACAGTCGCTTTCCAGCCGGAAATTTACATTCTAGTCCATCTCCGCACGGCAAGTCGTCCTTCCTGCCACACGGCTCACCCTCTCCCAGGGAATAAACCAAGCAACAGTTGCAGCGGTCGGGGACGTAGCCACTTGGACAGCTGGGAATCGGACACTTGTTCACGTCGCACCGCGACGAGCACTTGGCTTTCGACTCAGCACCGGCAAAGTTTAGCGGCAGAAATAGAATTGCGATGAAAAGATTCGGCTGCATTTCAGAATGAAACAGATGATACACGGAAAATAGGATGAATTCATTCAGTGAGGTAGAGAACTTTATCACCCTCTCCCTCGCGCCAACCTCAGACTTTCCACTCAAAGATATTGTTGCCCGTCCTACCCTCCCACCCCCATGTAGCGCCCTCTAGGTCAACAACATGGTCACGGATGTTTAGTAATGAAATTACTAAACATCCAATCAAGCGTGGGTCGTCGATCTGAGTTTCAAAATAATCCAAACGAGAAAGAAGACGCAACTTCAACTTCTTCTTGACCTGTAACCTATTCTTTAACTGCCATTCCAGGTTTGATTCACAAAACCGCAATTAAAATTCGCACGCCCGCTTTGGTAAATCTATTATGATTGTTTTGAACTGGTTCTTCAGATGTGTCCGTCAAACCTGAAATACATCAGTTTTGTGGTGGGCGTTCTGTTTTGGTGTCTTTAGTACACTGGTCTCATCGAAAAGGATTTGATACCGAACCAAAGGATTTAGATCATTTTGGTGTTAATATCGCCCTCGTGTGATATTTTGTGAAATTACAAGTACATCTTGTGTGTGTGTGCGTGTGTGTGTGTGTGACCTTCTACGGAAGCAAAAAACTGTAAGTACCAACATCAGACTCATAGTGATATAAACATCAGTGTAGATTCTCTGGACTACACCCATAACCCCACTAATGTACGTTTGTTTTGTGTGTGTGTGCATATGCATGTGAATGTGTGTGTGTGCATATGCATGTGAATGTGTTTGTATCAGAAATGTATCAGTTTCACATTCTTATTTTCAGGTGAAACACAAAATTGACTTATTCATGGTTTTTCTTTGTGACAGTAGTAGACAGCTGTAAGTGTCAGCATCAGAGTTAAGTTGAGTGATCAGTGCTGTACTGTCCACCCATTTCCCCCACTGTATCTCTGTCAGTCACACCAGTCCATGCACCCACTGTCCTTAATGTGAGTCAGAGTAAAGAGACAAAGTCTTTAGTTAAACATAAATCTTTTATTCTCCATCAAAACCTCAGACACACTGCAGTCAGTCTGTACTATTTGATCTCTGAAATGTCTGTGGTTTCTGATCTCTGTAGTGGCACTTCCTGTTAGAGACACATATACACGTGCAAGCTCTCTCTCTCTCTCTCTCTCTCCCTCTCTCTCTTTGATGACAAATGTATAAACATTGTGTACACATACTAAACAGGCCACCTAACATCAACATGTGTATGAAAAGTGCAATTATCATTGCATTGTCAGTATTAACGTTCTTTCACAGATCCTGTGCTTATAAGAAGAACACGATACATCATCCCAGTTTCTCAGATTGCGAGTCAACCAACATGTACAATATCTTTGTTCCCTCTTCGTATACATGCAACAAATTTGTGATTTGATAAGGCCCATTAGCTAGTTTCGTTCTAAACAGGGTCATTTAAATTCTCCTAACAGTTTGTACTTGGCTGTGTAAAAACAAATAATTCACAGAATAATCAACACTAATCAAAGTAAATAAAGTAAATGATTAAAAATTTCATTTTGTGATAGAATTACTGTTCTTTGTAAACTACTGCAGCATCTGCTATATCCACAGATGGTTTTAATCGGTCAGTAATTGTGCTCTTTATTCTCTCTCCAAATCCACGCAATGTGGGTGCATTAAAAATATCGGTGAAAATTCTACAGTTTAAATGCATATGAAACATCCGCTTTTGTGCGGTCTGTGCGCTAAGCTTTATTGTGCATTGCACACAAGCTGATGCTATATATAGATATGTATATATCTACATATTCAGCTTAATTAAACAATCTCACATTGTAGCTATAACAGTAGCACAGAAACTTAAAACAATCGACACTGTTTCGTTTGCATTATGATCTTGCAGATCATAGTAACACATCAAATATTGGCCTGTCTCTAATAATAGCTGGTCTCCAATAAAGGTTGGGTTCTTTCTTCACTTGAAGTCAATAAAGAATTTACAGTATGTATTGTTCTAGCTCTGCAAAATGTTAAATCCAATATGCATAACAGCTAATTCTCTCCCTTACAAACATTATCAGACCCCTTCTTCAACCAGCTCCTGAAACAGTGTATAAACCCAGTCTAATCTAATACTCATACATGACTGAGGATTAAGAGTCAGTAACTGGAGTTACTTTCAGTGATCAGTGCTGTACTGTCCACCCATTTCCCCCACTGTATCTCTGTCTGTCACACCAGTCCATGCACCCACTGTCCTTAATGTGAGTCAAAATATAGATACAAAGTCTTTAGTTAAACATAAATCTTTATTCTCCATCAAAACCTCAGACACACTGCAGACAGTCTGTACTATTTGATCTCTGACATGTCTGTGTTTTCTGTTCTCTGTAGTGGCACTTCCTGTTTGACACACATGCACATACAAACTCTCTCTCTCTCTCTCTCTCTCTCTCTCTCTCTCTTTCTCTCTCTCTCTCTCTCTCTCTTTCTTGTTAATAATGATGAATGTATGAACACTGCATAGAAACAAAACAGCATATCCAACATCAAATCAACATAAGAAGTAGAACAAAAGTTATTGCTAGAAAATCACGGTGTTGTCAGCTTAAAAGTCTCTTCTCACATATCCAGTGGTACATATAATGAGAACATGATACATCGTACCAGTTTTTCAGACTGTTGTGCGCATCATAAATAAGAACACATCGCTCATTTCCATATTGACCAACATTGGGCTGTCCTCCATACCAGTACCTGAAATAACACAGAGAATCAGTCTGTTTAATGTGTTTTTCATACAGAACAATAGACTGAGTGTTAAGAGTCAATAACTGTCTCATGACCAGAGTTAAATTCAGTGATCTCTTACCTACTGCTCAGTGCTGTACCATCCACCCATTTCCACTTCCTATCTCTTCCACTGTAAGTCAGACCAATCCAAACAGATGAAGACCTGGTCTTCCTCAATTCAGCAACAAACTTCTGATGTGAGAAATTAAGTGAAAATGAATTCATGCAGATGACCAATTACAGTTTTTTATGATTGCTTACACACTTGTTGCGGAATTTTGCACATTGTGGTAAAACTTTGTGGGGGCCACACCATCTGTTGAAGGACTCCTTGTTCCTCTTTTTGGCGAAGATAGTCTTTTACGACTCTGGCTGTATGCTTGGTGTCATTGTCATGCTGCAGAATGAATTTAGGACCAATCAGACGCCTCCCTGATGGTAGTGCATGATGGATAAGATCTGCTTGTATTTCTCAGCATTGAGGAGACCACTAATACTGACCAAATCCCCCAACTGCACTTGTAGCAATGCAGCCCCAAACCAGCAAGGAACCTCCACCACGCTTTACTGTAGCCTGCAGACACTCATCCATGTAACGTTCTCCAGCCCTTCAACGAACAAACTGCCTTCTTCTACAGCCAAATATTTCAAATTAGGACTCATCAGTCCAGAGCACCTGCTGCCATTGTGCTGCATCACAGGTCTTCAGTTTTCATGCTTACACGAGTTGTTTGCCTTTGTTTCCACGTCTGAGGGATGGCTGTTTTGTGTGGCTGTTAGTCTTCCCTTGAGACCACTTCTGACCAGACTTCTCTGGACTGTAGATGGGTGTACCAGGCTCCCTGTGGTTGCTGCCAGCCCTGAGCTGACGGCACTGCTTGACGTCTTCCGATTGCGGAGAGACGTCAACTCGATGTGTCGTTCATCTGCTGAACTGAGTTTCCTTGGCCGACCACTGCGTTTCTGGTCCTCGACCTTTCCTGTTTCTTTGTGCTTCTTCAGAAGAGCTTGGATAGTACATCTGGAAACGCCTGTCTGTCTTGAAATTTCTGCCTGCGATAGACCTCACGGATGCAGGATGACCACCTTGTGTCTTGTGGCTATGCTCACCTTTGTCATGGTGTAAGATTAGCAAACTGTTCAGCAATCTAACTTTTTTTAGTTTGGCTGATCCTCTCCCAGTTTTATTCCCTCTACACAGGTGTTTCTGTTTCAGTCAATAACTGTGTTTAAACCTGCTTATGTTGCTAATGATTCCCACCTGTTTTGTTTACTTGTTTGGTATAACTATTTTATCATGCATTGGAGTATATGCCCACAAAAAAAACGGTTTGGAGGGCCTGGTAGGTTTTGTGTTTGCTTGACATTTCCTTTCTTTATTTAGTCTTAGTGGCACATTTCACTATTTTCAAAAGAAATGTTTGGAAATCTAAAATATGATATTTGTTATTGACACACTAATAGAGAAAATAGAAAAGAACTGTTTTAATACAAAGTTTTGTGAAAAATCTTACGTCCCTAAGACTTTTGCACAGTACTGTATACACACACAGACACACACACACACACACACACACACACACACACACACACACACACACACACACAAATACTCACACAAACACACACACACACACACACACACACACGAGAACTTTTCTCTTACCTGTTCCTCTTCACTGTTTATGATCACCAGGTCTGCTCCTCTCTTTATACAGTCCTGTCTGCTCTCACTCCAGCTCTTCTCTTCAGTAGAGATGTAATACAGACTGTGACTGAAATATCTCCAACCTAATAGAGCAGATTTATCTGTTTATATGATCATCAGGACAAAACAAGTCAATGACTTGTATTCTCTCTCTCTCTCTCACACAAACACACACACACATGCACACACACATAAGAGATGTCTGACTAATACGATACACATTACATGCAAATCATTCATATATTAACACTCACAGTGCTACGATTACTGACAACATGGTGCAGTTTATCACTCAAAACACAAAAAGCTGAAACTGAATGAAACACACGATGGCTGTAACTGATGAGGGATCTTTGAAAATAAAGATTAAAATGTTCACTCACCCAGTTCAGAGAACACATTTTGATACTTTTGTCTCTCTTTCAGTAACTGGTGTCGCTCCACAGTCAGGCTGTTGCAAGTGATTTCTAACTGGTCTCTCTCTCTAGTTAGATTGTTGAAGCTGGTTTGTAAGTGGTCTTTCACTCTGGACAGACTCTTGAAAATACTTTGTAACTGGTCTCTCTCTATGCTTAGGTTACTGTATCTGGTTTGTAACTGGTCTCTCTCTACAGTGTACCAGACACACAGCACTATGATGACAGCCAGCAGGAGAACACACAGCAGCCCCAGACACACTGCAGTCAGTCTGTAGCATCTGTCACTTCCTGAAAAGACAAACAGAAACACGTTTCGTCACTGCATTTTAAAACTTGCACTTGTGCATTTTCAGTTGAAGGACCAACAGCTAAATGAGATTAATTTCTAATACAGCAGTTAATCACAGTCATAAGCCTTCAACACACACACACACACACACGCAAATTATTAATTCTTCTGCTTACTCTACCACTTAATGATGAAAAGTACCTCTATGACATGTGGGGCGGCCACTGGAGGAGACTTATTAATACACGGGCTAATAAAAGTTTGTTTGTGTATTGGAAATTGAATAAACTCTCTCCCTGCCTCCTCCCCGGCCCCTTCTTGTCACCCTCCTTTGACTCATTCCTCCTCTCTGTCTTTGTCCCTTTTATCATGTCCCAAGTTTCCCCCCTGTGCTCAGAGACAACGCAAAAACACAGATGTCATAACACCTAACAGACGCCGGAATTGACGACACCACCGAAAGGAGTTGTGAGCTAAGTGGATACAATGCCAGACGACCAGCTATCCTGCAATTTCGCTACGCGACAGTTCAGCTACAGTCCTACAGCTTAGCTCCAGTTTAGCGTCCAGTTTAGTTGAACTCTGGTTGTGCTGTGTCAAACGTAATGTTCTCCGTCTTTTCCGCCCTGCTCGTCTCTGCGAAGAATCAGCTCAGTCTCCTCCACTACGGAGGATCCGCGACGCTTGAGGAATTTTCTGGCACCGACACGAAGTCCCGCTCATGGTCTCCTGCTCCCAACCTCAGTAACTAAGGTCTCTCATACGTCAATGTGACTAGGCTTGCTCTTCTTCTTCCCCTTTTCTCTCCTTCCCTCACGACCCTGTTGTGTGTAAGTAACTCGACTAGAACATCACTCAGAAAGTTTCTTTTGGTTAAGCATGCCTCTTCGTGAGTAGCCTAATACCTCATTCTTGCATAGTTGTTCATGGTCTACTAAAGGTAGCGAGGATATTGTTATTGTCCACCGTTAATTGTTTGTCTTCTTCTGTGTAGTTTATATGCTGTTGTAGGCACGTACAGCGGATGTGCAGTTTCACTGGATTCAGGTTCTCAAATAACGTTATGCTCACTGATATTAGTATTAAGTCTAATATTCACAGTGAACCAGTAACCAGAATTTCTCTATATCATTGGCATGACAGACAGGAAGCACTTCTGTATTACTGATGGCAACTGAATGGGACAGATCTAGTTGTCTTCTGTTACTACAATTTATTATTATTATTGTTATTATTATTATTATTATTATTATTATTATTATTATTATGTATTTATTTATTTATTAATTCATGAGTTCTTCTGAAAACACGGATTAGAGCAAAAGTTTTCAGTGCAGAGTGGACAATTTATCAGAGAACTCATAGTTTCTTATTGTGCCTCTTTTTACTGTTTGTTTTAACTGGAGACAAAGTAAACCCGACAGCTAATCTGTATAGCTGAAATATTTTTGTATCACCAAGACTATCAAACACATTGATATTTACAGTCAGCCCTGTAAGAGGTATCTGTGTGCTGAGCTGTTGGATTGTACCTGTGTGTTGAGCTGTTGGATTGTACCTGTGTGTTGAGCTGTTGGATCTTCTCTCTCCGTGCTGGATTCTGGGATTCTGACGGCGACTGCACTATTATAAATATCCACCATCATCTCCACTCTCTCTCCTCCGTCCAGTTCACTTCTCCCAATATAGTTTACATTATGATAAATACACACAGACATCTCCATTCTCTAATTCTCTAACACACACTGTTACACTGAGTTAAAGCTGTAGTCTCTGTATGTCAGGGTCACTCTGTGTGTCTGTGTTTGTGTGGCATGAAACTGACTCTTAAAGAGGTGAGAAAAACGTTAAGCACAGGAAGTCCAGCCAATCTTGTCAGATCTCACTCTGAAAGTTCTCACTGAGCTCTGTTTCGGGTGTTAGCATAAGCGTATGTGTGTGTGTGTGTGTGTGTGTGTGTGTGTGTGTGTGTGTGTGTATGTGTGTGTGTGTGCGCGTGTGCGTGTGTGCATGTGCGTGTGTGTGTGTGACCTTCTACAGCAGTCAAAAACTACAAGTACCAACATCAGACTCATTGTGATATAAATATCAGTGTAGATTCTCAGGACTACGTCAAATCAGATTTGAACAAAGCTGCAATTTAATCAATATCTTAATGAGGATGAAGTCAGTCTATACTAATACTCATATGTCTGAGGACTGAGAGTCAGTAACTGGATCAGTCAGAGTTGAATTCAGTGACCAGTGCTTTACTGTCCACCCATTTCCCCCACTGTATCTCTGTCAGTCACACCAGTCCGTGCATCCACTGTCCTTAATGTGAGTCAGAGTAAAGATACAAAGTCATTAGTTGAACAAATGTTTTATTCTCCATCAGAACTTTAGATACACTGCAGTCAGTCTGTACTATTTTATCTCTGAAATGTCTGTGGTTTCTGTTCTCTGCTGTGGAACTTCCTGTTTGACACACGTGCACATAAATACTCTCTCTCTCTCGTTAAAAATGATGCATGTACGAACATTGCATAGACAAAACAACATATCCAACATCAAATCAACATAAGTAGAACAAAAGTAAATATTAGAAAAAGAGAAACTGTCATCGTGTTGTCAGCTTAAAAGTCTCTTCTCACATATCCAGTGGTATATACTATAAGAACATGATACATCATACCAGTTTTTCAGACTGTTTTGCACCTGATAAATAAGGACACATCGCTCATTTCCATATTGACCAACACTGGGGCGTCCTTCATTCCAGTACCTGAAATAACACAGAGAATCAGTCTGTTTAATGTGTTTCTCATACAGAGCAATAGACTGAGGGTTAAGAGTCAACAACTGTCTCATGACCAGAGTTAAATTCAGTGACCTCTCACCCAGTGCTCAGTGCTGTATCATCCACCCATTTCCACTTCCTTTCTTTTACATTGTAAGTCAGACCAATCCAAATATATGAATAGCTGGTTTTCCTCAATTCAGCAACAAACTTCTGATGTGAGAAATTAAGTGAAAATGAATTCATGCAGATGACCAGTTATAGTTTTTTTTTATGATTGCCTACACACATTGTGTCAAAACTCTACACAAGCCAAATAAGACAACACTCAGAGATGCTGAGATCAGGGCTCTGTGGGGGCCACACCATCTGTTGAAGGACTCCTTGTTCCTCTTTTTGGCGAAGATAGTCTTTTACGACTCTGGCTGTATGCTTGGTGTCATTGTCATGCTGCAGAATGAATTTAGGACCAATCAGACGCCTCCCTGATGGTAGTGCATGATGGATAAGATCTGCTTGTATTTCTCAGCATTGAGGAGACCACTAATACTGACCAAATCCCCCAACTGCACTTGTAGCAATGCAGCCCCAAACCAGCAAGGAACCTCCACCACGCTTTACTGTAGCCTGCAGACACTCATCCATGTAACGTTCTCCAGCCCTTCAACGAACAAACTGCCTTCTTCTACAGCCAAATATTTCAAATTAGGACTCATCAGTCCAGAGCACCTGCTGCCATTGTGCTGCATCACAGGTCTTCAGTTTTCATGCTTACACGAGTTGTTTGCCTTTGTTTCCACGTCTGAGGGATGGCTGTTTTGTGTGGCTGTTAGTCTTCCCTTGAGACCACTTCTGACCAGACTTCTCTGGACTGTAGATGGGTGTACCAGGCTCCCTGTGGTTGCTGCCAGCCCTGAGCTAACGGCACTGCTCGACGTCTTCCGATTGCGGAGAGAGGTCAACTCGATGTGTCGTTCATCTGCTGAACTGAGTTTCCTTGGCCGACCACTGCGTTTCTGGTCCTCAACCTTGACTGTTTCTTTGTGCTTCTTCAGAAGAGCTTGGATAACACATCTGGAAACGCCTGTCTGTCTTGAAATTTCTGCCTGCGATAGACCTCACGGATGTAGGATCACCACCTTGTGTCTTGTGGCTATGCTCACCTTTGTCATGATGTAAGATTAGCAATCTGTTCAGCAATCTAACTTTTTTAGTTTGTGTGATCCTCACCCAGTTTTATTCCCTCTACACAGGCGTTTCTGTTTCAGTCAATAACTGTGTTTAAACCTGCTTATGTTGCTAATGATTCCCACCTGTTTTGTTTACTTGTTTGGTATAGCTATTTTATCATGCATTGGAGTATATGCCCCCAAAAAAAAACGGTTTGGAGGGCCTGGTAGGTTTTGTGTTTGCTTGACATTTCCTTTCTTTATTTAGTCTTAGTGGCACATTTCACTATTTTCAAAAGAAATGTTTGGAAATCTAAAATATGATATTTGTTACTGACACACTAATAGAGAAAATAGAAAAGAACTGTTTTAAGACAAATGTTTTGTAAAAAATCTTACGTGCCTAAGAGTTTTACACAGTACTGTATACACACACAAACTCACACACACACAAACACACACGCAAACTTTTCTCTCACACACACACAAACACATATACTCACACAAACACAAATACTCACACACACACACACACACACACACACACACACACACACACACGAGAACTTTTCTCTTACCTGTTCCTCTTCACTGTTTATGATGACCAGGTCTGCTCCTCTCTTTATACAGTCCTGTCTGCTCTCACTCCAGCTCTTCCATTCAGTCGAGATGTAGTACAGACTGTGACTGAAATATCTCCAACCTTGTAGAGCAGGATTATCTGTTTATATGATCATCAGGACAAAAAAGGTCATTGACTTGTATTCTCTCTCTCTCTCTCTCTCTCACACACACACACACACACACACACACACACACAAGAAATGTCTGACTAATACGATACACATTACATGCAAATCATTCATACATTAACACTCACAGTGCTACAATTACTGACAACATGGTGCAGTTTATCACTCAAAACACAAAAAGCTGAAACTGACTGAAACACACAATGGCTGATGAGGGATCTTTGAAAATAAAGACTAAAATGTTCACTTACCCAGTTCAGACAACACATTTTGATACTCTTCAGTTAAATTGCTGTATCTGATTTGTAACTGATCTTTCTGTTTGGTCAGATTCTTGAAGATACTTTGTAACTGGTCTCTCTCTATGCTCAGGTTATTATATCTGGTTTGTAACTGGTCTCTCTCTGCAGTGTACCAGACACACAGCACTATGATGACAGCCAGCAGGAGAACACACAGCAGCCCCAGACACACTGCAGTCAGTCTGTAGCATCTGTCACTACCTGAGAAGACAAGCAGAAACAGAAACACGTTTTGTCACTCCATTTTAAAACTTGAACTCGTGCATTTTCAGTTTAAAGGACGAACAGCTAAATGAGATTAATTTCTAATACAGCAGCTAATCACAGTCATAAGCCTTCAACTTTCACACACACACACACACACACACACACACACACAAATTATTAATGCTTCTGCTTACTCTAACGACAGGACGTACTTCTATGGCCTAAGGGGCGGCCACTGGAGGAGACTTATTAATACACGGGCTGATAAAAGTTTGTTTCCTTGTGTATTGGAAATTGAATAGACTCTCTCTCCCTGCCTCCCCCCACGCCCCTTCTTTCCACCCTCCTTTGACTCATTCCTCCTCTCTGTCCCTGTCCCTTTTATCATGGCCCAAGCTTCCCCCCTGCGCTCAGAGACAACGCAAAAACTCAGATGTCGTAACACCTAACAGACGCCGGAATTGACGACACCACCGAAAGGAGTTGTGAGCTAAGTGGATACAATGCCAGACGAGCAGCTATCCTGCAATTCCGCTACAGTCCGACAGTTTAGCTCCAGTTTAGCGTCAGTTGAACTCCGGTTGTGTTGTGTCAACCGTAATGTTCTCCGTCCATTCCGCCCTGCTCGTCTCTGCGAAGAATCAGCCCAGTCATATTCTCGCCACTGATCCGCGACACTTAAGGACTTTCCTGGCACCGACACGAAGTCCCGCTTACGGTCTCCTGCTGCCAACCTCAGTAACTCCGGTCTCTCATACTTCAGTGTGACTGGGCTTGCTCCTCTTCTTCCCTTTCTCTCCTTCCCTCATGACCCTGTTGTGTGTAAGTAACTCGACTAGAACAACCCTCAGAAAGTTAAGCATGCCTCATTCTTGAGTTGTTGTTCATTCATACGTGGTCTACTAAAGGTAGCGAGGATGTTGTTATTGTCCATTGTTAATTGTTTGTCTTCTTGTGCGTAGTTTCTATGCTGTTGTAGGCATGTACAGCGGATGTGCCCTCGTTCCACCGAAATCCCTATTTATTCAACATTAGATTCACTCTATACCGTTTGAATTCTGTTGTTGTACTAAAGGTTCACGTTGCTACTCTTTGAGTACTCATATCCAGGTTACTGAATGTGACGATCCAGGAACTTAGACAAAATATTGAATTTGAAGAGTATTATTGTACTTGCTATTGTAATGCTATTACTGAATATATGTTAAGGCTGATTAAAAGTTATTTTGAATAATGTCTAGGTTCAGTGTTCAGAGCGCTGAGCCATGAATAGAGTTTTTTTTTTTTTCAGAATAACTGCAATTTCACTGAATTCAGGTTCTCAAATAAGGTTATGCTCACTGATATTAGTAAGTAACTCGACTAGAACATCACTCAGAAAGTTTCTTTTGGTTAAGCATGCCTCTTCATGAGTAGCCTAATACCTCATTCTTGCATAGTTGTTCATGGTCTACTAAAGGTAGCGAGGATATTGTTATTGTCCACCGTTAATTGTTTGTCTTCTTGTGTGTAGTTTCTATGCACAGCGGATGTGCAATTTCACTGGATTCAGGTTCTCAAATAACGTTATGCTCACTGATATTAGTATTAAGTCTAATATTCACAGTGAACCAGTAACCAGAATTTCTCTATATCGTTGGCTTGACAGACAGGAAGCACTTCTGTATCACTAATGGCAACTGAATGGGACAGATCTGGTTGTCTTCTGTTACCAGAATTTATTATTATTATTATTATTATTATTATTATTATAATTATTGTTATGTGTTTATTTATATATTAATTCATGAGTTCTTCTGAAAACACTAATTGGAGCAAAAGTTGTCAGTGCAGAGTGGACAATTTATTAGAGAACTCATAGTTTCTTCTTGTTTCTCTTTTTACTGTTTGTTTTTACTGGAGATAAAATGAACCTGGCTGCTAATCTGTATAGCTGAAATACTTTTGTATCACCAAGACTAATAAACATTGATATTTACACTTGTCCTGTGTAAGAGGTACCTGTGTGTTGAGTTGCTGGCTTTCTCTTAGTGGAGACGTCCTCTGTCTGTGTGTTGGCATCTGGGACTATTACAGCATCTGCACTCTCATAAATCTCCACCATCATCTCAACTCTCTCTCCTCTGTCCAGTTCACTTCTCTCAGTATAGTTTACATTATCATAAATACACACAGACATCTCCACTCTCTAATGTTCTAACACACTATTACGCTGCGTTCGTTGCTGTAGTCTCTGTATGTCAGTGTTCACTCTGTGTGTCTGCACTTCTGTGTTTGTGTTGCATGAAACTGACTCTTTAAGAGGTGAGAAAAACGTTAGTCACAGGAAGTCCAGCCCATCATGTCAGATCTCACTCTGAAAGAATATGTTCTCACTGAGCTCTGTTTAGGGTGTTAGCATAAGTACATGTGCATACATATGTGTGTGTGTGTGTGCGTGTGCGTGTGCGTGTGTGTGTGTGTGAGACCTACAGAGGCAAAAAACTGCAAGTACCAACATCAGACTCATGGTGGTATAAACGTCAGTGGAGATTCTCAGGACTACATTACACATGTTGTGCCAATGGTATAGGGAAATCCTGGTCACTGGTCCACTGTGAATCTTAGACTTAATATTAATATCACTTAGCTGTGACCATAACCTTATTTCAGACTCTGAACCCAGTGAAATTACAGTTATTCTGAAAAACTCTATTTATAGCTCATGTCACTTATCTCATGTCACTCATCTCACACTCATGTCACTCCACTCCTTACTGCACTCCACTGGCTTCTGGTAGCTGCCCATATCCAGTTCAAGACACTGGTGCTGGCCTACCAGTCCACAAGAGGCTCCACCCTATCAAACCTTCAGTCCCTTATAACTCCGTATACCCCTACTAGAACCCTCCGCTCTACGACCTCTGGTCAACTGACGGTCCCCTCAATTCGGGAACCCGGCAGCCGCTCCTCCCGACCACACCTCTTCTCTGCCATCGCCCCGCAGTGGTGGAAGGACCTCCCTCATGCAGTTAGGACTGCAGAATCTCTTACCATCTTCCGCAGGAAACTGAAAACCCACCTCTTTAGAACCCACCTGTCCCCCACTGCCTAACCTCCCTTCCTTACAAAAAAAAAACCTTGTCTTGTATCTGTGTTTGTCAAAGTATTCCAGGAGCACAATACAAAGGAGTAAATTGACGCTCAGTCTTATTGTGATCTCTGTGCATGAGGTATTAGTAATCCGACTGATGCACTGATTGTAAGTCGCTTTGGCTAAAAGCGTCTGCCAAATAACAAAATTGTAAATTGTATAGCTCAGTGCTCCGAGCACTGAACCTCGAAATGATTCAGAATAACTCTTCATTAGCCTTAACATATATTAAATTACTTATTATTATTTACCTACACAATTATTTTATTTTTTTACCTATACATTCTACCTACACATACCCTGGACTAAACACACTCTACCCCACCTGGTCACCTTACTTTTTAATCTATATATCTACCCTAGACGCTAATATCTAACACTCGAACACTTAAATTCTGAACCTCCTGATCATTGGTTTACTGCTCAACTGAACTTGGTGGTTTTACTGATTACTTTACCAGGTCAGATAAAGATGATAAAGATAAAGCTTGCCCACCAGAGCACTCATGGCCATATCTTAAGTCCTTGTTTGAGAT